>NC_142031.1:759166-1065833 GCF_982192425.1 Myodes glareolus
CAAGTTTGTGGCTGCTTTCTTGCCGGGGCTGGGTGCCCGGCCTGCACTGGCAGACAGTATCCTGAGTCGGTGTGCAATTCTGCTTGAGTTCACTCCCACTTCCTAGGGAAGACCAGAGACTGTGAATGAGGCTTAACTAGCCCTGACCAATGGACAAGGCAAAGCAAAATGGACTTGTCACTCCTCAGTGGCACAGGAACAAAGTTGAAACTGAGGGAACTCTGCAGCCTGACTTTAGGCTTCTTCTCTTTTAAGATCCTCTCTCTGGCTACTCTGTTCTTCCTGGTCATAAAGTCCTGTAGAAAGCTACTGAGCTAGCACAGGGCAGCTGTGGCCTCCCTTCTACCCTTCCCCAACCTGTCTCCAGCCTAGAGCATCTGAATCAGAAAGATACTCTCAGCATCCACATCAGGCCTTACCCACTAGAACAGCTTGGGCAAGGCCCAGTTCCAAAGGCCCTGGCTGAGCCTTCACTGCAGAGGACAGAAGTGTCCCCTGAGAAATTCCCTGGCTACTAAGGACCCCTTAGTGAACAGGATTCATCATGGCCTGGAGTTACTTCTGCAATCATATGGGAAATATGGGCACCCATTGGTGTAGCTGCTTCCTTGCTGGGCTGGACAGTGAGTCAGGGTAGGAGGAGCTCACGTTGGTTGCACTGTGTACACTGCTTGCAGCTTTCATAATTGACTGCCTCGTTGTAGAAGCCAGGTTCACACGGGTGGCATACAGTGTCCCTGTTGTCATCACAGCGGCTCACCATACCGTTGCCTGTAGCGGAGCCCAGAAAGTTAAACAGGTCAGCTAAGGCCCAGGACGGTGGAGACACAGCACCCTGACTCCTACAGAACCAGCCTTTTTGTTGGCTGTCTCAGACCTGGGACAGGATCCATGGAGCATCATCTGATATCACCTGAATTCACTTACCCGTCCCGCCCCCCAGAATATCTGTACCTGTGTCTCTATCATTGTCCCCCAACAATCATCCCTCCCCCACTCCGCCACTACATCCCAAAGCTGGGCCACTCACCTGGCTGGCACTCATTACAGCACCTGTGACCACTGGGGTACGTATCGTCAACACAGTTGAGCCTGAATGCAACCCCAAGTGTGAGTCCCAGGAGCAGAAGTGCTGTGGGCTGCTGAACCCACACATACATCCTTGTCTGGGCTCTGCCTTCACAGGAGTCTGGGGTTTTTCCTTGCAGGATGTGGCTATAAGAGCTATGGGGGAGGGGCGAGAGGAGTAGGCGGAGAGGCGGGAAGATAAGTGAGCGTGTCGTCCTGTGTGTATGGCACAGGTGTAGAGTCCCATAACGAGCTAGGAAGTGTTTGAGGCCACTGGGGCATGTGAAGGGAGGTGCAGATACCCCACATACACATATGGAGGCACACAGAGAAACACATGCACACAGGCATTTTAAAAAAGGATTTTATTTCTAATCATATTTTTTTCTTTTTTGGGGGGAGCATGTGTATATGGTAAGTATAAAACCCAAGAAGGTCAGAAGCGCTAGAGTTATAGGAAGTTGTGAACCACCAATGTGAAAACTAGGAACTGAACTTGGGTCCTTTGCAAAAACACTTTTTTTTTTTTTTACCACTGGGCACGGTAGTTCACTCCTTTAATCCCAGCACAAGTTCCAGGACAACCACCAGTGCTATAGACAAACCCTGTCTTGAAAAACCAAACCAAACCAAACAAGAAAAGATTGAGTTCGAGGCCAGCCTGGTCTATAAGAGCACCAAAGCTACCGAGAAACCCTGTCTCGAAAAAACAAAAACAAAAAACAAACTCACAGAGATTTGCCAGCCTCCTGAGTGCTGGGATTAAAGGCGTGCGCCACCACCATCCTGTCAAAAAGATAGTTTATTTTTAATTGTGTATAAGTGTGTGTGTAGGGAATGTACGCACGTGGTACTGGCACCCAAAGAGGCCAGGTGTCTGATCCCCTGGAGCTGGAGTTACAGGCAGTTGTGAGCTTTCTGATACAGATATTAGGAACCAAATTTGGGTTCTGGCCTTGAACTTCTCATGCTCTCTGGGATTACAGGTGTGTCACAGGCTCGGCGGGTTTTCTTTTCTTACAAACTACTGCACTGAAGGAGGAAATGAGTTAACTGGGAGGCATTGTCCTTATCATACACTTAAACTGTGACATGGCATAATTCTCAAATTAACTGGAAAGTTCCATGCTAGCTATGCATATGGGTGCACACCTGTAATCCCAGTTTTCAGGAAAGGCATGATGACTGCAAATTCCAGGCCAGTCTGGATTACAGATAAAGTCTGTTTTGCTTTTAGGTGCAGGGATATAGTCCTGCTGCAGAATGAGACACAAGCCTGGGGCTGGAAATCCCCCACCCAAGATCACATGTGAAAGCAAAAGTCCCCAGTTCTCTTATGGAAACTTCTAATATGGAAGGTCGGGCTGAGCTAGCAAATAGGTAGAAGCCAGAGTAGGCCAGAGACTGCCCTCCTCATGCTTCTGAAGGACACTGAAGGTCCTGGAGAGGAATTCTCAGGGCATCCTGGGCAGCATTCCCCAGGCCTTTCATAAGGAGAAAGGAAGGTAAATCTCACATTTGACACACGGTCTCTCCTGAGGTCAGGTAGCACTAAGGTGTCCCTCCCCTCAGAATTCTGCTGACCTTGGATGTCACACCTGGACAAAGAGCTTAGCATCGCACACAGGTAACCAGAGGTGCAGAGAAGACTAGATGTGCCCTGTATTCCTAGGGACTCCCTACAGAGGATCGGTACAGGACAGCAGGCCCCTACTGCTTGGACCACACTGAAACTGAGTAGCTTCCATGTAACTGAGAAGATCACTGGCAGTGGCTGGTGCTCCTAAACACTACAGGGAAACAGCTCTGGGATAAGGCACTAGGGGCTACAGTGGGGCCCTACCCGCCCCCCTCTCCCACAGGATGCTGCCCCTTGAGTACCAGACTGGAAGCCATCAGACTCTCTACAAGGCCAGGTGCTGTTACATATCAGCTACTTGGCAGGGCGGCACTACACCTTCATCTCAGCCATCTCACTCCAGGCCAAGGCAATGATGAAGTCTGATAGTCTGCTGAGAAGTCCCTATTCCAAAGCAATGTCCTACTCTTTGGGGTACTCAGAGGCTGGGATCTGCTTATGCACATTATCATTCCAAGTACTTGGTGCGGGAGAATTGTCTGTATTCTGTCAAACATGTTTTAAATAAACGCTGATTGGCCAGGCAGGAAGTATAGGCGGGAAAACCAGACAGGAAGTAGAACAGATGCAATGAGAACAGAATTCTGGGAAGGAGGAAGCTGATTCCTCCACTGCTGCCCAGATCACCAAAGCAGCAGGATATGATCTGCCCCACTGAAAAAGGTACTGAGCCACATGGCTAAAATAGATCAGAATAATGGGTTAATATAAGTTACCTGAGCTAATGGGCCAATCAGCTTTATAACTTATAGAGATCTCTGTGTGATTTTCTTTGGGGCTAAAGAGCTGTGGAAACCGGGGAGGACAGAAACCCAAACAAGCCAGCCCTCATGCTACAAGTACTGAAGTCTCATCATTGCCTAGAAACAAGCTCAGGTACAACCACACTCCAGTGACTATGACGGGCCATGCTCCACCTCCACCACCACCACCCCGCCACCCCTGATGCACCACTGGTGTGGGATTCCCCTCTGTATGCTACGAATGTTTTACTACCATTGGTTAATAAAAAGGCTGTGCAGAATAGAACCAGGCAGGAAAACCAAACAAAGATACAGGGAGAGAGTAGGTGGAGTCAAGGAGACACCATGAAGACGCAGCTGTCAGAAACTTTCTGGTAAGCCACAGCCTCGTGGCAATACACAGATTAATAGAAATGGGTTAATTTAAGATGTAAGAGTTAGTTAATAAGAAGCCTGAGCTAATAGATCAAACAGTGTTGTAATCAATAAAGTTTCCGTGTGATTACTTGGGTCTGGGTGGCCGGGAAGCGAATAAGCAGTCTTTGTTTACATACCACACAGAAGTAGGTTCCTGTCATACAGGTCATCTAGAGCAGGCCTAGGACTGTGATGAGCTATCATCTGTCCTGACAAGCCTGTTTGGCCCGTTTAATACCAAGACAATGGCCTTGAGCACCAAAACAGATCTTCAAAGACACTGGCCCTGGAACTTTGACCAGCTCAGACTCCGTTGCTGATCCCACCCTCAAGGCCCAACTTGATCCCACATAACCTTTCCCATGCATGAAATTCCATCACTCTCTTTCATGTCTTGCCTTCAGGTCCTGTTTTCACTTCTACCATGAGGAGAATCCATGTCTATTGAAAGCTAGACACCCATTTAACCAGTGTCCACCTCAAAAGTGTCTAGTGTAAACTACATAGCCACAATGTTTTCTTTTTTTTCATCTAAATGACAATGTGTTGCTGGGCACTGGTGGCACATGCCTTTAATTCCAGCATTTGGGAAGTAGAGGCAGGTGGATCTCTGGATTCCAGAAAAGCCAGGACTACAGATTCCAGAAACTCTGTCTTGAAAAATAAACAAGAATGCAAGAAAAGAAGAAGAGATGAGAAGGTAATTCTATTTTAAAGGAATGATTCTTGTGATGACAAATATCTGTACTTTCTCACGGGGGGTGGGGGTGGAGGAATAGGATCCTGCAAGGTTCTGAGGAGTTTGAGGAAGACCCTGCACCAATGACCTACCAGACCCTACCAAGGAGGTAGCACCTGCAGAACTGCAGGGCTGATTAATTCCAGAGAAATGTGATCTACTTTATGTCAGTCTTTCAGTTTCCAAGGAAATTGCAAGAGTTGCATTTATTCCCCCAGTGTGGTGAGCCCACGGAGGGGCCCAGCCCAAAGCTCTTGGACCTGACGTGTGAGGCACCCTCAACTGAACCAACCACTCCAAGCAATTCTCAGAAGTAGAATATAGCAATTGAGAGAGATTTAGCAAGCCAATGCAGCTCAGTCCATGATTGGGACAGAAGGGCCGCTGCCTCAGACACATGCTGGAGAGGACACATAGCCTAGTAAGCATATCTTTAATAAGTCTGGGCCATGCTGTGGCAGAAGCTGAGCCAGAGCATATGGACACAGCAGAAGAAAGGAGGTTCTGGGACAGCACTTTTAGGGGGCATGGCAGCCCCCAGATACAGAGTAGGTAGCATTTCAGACCCACCCTGGGACCCAGTCAACCACAGGTCTCACTAGACCACAGGCCCCTCGAGGTGTAGGAAGGGTCAGACAGGAGACTGGCGGCCTGGCTCCGGCTGAGGGGCATGCTCAGAACTCCTCATGCACATTGCGGGCATAGTCCATCAGCTTGCTGCCAGTGAAGAACTCGCTATACTTGAGGATCTCCTCAGGTTCCAGGTGGTGGTTCTGGTTCTCATCAGCAATGGCGATCATCTGTTTGGCTTCATTGAGGGCATTGTATTCATTCATGGGGTCCATGTAGTTCTGTGAGATCCAGACACAAGTCAGCGGCCTATACCTGACACCCTATCAACAGGGAGGCCCTGTGCCCAGAGGTCACTTCAGAAGTGGGGCTAGTATGTGCTTCCTATTCTGGTCCCATACAAAAGGGGCCTTGAGAGTCCCTAACACAGGGTTGAGGATGTAGCTCTGTGATGGAACAATTATTTAGTATGTTTAAAGGCCCTGGATTTCATTCTGAGCACCAAAACAAATTTCCAGATGCCTTCCACCAAGTAGGGAGTTGATTTCTAAAGGCTAATAGCCCATAGTCTACAGGTTTCACAAGACTTTCCTATCTCTTGAATCCGAGTACTAATGCTGATGCCCATTGTCTCTGGTCATCAGGTCGGCAAGCCCCCTTTTCTTTGGGATCTTACAATAGGATTAACCCACAGCCCCCAAACCCACACCAACGTTCATAGGCACCCTTGCTCACCTCCAGCTCCTCCATGGTCACAATCCCATCATGGTTGGAATCAATCAGTTCCTCAAACTCTTTCTTCCTGTCTTTCACCCAATTGTCATCAATGTCTTGGCCTTGCTGGTTTTCAACAGTGCCCACAGGCAAGGAGATGAACTCAGGCAGAGACAGCTGCTTGTCTCCATCCTGGTCTATAGACAAAGGGTGGGAAGAGGTCGTTCAGCTTGGGCTTTACCTAAAACTCACTGAGCACCACTGAAGAACCTCCTCAGAAACCAAACAGGATAAGCCCACCTACCCTGAGGCGTGGTGTCCCTTTCAGCATGGTAGTGCTCCCAGCCCACTGGTCACCCTCAGGCCCAGAACAGTGTCATAATGGGGAGGGCCTTACCCAAGTCCCGAACAATCTCCTTGACCATGAACTTGAGCATGCCCCGGCTGTGCTCAGGGTGAAGGAATGAAAGGAATTCATCCTCAGTCAGCAGCAGGTCTGCAGGTGGATTGTCTGCCTGGTACCAGCGGCCTTTGAGGTTCTCAAGGACTTCCTGTGCTGCGAGAGGCAGATTAGTGAATACTTAAGCATGCTGGACACTAACGCAAGCACCCACAGGTTTTACTTGAGCTTAAGACGGCCGTCATTTTCTAGGCTCAAGACTAAGGGTACTAGCCCACCACCCAGAAGAACCTAGTCCTTGGGAGGAAACTAACAGGACCCCCGGACACTGCCCAACCAGCCTTTCTTGCACGCTCCAAGCTGTTTATTCCTCATCAGAAACGGAAATTTCACCAAGACTGAGGCTGACTCACCCTTATTGACGTCTATAGGAACAAAGGTGTCATTTTTGTTCCTCTGTACGTTTTTCATGTGTATTATCATTCGGAGCGTATAGAATGCAAAAAGCCCAGTTTCTAGAAATGACTGCAGCAGTGAGCAAAGCTTCCCATGAACTCTAGAAATGATTGCTACACATCCTCCAATGTCTCCCACGTTCCCAGGGCAGAAATCCATCTTCCTCCATCTGGAACTCAACACGGTCAGTGACTGTGCACCATTGCCTAGGCTTCCAAGTTGCTCAGCTCCAGGAACCCTAAGAATTGTTGCCTGCCTTCATGGCCTGAGTCTGACTGGCCACATCTTATCTGTAGCAGCCCCTCCATGAACCATTAAGTGCCTCATTACCACAGACAGGCCAAATGGCCAAATGCATGGTATTTCCTGTGTTAATCTAACCTGACTAACAGGACTCACTTAAAAAATGATGGGGAATGGGATACACTGACACAACCCTCTAGTCCCAGCTGCTTGGGAGGCTGAAGCAGGCAGCTCATTTGAACAATTATCTCAAAAAGTAAAAATAAAGACAAAAAAGTGGTGGAAGGCAGACTTCTCTACCAAGACTCCCACCACGCACCAAGGGAGACCTACTAGCATTATACAAAGGAGATTATAAAGCGTAGGCCTCTCCTCTAGGATACTATCAAGTGCTCAGATCATCCCAATCAAAGGCCCTTCAGTGGGTTGAGGACAGGATGTGAATACACAGGCTTTAACTGTTTTAATGATAAATGTCCCTTACCGTCTAGGGTACTTGAATACACGATCCCCAGTAATGCTATCTGGAGAGGCTTAGGAAGTGAGGCCTTGTTGGAGAAAGTACATTCCTAGGGGCAGGCTTTGAGTGCTGAAAGTCTCTCACTTCCAATTCATGTGCTCTACTTTATGCTTGCAGTTCAAGATGTAAGCTTTTGGCTTCTTGCTCCTGCCACCATTCTGGACTCTAACCCTCTGGAACCATAAGCCCAAATAAAGTCCTTTTGATAAGTTGCTTTGGTCATGGTACTCATCACAGCAACAGAAAAGACTAATACAGAAGGGGGTTGCTGTAAAGAATCTGACCTGCTGGTTTTGAAGAACGAGAAGACCAGGGAATTTTGGACTCAAAAAGTGTGTGAATGCTGTAAGCAGAGCTTACAGGGCCATGACAGTAGGAACCTGGAAGACGGTAGTGCTAGGAGCAATGCTGTCTGTAGAGGCCTAGCTCAAGAGGTTTCAGAGGGAAACAATGTTAACAACTGGGCTAGAGGGCATTCTGGTAATATTTTGGCAAATAATCTGGTTGCCTTATGCTACTGTCCTGAGAATTTACCTAAAGCTAAATTTAAAAGTAATAAAATAAAAGCTGAAAAGATTGTCCAGTGATTAAGAGCATGGATTACCTTTGCAGAGGACCCAGGTTCAATTCCCTGCATCCATATGGTACTATGGGGTAAACCTTCTGTATGCTTTGAATATGTATTTCTCATTGGTTAATAAAAAAAGCTGATTGGCCTATAGCAAGGCAGGATAAGGCTACGCAGAAAAGTCACACTGAAAATGCTGGGGGAAAGAAGAGAGGAGTCAGAGAGATGCCAGCTGTCACTAGCCACCCGGCATACACAGATTAATAGAAATGGGTTAACTTAAATGGAAAAGCTGGTTAGTAAAAGCTTAAGCTATGAGTTGAGCATTTATATTCATATATCAGCCCCTGAGTCGGTTATTTGGGACTGGCCAATCAGGACGGAGAAAACTCTGTTTATATATGGTGTCCAATGTGGGGTGTGAATCTACGTAAGACCTGAGAAAGCTTTAAAAAGTTTCTAAATGAATAGAAACAGCCACACTGAACTTCCTAGTCTCTCAGGCTGGCCACATTACAGAGACACATCTCCAGACAACTGCCCTCGAGATGGAGCTGGCCACCAACCTCCATGAGCAAAGTGGCATAGGAGATGCCGCAATCTTTCACGCAGGCCGCAGTAGAGAAATGCGTTTCTTAGCTGCTGTCTTTAGACCTGAGCTGCGAGTGCCAGCTCACTGCATGACGGATGTGGGGTTTTGTTCTCACAGACATAAAAGGTTACAGATACACAGTAAGGACAGATTCAGACAGAAAGAACTTCTAAAGGAGTTACAGTGCATTTAAAAATATATGCAGGCTTGGGAGAGAAAAGAAAAAGGGTAGAGAGGTCCTTAAAAAATGAAGTAACAAAAGATATAACAAGCCACACAAATATGGAAAACAAAGAGTCTGAATTACGCATGTTATTATGCTGTCATTAAAAAATTTGGCTGCTAAGAGACCTTGGATTATGAAAACTGCTATATTAACCCATTCTACATATTTTAAAATTACCTTGAGTTCAAAATTTAAGTCAAAAGATGTGTTTCTTTGGGGGAGAGGTTATGCTTTTATTTCCATAGGAAATGAGAAGCTATGAATTCACTCTAGGTTAAGAAAAATCAAATTTGAAAAAAAAAAAAGAAAGAAAAATTAAGTTTGATTGAGGAAGACCCCCTGAAATCCTGACTACAGACATGGAGAAATAAACCTAGAGCAACTACAAGACACGTGATGTATATTTTACCTGTTCAACATATAACAAACAAACAAATAAATAAATAAATAAAACCAACAAAAAATCATCTTTGGCTAATTTGTGTACAATACACAGTCTATATGTACATTAATACAGATATGTATGTCACCTTTAAAAGTTCATGTATTTTTAGAACAAGTGGACCAGACAGCAATAAAAACGGCCCAGATGATCCAGCATCCAGAACAGCTTCAAGGTTGCTGACTGAGATGCTCCATCCTCACACAACACTCCAGTCAGGACCGAACAATCACCCTTATTTTCTCAGGGTCCCCAAAGATTACCAGTGCCCTCAATTAACAAGAAGTCTGGAAAACTATGCCCACCCTTCCAAAATATTGGTTATAAATGTTTGTTTTCATTTAAGGGGGTTTGTGTACAAACTGGTATTGGTCATTGTGGTGAGCCCACAAGTATTATAAAGCAAATGTACAGCTGACAGATTTATTTGGCGATCTACAGTAAGTGTATACGTGCAACTCCATCTGGAGAATCCATTTTGCAGAGCTGTGGGGGCAGCTGTCCTTTGGATAAGTCACTGTCAGGTCTGTAAAATCTTGTGAAACCATGGCATTTCTCCCTTCTATAGTATCCCAGCAGTGTATCAGTGTATAAACCTGACTTTTCCTGTAGGACAACCAGACACCTCCCCCCACACCATGAAGCCGTGGTGTGAAAAAGGATTCAGACAGACCCTTGTTCTCATGGCCAAAATCTACATAAAAATGTGTAGATTTCCCCCCACAAACCGTCTTTATTGACAGTGGTCACTGACAAGAAAGGAGCCTCAGACAGGAGGCAATACATCTGCTCTAACAGCAGACTCAGGAAGGTGTAATCTATGGTCTTCTGCTCTGACTTAACAGGCTACTAATATTCTGTATTACCCTTCACCCTGGCTTCAACCAACACGGGATCATAACCCAGGAAATTAACTGTTTATACAGGAAAAAATTCTCACCTGGGTACCCTGCTGGAGTCAAAGCAGGGTCCCCAGAAGAGATTCCTAACTGAACCAGTTAGATGCCAATGCAAATCAAGCCCACATGTTAGTATGGCTGCCAAGGCTGTGTCCCCAGGAAGAGGGGAACCTCACAGCCATGCCCCCACTGAGATGTACAGAACTCCTTGTCATACCCACCAGTTTCTTATGACTGTGAAAATGCATGCTTGATACTATTGTTACTGCCTACAGAATTGTTAACTTGTCTGTATGCCTATATAAACTGGAAGCTTCGTGGAGATCACTCCTTTTTACCCTTTTCTACCCTTAGCTTTACCCCTTATCCTATGCTTTGCCCTTATCCCTTACCCTTATGTCCGATGCCCTGCCCTTATCCTAAGCTTTGCCCTTATCCCTTACGTCCGATGCCCTGCCCTTGTCCTAAGCTTTGCCATTATGCTCATCTCCCCTAAGGAATAAAAACCTTTAGGAAAAGCGTGCCTAAGTCATCAGCTCATTCTCCCCAGATCCGGTTCCCAAGCCAGTCTTCACTTGTCAGAGAAGTCCTATTCTGAACCTTGAAAGACTGCTGAGGCTGGAACTCAGAGCTCCTGGTAAATCACAGTCAAGAAAAGACTAAATAAAAAAAAATTAAATTCAAAATCTCTTCTAAAAGAAGAAACGGGGATATGATATGTATGATGTGAAAACAATGAGGAAAAGGGTAGATGATTGAATCTACTTTAAAAAAAAACAACTGTTAATCTCAAAATATTTTACATTGGTATAGATTTTGGTTTATTGATACAAATTTAAAGTTAATTTTGTTATACTGTATATATTTCTACTCTTGCTTAAGATACTGTGTTTACACACTTCATTTAAAAATGTAATATAGCTGGGTAGTGGTGGCGCGCATCTTTAATCCCAGCACTCAGAAGGCAGAGGCAGGCGGATCTCTGTGAGTTCGAGGCCAACCTGGTCTACAAGAGGTAGTTCCAGGATAGGCTCCAAAACTACAGAGAAACCCTGTCTCAAAAAAACAATACTATATAATTAAGAAACACAGATTAATAGTCATCTATAGTTGTCAGACAGAGTCAGTTAGGTTTTCTAGGTATACAAAGATATTTCAGATAGATAGGTAAACGTCAAACACTCCAAAGACCTACAGATTATGGCATTTAAAGTGTTTTAATAACTTGGACTTTTCACGACAGTGAGACATGTTTGCTCCTGGCAGCACCAATCAGGTTGGCCTTGAACTCGCCCTTGTCTCCCAAATGCTGGTATTTAAGGTGCATGCCACCATGCCCAGCCCCTTTTGAGGTCTTTAATGGAGTTAAAGACTAGATAGTCATAGTTATAATTTTTTAGTTATAATCAAAGGTCAATAAGATATAAAACTTTAGACTCGCCAAGATAAGATAATGAAATATTTTCTGTAATTTTGCCAAATACAAATGAACTAGATATTGTAACTATAATTCTTAATAACTATTTTTATTGTATATAACCTTACTGTGCTAAAGTTAAAACCTTCCTTTTTAATTGGACAAAACGGGGGAAGTTCTATGGGATAATCCTGCTGTATGCTGTGAATATGTAGGCTAGGCCGCAGGAAAGCCAAACTGAAAATGCTGGGGAAAAGAAGGGCAGAGTCAGAGAGACACCAGTCAGCTGCCAGGGAAGCAAGATAAGCCATGTGGCAATGCACAGGTAAACAGAAATGGGATAATTTAAATGTAAGAGCTAGTTTGTGAAAAGCCTGAGCCAAGTATTTATATTCATATATTCAATTTCTGAGTCAGTTATTTGGGACTAGGCAGTCAGGACAGGAAAGCTCCATTTACAATATGGCAACTCACAACTGCCTGGAACTCCACTTCAAGGGATCTGATATCCTCTGCTAGCTTTCTTGAGCACCAAGAATGTACAAGGTACATATACATATATGCAGGCAAAACTCTCATACATTAAAAAAAAAAAGTAATGGACTAATTAGATTAGTTTTCATAGAGTTTTTTATTTGTTTTATTTATTTATTTTTTTGAGACAGGATTTCTTTGTGTAACAGCTCTGGCTGTCCTGGAAATCACTTTGTAGACCAGGCTGGCTTCAAACTCACAGAGATCTTCCTGCCTGTCTCCCAAGGGCTGTGATTCAAGATGTGTGCCACCATTGCCCAGCTTGGTGGAGATTTTAAGACAGTGAAATACTGAATCTGTGGTGTAGTTACTAATGCTTATACAAGTCTACAATGAAAAAGAACAAGTGGGGAAGAAATATAAAATGTAGTTTGAAAAAGAAAAAAATAAAGAACTAAGAAACTTAATGTCACAGCCAAATATATACTGGAAGAGCTTGTAATTAGTTAAAGAGACTAGTGTCATTAAAGAGAGGCCTAATCTGCACCGGAACAAAGGGAACGGTGTCCTTACTGGAAAAACCCCACTCAGCGAAGCTTTCAACTTATAAAGGGAAAAGGCCTAAGGAACCTTCTGCTCCTAGAAAGAGAAAATGAAAACTATTACTAACGCGGTTCAAGGGGGAACCATTCCAGGCTGGCAGCTGAACTTTGTAGTGTTAACCACGTGGTACTTTAGCAACATAAGAGTCTAAGAGTGATGATTCTTCCTCTATAATCTCAGAAAGTTGCTGAGGTCAGGCAGGTCCTTGCATGAAGGCCGAGAGGCCACTGAGTGAAATATAAAACCTGGGTTGTAGTAGACACCCCAAGATGTTGATAATGCCAGAACTGTGGGGTATCTGCCAAGGAGAGTTATATACAGGCAGTTACACCAACCCAAGAGAGACATGTATGCTGCAGGCAGGAAAGCAGGAGGAACAGTACTATCTAATCTCTTTGATATTGGACATGGAGCTATAGGATTTGGTATCTGCCCTACAGGATTTCAGTTTTACTTTGGTTCAGTATTTTTTACTATGCCCCACCCCTCCTGACTTTTGGAATAGTAATGTATATTCTGTACCATTAAATGTTGGAAGTATATAATTTGCTTTTTCTATTTTACAAGGCATTACAATCAACAGATTGCCTTATGTCTCAGAAGAGACTTTGGACTTTTATGAAGTTCCCTATGGGTGATAAGAGCACCCTGCTTGTAAAAAACAGGATTCCTGTGATATTTCAGCTGATCCTGTTCAGTCAGCCCAGAAGAGAATGTGTGCTGGGACAGCCTATCTCCCGAGACCGTCTGTCTCATTGGGTAAATAATTTCAGGAAGGAGTGCAGACCCATAGTCTCCAACACCCTCATCCCATTGTATAAAGGATTACAGCCAGCTTTTTCCTTTGGCAGACCCCTCGATTTCCTACACGAGAAAGGCTGCCTGTTGTATTAATAAACATATATCATCCACTGAAGGTCAGACCCTGACTCTTTTCTGCCTTCTGTCCCTTTACCCTGCCTCAAAATCTAACAATGGGGAACTGGGCACAGTAGTGCACACTTTTAATCCTAGGGAGGCAGAAGAAGGTGGATTTCTCTGAGTTCGAGGCCAGCTATAGCTTTAGAGGCCCTCCTTGCTTAGTAAGCCTTCCTAGAGACCTTGAAAGATATATAGAAAGGTGTACTGTGGTTTAGTCTTTGCCAAAATGCTTATGTGAAACACTGCAACATCCTCCAAGTATCCCTCACCCCCTCCACATCCATGACATCTTTAGATTTCTTAGAATTCCACTTTGAGGGCTGGAGAGACGGCTCGGAAATAAAGACCACTGGTTGTTCTTCCAGAGGTCCTGAGTTCAATTCCTAGCAAGCACATGGTGGTTCACAACCATCTGTAATGAGATCTGGTGCCGGGCTGGAGATGGCTAAGCCGTTAAAGGCTAGGCTCACAACCAAAAATATGAGATCTGGTGCCTTCTTATGGCCTGCAGGCATAAATGCAGACAGAATATTGTATACATAATAAAAAAAAATCTTAAAAAGAAAAAAAAGAATCCCACTCTGAATTTTTTATTTTTGTTGTTGTTGTTTTTGGTTTTCGAAACAGGGTTTCTCTGTATAGCCCTGACTGTCCTGGAACTCAGCAATCCACTTGCTTCTGGACTTACAAGTGTTGGGACAAAGGCAGGTGCAACCACTGCCTGGCAGCTGTTTTTTTTTTTTAACTGTTTTAGATTTTATGAGTATGAATGTTTTGCCTGTATGTATGTGTGTGTACCACATACGTGCCTGATACCCCGGGTATCAAGATTCCTTTGCAACCAAAGTTACAGGTGGTTGTGAGCCATCATGTGGGTGTGGGGAATTGAACTCAGATCCTCTACAAAAGCAACAGATCTTCTTAAGCACTGAGCCAACTCTCCAGTTCTTGCCACATTAAGATTTTTAAATAACCAACGGAATTGTAAGTTACCATTCATGAAAGATAAAGAAACAAAAATGTTTAAAAAAAAAAGCTGTTTTCCTGTACTTGATGGGTTTTTTATGAACATAGTTTGTCTGAGCTTATGCATGCACATTAAAGCTGCTTTCCCGAAGAAGTCTTGGTTTCTGTCTCTTTATCAGAACCTCACAATCTTATGGTATGGTCATGAGACTATGGGGCCGGGAAGTATATACAAGGTAATGGTTTTAATGAGAAGTGTGTCCATACCTCCCCCCCCCCAGCATAGTCTAGGATCTGAATATACAATCCTCAGTTGATGGCACTGTTTGAGAAGGTTCACTGGGAGTGGGCTTTTGAATATTCAGTCTGGCCTACTTCCAGTTCACTCTATTTTATACTTGTAGATCAAGATGTGAGTTCTCGGCTTCCTGCTCCTGCTGCCATACTTCCTATCTGCTGCCAGTATGGACTCTAACCCTCTGGAACCATAAACCCAAATAAAGTCTTTCTAAGTTGCCTTTGGTAGTGTTTTAGCACAACAGAAACGCAGCTAATACACAGGCTCAAGAAGGTCAGATGTGGCTGAGTAGGGACCTCAGGCATGGAGATCTTTGATAGTGTAAGATCTAAACACCTCCAACTAAGTCATGAGGGCAGTCTCTGGGAGTGGTGACATGTCTTACTCAGGATAGACACAAAGTGGCCAGAGTCAGACTACATTCCAAAGAAGTCACAGAGGGGACAGCTGTGAGGGCACCAAACGTCCTGTAGCTCTGAAGACAGGCATACACTAGCCTCACGACAAGAGAAGGACAAGGACCTTCAGGAACCTCCAGCTGTCAGCATGAAATGAAGGACAAGTAATGGAAACATAAAACAGAATAAAGGAGAGGAAAATCAGATAATCTCTTTGGGAGGGAAGAAGAAAATCATTGAAGGTTTAAAACTTAGCCATGTAGAATTCCTCTCACCAACAATGCAATGCTAGTACTGGCGGAAGCTAAGGCAGGAAAACTGCTTTAAGTGCAAGGCTCTCACCTACAGTGTGAGATCTTGCCAAGAAAACAAAAACAAAAACACTGGGCAGAAACAGGCAGATCTCTGAGTTTGAGGTCAGCCTTTTCTACAGTTCAAGTTCCTGGACAGCCAGGGCTACACAAAAAAAACCTTGTCTTGGAAAACAAAAAACAAATAAGCAAAACAACAACTTTTTTTTTAAAAAAAAAAAAAAGGAAGAGGAAAGAAATAGAGAGAAAAAAAGGACAGAACTGAAATACTGTCCATCATGGTAGTCAGTGTGGGTGATCATGTGATCACAGCAGTAAAGGTTTCCAGTGTCTGTGCTGATAGAAAAGGCATGAGGAGCTGCTCTGTAGACCATGGCCACTATTGAGATGGCTGCACAAACGGACTGAGGAGGAAGAGCACGGTGTACAGTGTGTACATCTGCCAAGAACTATAGTGACCAGCCCAGGAGTGGCAACATTGGGAGGAACAGGACACAAGTCCTTACCCTCCACAGAGCTGGATAAGGGTTGTAAACGAATCACCAGATATGGCCAGGAAATGAGGTGAAGGGGAAAACGTCCAGTACTGGAGGCAGTAACAAGTATGGTTCTTTAGTTATGCTTTACAAACCAGCCATCCAGACTTCCCTTCCTGACAACCGCCCCAGCTTCCCGAGTCCTGCTCCATGTCCCCAAGACCAGCACGTCTGACATTACCTCCAAACCGGACTGTCCACATCTCTGTCTGGAAGTGATGTCACTCTTGAGGTCCCAGGGCACTGCTCAATGTTGTGGCTGTCGCTGCCCAGCTCTGGTGTCTTAAGGCCTTGACAAAGGCTGCACCCTCTACTAAAGTCTTTCTTACTGGATTCAGGTCCTCCCTGCCTCTACTTTAAAACACCAAACCCCAAGTTTCAAGCCAAGGTAGAGTCAGCCCCCCACTCTTAGCCAGTCCGCCCTATGCCAGAACAGTGACCCAGGATCCAGCTGGCTGGTACCCAGCACTTACTCTCCTCATCCACTTTGAGCTCCTCATGGTTCCTGATGGCCTCAGCAATTTCCTTCTCATTGTGGCCTTTGCTTGCCAAAAACTTCACTTTATATTCATCCCAGGACACACGGCCTAAAAAGAGATCACCCCTGTCAAGATACTTAGCAAAGAAAGTTGGTCATGAAAAAAGTTATTTTAGGACATCTGCTAAAAATCCTTTGGCCACAGGCAGCCAGAAGGCAGAGGGTACAAACTCCTCTGTGCTGACTGCCTAGTACTAGGAGGCTGAAGATATATGCAGCTCCAGATATCTTGCCAGGGTGGCATTCAGGGACAGAGCAACCAGTATCCAGCTCTCAGCTTTTGGTCGGTACCCTGTAGATACTGGCTGGCAGCACATGGTATGAGAACCAGGGAGGCATCCCAAACTTTTTTTTTTTTTTTTTAGTAATTTTATTAAATTATAAAAAGTTTCCATTTTCGCCCCTCCTCCCAACGCCCTCCCACTCCCCCCCTCCCTCTCCTCCTCCCTCATCCCAAACTTTTAAAAGCTACTGATTTTTTGACTTATCGAGTAGAAGTAGTCCCAGGCTGGCCCTGAACTCTTAGATTCCTGTTTCAGTTTCCTGAGCACTGAGACTATAAACTAGGATCCATCATTACTTTTAAATTAAAATACTTGGGTCACAGCTAAGGAGACGGCTGGGGAATAAAGCATTTCCTGTGTAAGCATGAGGACCAGAATCTGAATCCTAGTATCTATGGAAAAGCTGGGTGGATGTGGAGGTCCATCTATAAGCCCAGCACAGAGAGGCAGAGACAGGGAATCCCTGGCATAAGCTGGCTAGTTAGGCTAATGGAATCAGTGAGCTCTGGACTCAAAACACCCAATGCTAATTTCAGCCTTCACAGACATACGCACGTATGCGTGCGCCCACCCCCACACATCAGAATTTCACAAAGAAACCACTTAGGGGGCTGGAGAGATGGCTCAGAGGTTAAGAGCATTGCCTGCTCTTCCAAAGGTCCTGAGTTCAATTCCCAGCAATCACATGGTGGCTCACAACCATCTGTAATGGGGTCTGGTACCCTCTTCTGGTCTGCAGGCATGCACACAGACAGAATATTGAATATTGTATACATAATAACTAACTAAATAAATAAATATTTAAAAAAAAAAAAAGAAACCACTTAGGTCCGTATGGTACCTGCTGTGCCCTTTGGTTTCAACAAGCACACAGCTACTGTCAGAAACTAACTCATGCCTTGAGCATTCCTACTCTTCTGTCGGTTGGCCTGGGGACATCTTCAGGTCCTTCCCATAAGGCTGGGGTATCCTGGCTGACTCCACCCACTTCCCCTAGCTCTGCTACTTGGCCCACTGTACCGTCACCATCGGGGTCCACAGCCCTAAAGTGTAGTTTGTTTTCCTTCACAGCCTCCTGGAAGTGCTCCGCTGTTTTCTCCATAATCCAGTGCTGCATCTCCTTAGCGCTGATCCTCCGGTCGGTGTTCACATCTACCCTAGGAGCAGGTAATGGTGAGCATCAGACCAGGTGCTAGGGCCTTCAACAACAAGGCAAATGCTCCTAGTTCCAGGAATTCCACAGGGCTGTGAACCTGTCACAAAGAGCGACTCCTCTCATTTGGAAGTGTCATAGAAAACCCAGAGGCTGGAGCTCACTAGGGGCCACCAAAGAGGACCAGGGGCCGTCAGAAAGATTGTGGGGGAGCAATTAAGTCAGGAGCTGCTACCTGAGGACAGAATAAACCATCATCGGGAACAAACTCTCTCCCACTTGAGGTACAATGGGCAGAATCATAACCCTTCACTTAATCATTCATTAATAACTATACATTAATTTATTAACAACCTATTTGTTTGTTTATTTTGGTTTGTCAGGGCAGGGCTTTTCTGTGTAGCCCTAGCTGTCCTGGAACTCCCTCTGTAGAGCACGCTGGCCTCGAACTCACAGAGAGCCACTTGCCCCTGCACCCCAAGTGCTGGAATTAAAGGCACTACCAATCAAGCTTATAACCCTTCTATCATAGCACAGTCTTCATACTTTACATAAACACCTTCACATGCAACCAACGCATAGCAAAGCCCTTTGGGAAAACTGATTATTTTGTCCAAGGATAGAACCAAGGTCTTGGTGAGAGAGACCTTGGGACTTGGGGAGAGATTGTAGGAATCCCTAAATATATTTAGTAGAGGAAATGTCAGGAAGAGTCTGTGTCAGGGCCAGTGAAATGGCTCAGTCTCTTTGAGAAAAGGCACTTGCTACCATGCCTGACAATTGACAGTCTGAGTTTTATGATTCTCTCTCTCTCATCTCTCACACACACACACACACACACACACACACACACACACACACACACAGAGCAAATAAGTAAGTAAATAAATAAATAAATATGAACAGTCCTTATGTGATGTGGGATTCCACCCTGTATGTTGTGAATATATTTCATTACCATTAGTTAGTAAGAAGCTGCTTTGGCCTATAGCAGGACAGAATGTAGCAGGACAGGAAACCCAAGCAGAGATGGAAGAGGAAAGAAGGCAGATTCAGAGAGACGCCATGTAGTTGCCAAAGGAGAAAGACGTTAAAATCTTACTGGTAAGCCACAGCCTGGTGGCAATACACAGATTAATAGAAATGGGTTAATTCAAGGAATATGCCTGAGCCATTGATCAATCAGTGTTGTAATTAATATAGCTTTTGTGCGATTATTCGGGTCTGGGTAGCTGGGAAATGAAAGCCCGGTCTCTGTTTACACTTATGAGCTAAACTACTATGAAGTTCAGTCTGGTCATCTGAACCCTGACCCGGAAAGATACAACTTGGTTACCACCTGGTGGACCTCCTTGCCAGTAACTCAAACAGCACGGCATTTTTCCTTCTCTCTTGCATGTTTGTCTTCAGTCAACTGCTGAGATTTACAGCTTGCCTTCCCTGGATTATTTTTCTTTTAGACTCTAATAAAAATTGTCCTCCAGCTTCAAAAAATAAGTAAATGCAAAACTCAGTAAGAAAAGGAAGGGGTAAAAGGCAGACACGGTTACAGAAACCTTTATCCTAGCACTGAGAAAGCAGAGATAAAGCCGGATGTGATGGTGTGGTGCATATCTTTAATCCCAGGATTTGGGAGGCAGAGGCCAGCCTGGATAGTGAGCTCCAGGATAGTCAGGACTACGTAATAGAAAGTTCCTGTCTCAAAACACACACACACACAAAGCAAGCAAGCAAGCACACAGAAACAAGTGAATCACTTGAGTCCAAGGCTAGCCAGGGCTATACACAGTGAGATCTCATCTCAGAAAAAAAGAAAGGGAGGAGAGTGGGAGGCAGGAAGGGAGGAAAGGCACAAGAGCCTGTGTCCTTCTCCTCTCATCAGTTCTTGAACTATTATTGATTCGTCAGAGATTTTTCCTGACAGCCCAGGGCCATCCCTACTCTACCTTGAATTATTATAACCTGTTGGGACCACTCCACTTTCTACTTGGCCTGACTATGTTTTTCAATTGATAACATATAGTTGGAAGCATCAGGCACAGAATCCCTGAGAGGTGGGGTGGGGGTAGAGGTTTACCTATCCTGAGGTCTTTCTGGCCATGAGGACCTAACACCAGTGTTGGCCCTACAAGTCCATCAAAGTACAAGGTGCTAGACAGAGCAGTGGTTCTCAACTTTCCTAATTCTGTGACCTTTCAACACAGTTCCTCATGTTGTGTTGAGTACCAACCATGAAATTATTTTTTGTTACTTCATAATTGTAATTTGTTACTGTTATGAATCATAATATCATTATTTGTGCTTTCCAATGGTCTTAGGCAACCCCTGTGAAAGGGTCATTAGATCCCCAAAGGGGTGGCTGAGAACCATTATGCTAGAGGAACAGCTTATGACACATGGATTATCATCTCAAATGCGGCATCCTTTGACACACACAGGGGACACGTGAAACACCTACTTAGAAAAGATGACCATCAGCTTCCTCCGGCTTCTTCTTGGCTCTGAGTCTTCATCAAACCCATCCATGTCCTTCCCCAGGAAAACTTCCTGGTGGAAGTCCTTGTTCAGGTGTCCATCCATCTCCAGTTTCACCCCATTCAAATGGTCTGGGGGTAAGATCTCATTTTCCTCCCTGTTGGTCGCTCTCTCCCGGGTAGATGAGTGGTTGGCTGGTCTAGCAGCTGCATCCATCAGGAGGACAAGGCCCAAGACCCAGAGGCCATGAGCAGCCAGACCACAGAGGGAACTCTGCCTGGACGTCATTGCCACCAGTCAGACCATGGGACTCCTGCAAGATGTGAACCAGAAGTAGCAGTAAGGAAGAAAGGGAAACCACAGATCAAACTAGAGCCTGGGATCCTACGAAAGTTCTGGGTTACTAGCACTGCCAAGAAAGCTGAAAGCTGAGGGCAGGCTCAACCTGACAGTCTACAAAGACAAACCAGGCCAGGTAGTAATGACACATCCCAGCACCTGGTGGCTCTCTCTATGAGTTTGAGGTCGGCCTGGTTTACAGATCAAGTTTCAGGACAGCCAGGGCTACAGAGAGCATATTTATTTTATAACATGATTTAATAATCAGGATCAACCACAAATTCAAGCAGGATATGATGGCATTCACCTTCAATCCCAGAACACAGGAGGTAGTCACAGGCAGAACTTTATGAGTTCAAGGCCAGTCTGGCCTAGAGTGTAAGCTCTGAGCTAGCTATGGATAAACAAAAAGATTCTGCCTCAAAAAAACCAAACAAAATCCATGCATATGGAGCTGGTACTGGTAGCTCAGTGATAAGTCCTGGGGATTGATCCCCAGCACCACAGAAAAAGATGAACAGGGAAAAAGGAAAAAAGAAAGGCAACAGGTGGTATTTTTACTTTTTAAAAAGAAACTGGAGGAATGTGACAGGAATGTTCTTTGGGCCACCAACCAACTCACAAATAAAGACACAGAGACTTATTATCAATTAAGAATGCTCAGCCTTAGTTTAGGCTTCTCCCACTAGCCCTTTTTAACTTAGTTTAACTTGTTTCTATTCATCTACATGTTGGCTCAGGGCTTTTTACCTTTCTTTCATTCTGTAGGTCCCACTTCGCTGCTTCCTCTGTGTCTGTCTAGCTGGCCCCTGGCATCTCCCTGTTTTCTCTCTCTCTTTCTCCTCCATCCTAAATGCCTCCTCCTAATTCATCTCCCTGCCTGGAAGTTCCACCTATACTTCCTCCCTTGCTATTGGCCATTCAGTTTCTTATTAGACCAATCAAGTGCCTTAGGCAGGCAAGGTAAAACAGCAACACATCTTTACATAATTAAACAAATATTCAGCAACAGAAGAAGGCACATGGCCAGGCTGAAGTCCCAACTCAAAGTTGTCACCACTTCCAGATGCTGATCTATCCAGTACGCCACCTCAACATACCAACAGTACAGCCTGCCAACAACACAACAAAGCAAAACTGACCTCCTCCCTCCCTGGTTACTATTACAATGTTTAGTAGATGACTGTGGTCCCGCACTCTCCAGAGCTTGGTTAAGTCTTCTGACCTCTGTGTGTTTGTTTCTCACTAATCGCCCCCCACTTTGCACCTCAGTGTTTTGTGTTGAGTGGGAGCACACACTGTGTGCTGAACAACTGAAAACTAGTCATCAGCAAACACCTACACCAACCCAACAGAGACTACACACATACATCCACATGTGTGCCTCCATCAACATGTATCTTCCCTCATGCTCACTAGGAAACGCTAAGAAAGCTGAAATGCCCGTGAAGTCTTATTTGACCAGAACACAGAAAACACATTTACTTCTTCCCAGTCTATCTTCCTGCCAATTTGCTGGCCTTCTGGGTGCAGTCTGGTCCCACTGATGTGCAGTAGCTGTCTCCCGTTCTGCCCCTGGAAAGGACCTTGTCAGACTTAGCTTCTTTTTCCCAACACTGCCAAGCTATTAGAACCTAAAAGACATTCAATCAATGTTGTCTTCAGAGACACTAAATACTACTCCAAAGCATAGAGTAAAACCATTGAAACAGTACTTATTAAGACGTGCCCTGGGAAGTACAGCCTGCCAAGAGCCAGGAGCTAAAGGAGACTGATGTCACCCAAGGCAAGGAGCCCTGAGATATGGTTCTATTCCTGATGTCTCTACTCTTCTGGCCATAGAAACACCAGAACCAGTGCAACTTCCTCCTGGTATTAATTATACTTTGCTCCTTGAAGAACAGAGTTCTCAATTCTAACTATTTTGATAAACTATGTGGAACAGTCACTTATATATCTTACATAAAAAGCAACCAAAAACAACCAGGACTCCATCAACTGACTTCCTCATACTGGTTCAGTTTTTTCCTTGCCCATGCTAGGCAAGAGTCTGCACTACTACCCCACAATGGTTATCTATCTTAATGCAAAAGCTTGCTGCATAGTTATACAAATTGGGCAGCTGCTCTCTTCCTCCCCACCTAATCTGAAATCCCTAAATCAGGATTTCAAGGAGCTTCATCTTGCTCTCAGCATGTGGTCAACAGAGAAGCTACTAAGACCTTCAGAGGTGACAAAGGTACCTCCTGACCTGCCATCAACCACAGTCCAGTGACATATTTATCAAAGTAAGTCACAACTGTTCTATTTTATGATTAGCTGTTAATCTCTGTCTGGGTCTAATTTATAAGTTAAATTTTGCTGTAACTATAAACCTGAGTTTCCAGTTTCAGGCTGTAGTTGGGGTAATATTTGTACTTCTTTGCCATCCTTACATTACATCTCTGGTGAAATCAGACATTTCACTTTTTTTGTTTACTTGCTTTTGTTTTTGTTTGGAGACAGGGTCTCACTATTTAGCCTTGCTTGGCTAGGAACTTGCCAAGTAGGCTGGACTTGAAAGTGTTGCGCAAACTTCCTGCACGTTGGGATTACAGGCAAGAGGATCAAGAGTTCATGACCAGCAGCCTCAGCTATGTGGTAAATAAGTTCCGGCCAATCTGACCCTGTCTCAAAACTCACAATAACAACAGCAAAAAGAAAAGAAATCAGAAGAAAAAAGGCCATCACAATCTAAAAACAACAACATAATGTAAAACAATCCAAAGGCTGTTAGAGGGCTGGTGTCTTGGCCCAGTTAGTAGAGTATTTGCCCCGCATTTGTAAGGTACTGGTTTCGATCTCCTCCAGCAACACAAAATAAGGATGCAAATAAAAATAAATAAAAGCTCTGTCAATTTAGGAACTGCACTCAATAGTACCAAACAGAACTACCACCAAAGCCGGGCCAGGTATGAAGGCCTTCAATTTCCAACTCGTAGTGCTAGAACTCATGGCGCACATTTTACCGAAGACAAAACCGGGATAGAGATGCTGGAACAAAGTTGAGGTCACAACGCCAGCCGGTAACACAGTCCGAGCCTCAGTCCCCCGCGGCTCCGTGAGTTCCGGAATAAGCACCCGGGCAAGAGAGCGGGCGCACTCTTAACAGGGCGACCGCGGGGTCAAGCGGGATCAGACAGAAAGCGACCCGAACGGTGGATGAGTGGCCTTCCAAGCCCGCCCCTCACAAAGCAGCTTCAGAGACCCCTCACTCACCCCCGGCTTTCTGGAGCGCCGGGTCTAGGGAGCGCTACTGCGCGCCCGCAAAGTCTTACGCGGACCTAGACTCAGGCCGCCGCCATCTTTCTTCCGGGAAGGGGCGAGTAAGACAACCGGGAACCGTGAGAGCGGGCACAGCCACTAGAACGAATCTCGGAGGCGCCATCTTTATCATGGGCGGAAGGAGCCTCTGAGAACCAACCAATACAACTGGCGCGCGAGGTCACGTGCCACGCATCCTTGACCCAGGCCTCGCCTTCAACGCCGCCCCGGCGGTTAGATCCTGGGAATCCAGGCACCCAGTCAGCGGGTTTCTCGGGGCTCCTCCTACCGCTACCAGGACGAGCCCGCTTTGCGGGTCTCCGAGTAGCGCAGGCGCCTTCCAGCCTCTGCGCTTGCGCACTCGGCGACCTCCCGCCCGCACCATGAAGGTACTCCGGCGGGCTTGGCGGCACCGGGTGGTGCTGGCCCTGAGCGGTCTGGCGTTTTGCAGCACCACGCTGTTGTATTTGGCGCGCTGTGCATCCGAGGGCGAGACGCCCGCAGCCGCCGGAGCCACTCAGCCCCGCGCTAAGGCCTTCCTGGCGGTGTTAGTGGCTAGTGCGCCCCGCGCGGTGGAGCGTCGCAGCGCAGTGCGCAGCACGTGGCTGGCACAGGGGAGGCGCGGCGGCCCCAAAGACGTGTGGGCGCGCTTTGCTGTGGGCACCAGCGGCCTGGGCGCAGAGGAGCGGCGCACGCTGGAGCTCGAGCAAGCCCAGCACGGGGACCTGCTGCTGCTGCCCTCCCTGCGCGACGCCTACGAGAACCTAACGGCCAAGGTCCTGGCCATGTTGACTTGGCTGGACGAGCACGTAGACTTCGAGTTCGTGCTCAAGGCGGATGACGACTCCTTTGCGCGCCTGGACGCTCTACTGGCAGAGCTACGCGCACGTGAGCCTGCACGCCGCCGTCGCCTCTACTGGGGCTTCTTTTCTGGGCGCGGGCGAGTCAAGCCCGGAGGTCGCTGGCGAGAAGCTGCCTGGCAGCTCTGCGACTACTACCTGCCTTATGCCCTGGGCGGTGGATACATCCTCTCTTCGGACCTGGTGCATTACCTGCGCCTCAGCCGGGAATACCTGCGTGCATGGCACAGTGAAGATGTATCGCTGGGTGCCTGGCTAGCACCTGTGGATGTGCAGCGGGAACACGACCCGCGCTTCGACACAGAGTACAAATCACGGGGCTGCAGCAATCAATACCTGGTGACACACAAACAGAGCCCGGAGGACATGCTGGAGAAGCAACAGATGCTGCTTCATGAGGGCCGACTGTGCAAGCAAGAGGTGCAATTGCGCCTCTCCTATGTTTATGATTGGTCAGCGCCACCCTCCCAGTGCTGCCAGCGCAAGGAAGGCATTCCCTGATGTCATTGCATGTGCTAGGGCCTCTCCGGACCCAGGTCAAGCTGCCTGGACAATCTGACCCATTGTCTGGGGTGAACCTGGTTTATACAATTACTGTTGAGGTCTTGGAGCCTCAGTTCACTGATGGCCAGAGGCAGCTAACAACATCTAGTCCGTTCCGTGGAGGGTGTGCTCATTTGTGGTCTCATGTAAGGCCTGCCCAGGGGCATCTCGTATGGGTTTGTACATTGTATCTGCATCCCACACACACCTCCAGCCAGTGTAATGCCACCTATCAGTCATCTGGGGAGTGAGGGCAGGAGGCCTTCTCCCTTGATATTGCATTCCGTCCCTAATTGGCGCTGTGCAGCTCACTGCCCATCTTGAATGTACTGCACAGCCCTGTACACAGACTGACCTGCAGACTGTGTTGAATTCATCTGTGTATTGCCATCCAAGTGTTATTTGCCAAATTTGTCATTGTATTGTTTGGACAAAGTTCCATTCTGTTGTGTCTCATGTTTTTATCCTTTGTCATGTACAAGTCTGAGATTTGACTTGGTTTTCAAGTCAGCTAGCTTAGAGAGTATTTTGTCTCTGAAGATAGTTTGGTAAATGTAATTCAGTTTGTTTGAAAACTATTTATAAATATTGTAAATTTGTGTAGATAAGAATTTTAAGGTGAAAGTTGCGCTGTGGTGGTACACAACTTTAATCCCAGCACTCAGGAGGCAGAGGCAGGTGGGTCTCTTGAGTTCAAGGCCAGCCTGCTCTGCAGAGAGAGTTCCAAGGACAGCCAGGGCTACACAGAAAAACCCTGTCTCAACCTCCACACCACCCCCCCAAAAAATAATTTGAGAATATACAACTCTTAATTTTTTTAAACTTTTTAAGAAAAATACTTTAGTGTCAAAACTTGTATCTGTGTATTAATCTATTGACAGCCTGAGTGGCCAACCAGTTGCTGGGCATATTTAAAACAGAAGATTGTTTCAACTGTCCATTTCTCTTTCAGGTCTCCTAATAAGTCTCTTTTTGTTTTTTTTCTGAATAGACCACTTTTAAGGCTTTTCAGAGAGCATAAGCCTATGACTTTAAGGCACTCGGCAGCTAGGATGTCCGCATAAAATTTGTCTTTCAAATATGCTTGTCTTATTCACACAAACATTCCTAACAATATCATGTCAGGATATAAGTTAAACAGATGTCTCAGCTGGGTAGTGGTGGTACAAGTCTTTAATCCCAGCACTTGGAAGGCAGAAGCAGGTGGATCTCTGGGAGTTCAAGGCCAATCTGGTCTGCCTATTGAGTTCCAGGACAGTTGGAGCTATACAGTGGGAACCTGTCTCAAACAAAACCCCAAAAAAAACAGACATCTCACCAAAGTGGGACCAGTTGTTTGGGCAGAAATGCTGCTGCAGGGTTCCACTGAGGAATCTCCAGTGCATACATTTTCGAAGCGTGCACGCTTGACCGCTGCCCACTGCCGTCCCGTCCTTCAGTTGTGGTAGACTGAGAGGATGGCACCAGTCAAAATCCAGATCCTGGAGCGCGTAAGCCAATGGCCAGCACTAACAGGCAGGCTTGAGGGGGCCAAGCATCAGTGGGCACTGAGGCCAGGACCACCGAGTCTCGAGTCCTCTTGGTGTCAACACAAACTTTAGAAGCCTTGTCACTTGCCATTGTGATCCTAGAGACCATTTCCAAACTTCTGATTTTTGTATCATTTCACTGGGTAGCCGCTTTGGACTAACAGTTCATTGGCATACCATCCCCACCTTGGGGTTAGCTCATTAGCATATCACGACCTGTCCTGAATTAGGCTTGTATGTGAGCTGTCAGGAGGCTTGCTTCTGGCACCTGGCTCTTATCAAAGCTATCTGGTGGCAAACTCAAATATATTATTTCAAGCTCCTATCTTTATAGTATGGGACCAAGTTTTGAGGCCTGTAAGTGTCAGATTAGGAGGCCTAATACACGTTCTGTGGTGCTCCTGAAGAAGGGATGAGCTGGCCTGTCTTAGAGTCTGTGAGATCCATAGGGAGTGGCACTATGAGGAGATGTGGCCTTGTTGGAGAAGGTGTGGCTTTGTTGGAGGAGGTGTGTCTCTGGGGGGGGTGGACTTTGAGATTTCAGAAGTTCAAGCCCTTCACTTCCTGCTGCCTGCAGATCAAGATGTAGAACCCTCAGCTACCTTTCCAGCACCGTGTCTACCTGCATGTCACCATGCTTCCTGTCATGATGATAATGAACTAAACCTCTTAACTGTAAGCCAGCGCCAGTCAAATGCTTTCCTTTATAAGAGCTGCTGTGGTCATGACGTCTCTTCACAGCAGTAAAACCCTTAAGACATCCTAACAAGACCAGTGGCTTTCCAGAGATCTTGAGAGCAGGACCAAGACTCATACCAACCATTTTCTCATGGGATGTTTCACCTGAACTTGGAGTTGCTTGAGGAATGGTTAAATCTGTGTCCTTCAGGTGAAGAAATGAGCTTGAAGGGCCATGTGGCCATAGGCAGCCAGGACCCAGACTCAGTGCTCCAGACGACTGCACAGAAGACATGACACAGGTCCCAAAATAAAGGTAAAAAGTCTATAGACGTCCACAATTTATGTAGGCTGTAGAGGTGAGTCAGTCAATTAAGTGCTTGCCACATAATTATGAAAACCAGAGTTTGACCGCTACCCTGGCACTCATATGAAAAGCCAGGTGTAGTTGTGGGCTTGTAACCCAATATGAGGGGAGGCAGAAATAAGTGTTCCTGAGTCTTACTGAACAGCCAGGCTACAAGTGATCCCTAGGTACCAGTATCAGACCCTCTCTCAAAACCAAAACAAGGTAGCCAGCTCCTGAGAAATACTCAAAGTTGACCTCTCTTTAGGTTCTATGTGTATGTGCGTGTGCGCGTGCGTGCGCGCGCACGCACACACACACACACACACACATACACACACTTTTTTGTTAACTCTTCAGGGTGTTGTGTGATACTAGTCCAAGAAGACAGACATCACTTGTTACACCATGTCCATTATGTACCACGAGGAAACATGAAAGAGAGATGGACTCATGAACCAGCAAAGCCTTTAATAAATATCCACACAAGTGTGGTCGCTGATTGATCAGGGCTGCAAGACAAGGACTCTTGTTTCTCCTGGAAGCCCTGGGCAGGAACAGAAGCAGAGTTTCTAAGCATAAAAACCATGAACAGACACAGAAAGACAATTATCACATGTACTCACTCAAAGGTGGGTTTTAAACATAAAGCAAAGAAAATCAGCCCACAAGTCACAATCCCAGAGAACTTAGACAACAATGAGGACTCTAAGAGAGGCATTCATGGCTCTAATCTACATGGAAAGTAGGAAAAGATCTCCTGAGTAAATTGGGAGCATGGGGACCTTGGGAGAGGGGAGGGGAGCAGAGAAAAATGTATAGCTCAATAAAAATCAATTAAAAAAAGTGAACAGCTATTGCCATCTCATAGTTACAATTTTCCATTGGTCAGGATTCAAAGATTAGGGACTTTCCCTGTGTGTTCCGTCATTGTCAACTGACACAGAATGTAAACTTTTTAGTCCAGCCAATCAGATTCCTTTGTTCTTTCTGTTGTCAGGAACAGACACAATGTTTTAGAGAACTAAACATGCATAATGACTACTTCTGTTGCTTAAGGAGCTGGTCAGTTATTGGAGACTTCCCTGCTCCACTATAAAGCATAGAGGTAGTTTAACAAGTTGGAGAGCATCTTGTCCAAGCATAGTTGGACGTTGGTCTAAGAGCCGCCACCACCTCCTGACCACCAACTCCATTGGTCTCTGCCTCTTTATCTCCTTTAGGTGACTCAGCCTGTCTGAGACAGTTTTTCAACAGCCCTTATACCTTGCATATGTTTGGGGAATGTGTTACAGCTCTGCTACAGCTCTCCTCAGGCAAGGGGAAGGCTTCCCCAGCACAAGTGTTACAGCTCTACTGGGAAAGGTATCCTGACCATCAGGAGCCAAGGAATACCACAAAGTCATCCTGCACAACAAACTTCACACAAGAGATTTATGGGGAGGGGAAAACCCAAGATAGTGGTTACCTCTGCTTGGGTGCGAAGCAACAGGGAATTGACTAAGCAAGCTTTATATAGGGTTTAATGCTTTTATATAGGGTTAATAGCTTTATATAGGGGTGGAGGGGAGCTTTCCAGGGTAACCTGAAATTGGTGGAATTTTTGTGACCTGATCTTGGGGAAAGATTATGGATTGGAAGGATTCTGTGGTCTGATCTTGAGGAGAGTTGAGAAATTGGTGGGATTCTGTTTCTTGGTCCTGGTCTTGAGCTTGGGGTCAAGTCAGGGTCAGGGTGTTCTTTCCTTGGCCCTAGTCTCAGGGTCAAGTCAGGGGCAGGGCGTTCTTCCTTATCCCTGGCAGTGGGGTTGTAATCAGACCTTTCTGTCAGGACCTCCGGCTCTCCAGTAATGATATCAAGACTTATTATTAAATGTGAAAGCTTGGCCATAGCTTAGACTTGTTACTAACTAGCTCTTATAACTTAAATTAATCCATTTCTATTAATCTACGTATTACCACATTGCTTGTAGCTTTACCTGTCTTCCAGCATGTCTTGCTTTCTCTGTATCTCCTGGCGACTCTGCCCTTCTTCTTCCCAGAGTTCTCTCTGTCTACTGTCTATACCTCCTGCCTAGCTAATGGCCATTTAGTTTTTTACTAAACCAATCAGAAGGCACCTTAGCAAAGATACATCTTCACAGTGTACAAAAAGATAATTCAACATTTCCCTCCTTTTTGTCTAAATAAAAAGGAAAGTATTTAACTTTAACACAGTAAAATAATATACAATAAGAACAATTTTCAGGTAAGAATTACATTTGCAATGTTCAGTCTATTTGTGTTTAGCAATTTCAGAGAAAATACTCCATTATTTATCCTATCTTGGTGAGTCCAAAGTTCTACATCTCATTTATCTTCTACCATAACTAAGGAAAACTATAATTATGATTATCTATCTATCCTTAAATTCCATCAAAGACCCCAGAAGGATATATTGTCTTAGTAAACAGGAAGTGCATTGCACACAATTTCCAAAACTATAAGAAATGATAGAAACAGTTGACTGCCTGGACAGTCACCCAAGGTTTCTCTTGCATCTCCAGCCTAAAGGACTAGAATATCAGACAGACTTTTCTGTGAAGCAGGTATTTTTGAAGAACTGTCCTACCCTGTCTTGGCAAAGTTCAGCAGTCACTTTCTGTTATGTCCTGCTTATTCAGCTTGGACAGCATAGTGTCAGCAGTTGAGGCAAAGGCAGTTTCTTACCCAAATGCTAGATTTTTGCCACAAAGAAAGCAAACTCCAAATGGAGGTTCTTTGATCCCCATCATCCTTTATTGAAGGAAATTGGTGTTGCCTGGGGTACATGTCTCATGTCATGAAAAGCCTTATGTTATTAAAACACTTTAAATATCACCAGGTGGTGGTGGCATGCCCCTTTAATCCCAATACTCAGGAGGCAGAGGCAGGTGGATCTCTGTGAGTTTGAGGCCAGCCTGGTCTACAAGAGCTAGTTCCAGGACAGGCTCCAAAACTACAGAGAAACCCTGTCTCGGGGCAGGGAGAGTCAATAACTTAGGCTTCTTTCTTTCTTCCTTCCTTCCTTTCTTTTTTCCTTTTGTTTATCCATGTTTCTTTATTCTTCTCTCTTCAATCCACCATTTCTCATTAATCCCGCCCTTACTAACATTTCCAGTCATATACTCTATTTTGGGGGTGTCTTTTTTATTGTTGTATTGAGCTATACATTTTTCTGCACTCCCCTCCCTTCATCCTCTCTCCCCTTCTATCCTCTCCCATAGTTCCTATGCTCCTAATTTACTCAGGAGAGCTTGTCTTTTTCTCCTTCCTATTTAGGTCCATGTATGTCTCTCTTAGGGTCTTCTTTGTTGTCTAGGTTCTCTGGGAGTGTAGATTGTAGGCTGGTTTTTCTTTGTTTTATGTCTAAAAGCCACTTTTTTTTTTTATTTTCGAGACAGGGTTTCTCTGTAGTTTTTGGTGCCTCTCCTGGAAATAGCTCTTGTAGACCAGGCTGGCCTCGAACTCACAGAGATCCGCCTGCCTCTGCCTCCCAAGTGCTGGGATTAAAGGCGTGCACCACCACCGCCCGGCCTAAAAGCCATTTATGAGTGAGTACATATTATATTTTGTCTTTCTGGGTCTGAGTTACCTCACTCAATATGGTTTTTTTTTTTAGATCTATCCATTTACCAGCAAATTTCAAGATGTCATTATTTTTTACCTCTGAGTAGTACTCCATTGTGTAAATGTACCATATTTTCTTCATCCATTCTTTGGTTGAGGGGCATCTAGGTTGTTTCCAGGTTCTGGCTATTACAAATAATCTGTTATGAACATAGTTGAGCACATATCCTTGTGGTATAAATGAACTTCCTTTGGGTATATACCCAAAAATGGCATTGCCGTGTCTTGAGGTAGATTGTTTCCTAATTTTCTGAGAAATCACCATACTGATTTTCAAAGTGGCTGTACCAGTTTGCACTCCCACCAGCAATGCAGGAGTGTTCCCTTTACCCCACATCCTCTCCAGCATAAGTTGTCATCAGTGTTTTTCATCTTGGCCATTCTGACAGGTGTAAGATAGAATCTCAGAGTTGTTTTGATTTGCATTTCTCTGCTGGCTAAGGATGTTGAGTATTTCCTTAGGTGTCTTTCAGCCATTTGAGATTCATCTGTTGAGAGTTCATTTTTTAGGTGTGTACCCCATTTTTTATTGGATTATTTGCTCTTTTGATGTCAAGTTTCTTGTGTTCTTTGTATATTGGAGAGCAGTTCTCTGTCTGATGTGGGGTTGATGAAGATCTTTTCCATTCTGTAGGCTGTTTGGCTTGTTTCTAACTAGCTCCTATAACTTAAATTAGCCCATTTCTATTAGTTTACTTTCTGCCTTGTAGCTTTATTACCTTTACTCTGAACTGCTCATGCTGCTTTCCTGCTTCCTCTGTGTCTGGCTGGTGATTTCTTCTTACCAGTGTCCTGTGTGCCTAAAATTCTGTAATTGGCCATTGGCCAGTTTCCTTGCTGTAAGACCCTTGAAGCATGAAAACGGCTAGGTCACTCCCCTGAGGATCTTCAATCACTAGGTTCTACCCACAGAACACTCTACCTGCTCTAATAGCCAGGCCCAGCCCCCACCCTACAGAGTAAAAAGTCCAAGCTCAGGACTTGAAATCCCACCATTCCCCACTCTGTAAAGTCCCCACACAGAAGAAATTCTATATAAATCCTGTCTTCTGCTCAGTTCTCTGCGGCTTTTCACCCATGCAGGGGCAATCACTTTCCTGAGTTTTTCCCTCCCAATAAATCCCTGTGTGAGGTTTGTTGTACAGTGTGATTTTGTGGAATTCCTTAGCTTTCTAGTTCCAGGATACCTTTCCCCTCCCAGCTGTAACACTTATACTTGCAGGTTGCAATGTTTCATCTCCTTTCAGAACATTCTGTGTTTTAAAGAGTTCCCCTCCAAATTGAATGTTTTAAATCAGAGGAAACTGTAAGTGTTGCAGCTCAGTTGGAAAGGTATCCTGGCAGTTGGGAGCCAAGGAATACCACAAAGTCACTCTATTTAAGCATTACAGTTATAGCTCTGTTTTGGAAAAAGTTTCTGCAATGCAAGTGTAACAACAACTCAGCTCCAGCGGGGGAAGGTTTTCCCAGAGAAAGTGTTACAACTCTGTTCCACTTCATTGTTACAGCTGGGCTCTGCCCTGCAAAAATGTCACACTTCACAACAAATCTCAATCAAGAGATTTATTAGGAGGGAAAAATACAGGAGGGTAGCTACATTTGCTAGCATGAGAAGCAGCAGCAAACTGAATACAGGGCTTATAAAGGATTCTGGTCGGGGGTGTGTGCAGATTTCCAGGGTGGGGACTGTTGGAATTTTAAGTCCTGAGTTTGGTGGGATTCCCTGGTGAGACTCTGGGACAAGCTCAGGGATTGGCTGGATTTCTTGCTCAGGAATTGGTGGGATCTCATGCTCAGGAATTGGTAAAGTTTTGTGGCCTGACCTCAGGGTAAGATCAGGAATTTGTGGGACTTCAAGTTCTTGGTGCTGATCTTGGAGTCAAGCTGGGGTCAAGATGTTCTTTCCCTGACCCTTTTACCCAATATCCCACTCATTAGTCAGACATTTTCATAGGGACCATTGGCTCCCCAATAATGCAATAGAGACTTATTATTAATTATAAAAACTCAACCAATAGCTTAGACTTTTTTAACTAATTATTTTTTGTTTTTGTTTTCTGTTGTTGTTGTTTTTCAAGACAGGGTTTCTCTGTAGCTTTGGTGCCTGTCCTGGAACTAGCTCTTGTAGACCAGGCTGGCCTCAAACTGACAGAGATCTGCCTGCCTCTGCCTCCCGAGTGCTGGGATTAAAGGCGTGTGCCGCCACCACCCTGGTGTGGGAGAATTGTCTGTATTCTGTCAATCATGTATTTTAATAAAACGCTGATTGGCCAGGCAGGAAGTATAGGTGGGTCAACCAGACAGGAAGTAAAGGTGGGGAGACGAGAACAGGAGTATTTCTTCTGGGAAGAAGGAAGCTCTTCTGCCATTCCTGGGCAAACCACCAAAGAGGCAACAACATGTGAGCTGACAGCTGAAAGAGGTACCAAGCCATATGGCTAACATAGATAATGATAATGGATTAACATAAGTTACAAGGACTAATAAGTAGCCTGACCTAATGGGCCAATCAGCTTTATAATCTTATGGAGTCCTGTGTGTGATTTTTCCTTGGGAGTTGCCGGTTGTGGGGTACCGGGCGGGACAGAAATCCCAACAAGCCAGCCCTCCTGCTACAAATGGCACCCACGTGGATAACTGAACCCACAGAAAGCCTGAGAAAGTTTGGGAAAGAATAGAGTAAGGCATGTTTTCTTGGTGGCAGCAAGTTTTCAGGTCTGCTCTGCTTGCTAGAGGCAAGCAAGCACTCTCATCTAAGAGAGGCTTCCTGACTCAGCGTTAGCTGCAAAACTTTGCAGCTCTTTTAAGAGGTCCTGCCACGAAACACTTAAACTGTGTTGAGGAAAAGCTCAATGCATGCTTTTCAGTTTTCAGTCATAGCAGGAAAAGAGCTGTGCTGTTTTAAAATGCCAGCTGTCCTGCCAGGGCAAACTCTGACTCTTTCAGGCAGGCAGTCCGACTGAGTGTGGTCTGTGAGCAGAATGCTGCAGCTTGCTTGCTAGCAAGGACCTTGAAACACCACAGAGTTGTGGCAAGAAAAATGGCTGCAGCCGGTACCTCAGCCACAAGGCTGGAAAGCTAAGGAATGGACTGGATCTAGCTGTCAAAGCCAAGGTTTTGACATATTGCTTAGTAAATTAAAGGCTCATGTGATCAGAAAAAGAGAGATATACAGTAAAGAGAGATTCAAAGAGGAAGAAAACTTCTACATGGTTTACAGTGTGTTAAAAATATATGCAGGTTAAAGTTCTTAGGGTAAAAAGGGAAGAAAGAGAGTAGTTGGGTGTGGTAGATAGAACACACCTTTAATCCCAATGCCTGGGAGGCAGAGGTACATTGACCTCTGAGACTTTAAGGGACAGAGGAAGTTGACCTCTGTGACTTCAAGGTGTGGCAGCACACACCTTTAATCCCAATGCCTGGGAGGCAGAGACAGACAGATCTCTGAGTTCAAGGTGTGGTAGCACACACCTTTAATCCTAGCACTGGGGAAGCAGAGACACATGGATCTCTATGAGTTCAAGGTGTGGTAGCAAATACCTTTGAGCCCAGCACTGGGGAGGCAGAGACAGAGGGATCTCTGTGAGTTCAAGGACAACCTGGTCTACAGAGTTATTCCAGGACAAAGATATATACAGAGAACCTGTCTCAAATAGCCAAAAGTTAAAAGTAAAATTGAAAGAAATAGAGGTTAAAATAAAGCCACATAAAGATGGAAAATACACAGAAAATTTTGATACTGTATATTATTATGCTCTCTTTAAATTGTTTAAATGCTGAGGAAGGAGCAACAGCTGCTAAAAGATATTTGTTTATAAATGCTGCTGACCTAACCCAAGATAGGTATTTTGAAAATACCTTGGCTTCAAAACTAAAGTCAAAAGGTATGTTACTTTGGAGAAGAGATTTTGCTTTTGTTTCCACAGAAAATGAGAAGCTGTGGATTCATTCTGAGTTAAGAAAAATCAGGTTCCATCAAGGGAGGCCACCTGAGAAATCTCCAATAGGAACAGATGGCCCAGATGTCTGAGTTATACATCCAGAACAGATTCAAGACTGCTGCCTGAGATGATCAAGACTCACAGGATACTTCAGTCAGGACTTGATTATAACTCTAAATTTTCTTTAGGTCCCCATAAGATCATCAGCGCCCCCAACCAGCAGGAAGTAGCCTGAAATACTATGCCCACATTCCCAACAAATGGGAAAATGGGTATTTTCCTTTGTGGAAAAAAAAAAGAGGGAAATGGTGTGGGAGAATTGTCTGTATTCTGTCAATCATGTATTTTAATAAAACGCTGATTGGCCAGGCAGGAAGTATAGGTGGGTCAACCAGACAGGAAGTAAAGGTGGGGAGATGAGAACAGAAGTATTTCTTCTGGGAAGAAGGAAGCTCTTCCGCCATTCCTGGGCATACCACCGAAGAGGCAACAACATGTGAGCTGACAGCTGAAAGAGGTACCAAGCCATATGGCTAACATAGATAATGATAATGGATTAATATAAGTTACAAGGACTAATAAGTAGCCTGACCTAATGGGCCAATCAGCTTTATAATCTTATGGAGTCCTGTGTGTGATTTTCCTTTGGGGCTTGCCGGTTGTGGGGTACTGGGCGGGACAGATACCCCAACAAGCCGGCCCCTCGTATTATACCACCCGGCTTAACTAATTCTTATAACATAAATTAACCCATTTCTATTAATTTATATGCTGCCACGTGGCTCATGGCTTGTTATCTCATCTTCTATGTGTCATGCTTTCTCTGTATCTGGAAGTCAGTTCTCACCTTCCTCCTTGTTGAGATAGGTCTTGGCCTTCGAGCTTCCAGTGGTTCTTCTAGCTTTACCTAATTTTTGCTGTACGTGCCACAATTACAAAGATGCACTACTAGATCTAGCTTCCTATCTGGGTTCAGGCAGTTGTCAGGTTTACATGGCTAGCACTTTTACTGGCTGGTCATCTCCCTGAGCTCAGTTTAAATGCTCTTCCTGTGTTGTGTGGCAGTTTTCTCTGATTTAAAACATTCCATCTTGGAGCGAAGCCTTTAAAACACAGGATATCCTGATAGGAGATGAAACATTGCAACCTCTCTGATGGAAAGGGATCCTGACAGTGAAGGAATACCACAAAGTCACTGTAAGTATAGCAACTTACAGCGCTACTCCAGGGAAAGATTTCCCCAATGCAAGTATAACGACTCTGCTCCAGGATGGAAGGGTTTCCACAGAGCTGTGGTGACCTAAGGAAGTGTAACTGCTCTGCTCTGCTAGAGGAAAGGTTCCCCAGTGAAAGTGGTACAGTTCTGCTCTGTTCTGGCTCAGGCCAAAGTTGTTATCTCTGGGCTCTGCTCTAGTAAAAATGTTACACCACACAACACACCTCACTCAAGAGATCTGTTGGGAAGGAAAAGTCCAGAAGGGTGTCTTCCTCTTGGGTAAAAAGCAGCAACAACAAACCAAACAGGGTATAGAGTTTATATAGGGCTTCGGGAGGGGGAGCGGAGCTTTCCAGGGTAACTTGGGATTAGTGAGGTTTATAGCCTGATTCTGGGGAAAGCTCAGGGATTGGTAGGATTTCATGCTTAGGGACTGATGGGATTTTGTGCTCATGGACCTTAGGGATTGGTGGGATTCTGCAGTCTGACTCTGGGGGCAAACTCAGGGATTGATGGGATTTCAAGCCCTGGTCCTAGAGTCTAGTCAGGAGCAGGGTGTTTTTCCCTTGACCCTTTATACCCCATAGTAAGCTCTGAGGGGAAAGGTATTCTGGCAGTGGAGAGCCAAGAAATACCACAAAGTTACACTGCACAACAAACCTCACACAAGAGATTTATTGGGAGGGAGAAACCCAGGGGGAGTAGCTGCCTCTGTTTGGGTGAGAAGTAGCAGAGAACTGAGAAGACAAGGGTTTATATAGACTTTCTTGGGGGAGGGTAATGTTAAGGCAGGATATTTGTACACTGTATGCAGATTTGTCATTCTGATTGGTTTAATAAAAAGTAAACAGCCGTAGCTAGGCAGGAGAGGTTAGGTGGGACTTATGGGCATAGAGAGAAACTGAGGGGCGATGTCTAGGTGCACAGATTCCATCAGCAGGACATGGAGCAAGTTGGATGCATGGTACCAATGAGAGGTAAAGAGCCAAGTAGCAAAATGTAGATTAATAGAAATGGGTTAATTTAAGTTATAAAAGCTAGTTGAAAACAAGTCTAAGCTAAGGCCAAGCTTTCATAATTAATAATAAGTCTCTGTGTCATTATTTGGAGGTTCAAAGAAAGTCTGACAAGAAAGCTTGCTACATTTGATGTCCAATGTGGAGGCCTGGTTCATATATCCAAACTTAGGGTCTGAGAAAGCTGAGCAAAGTCCCAGGCATGGAGTCTGCTGCTTCTGGCATAGAGGCGTGACTCCTTTAAGAGGCCCAGCTGTGCATCTGAGCACTCGAATGGCACACTATTAGACAGAATGAGAGACTAGTTAGAAACACCTACCTCAGCATGGGCTCAGAACCTTCCTAGAGCTGGGGAAGATATATGTGGCTCCAGGCCAGGGCCTGTAGGCATAAGGCTCAGGTCTCACAGACCTGAAGAGGTTGGAGTCATGTGCTAAGTAGAACCACAAGCAAAAAGTCAGGTCCAGACTGAGAAAACCTCTGGACAGGTACAGTATGCTTGAAAATGTACTTAGATGCTGAAAAAAGACAAGAAAATGGGTATAGATAGTCATAGAAAAGTAAGTAAATAGTTTGAAAAAATAAAGTCTTTAAAGAGAGAATAAAGTAGTGTAAGGAGAATAAGTCATGTGCAGTTGAGAAATACTATAATGCAGGATGTCTGGATCCTATATAGTGCTTTGTTGACTTTGAATTTTTTTAATGCTAATGAACAAAAATGGCAGCTACTGAGAGATATTGGATTATGGGGAAAAAACTACTAAATTAAGCTAGCCTGTATATTTTAAGGAAATCTTAAGAGTGGAAGTCAGGAAATTGAAGTCATACTTTTGTTTCTACAGGAAACAAAAAGCTATGGATTTCTTCATAATTAATAAGGAATAGATTTGACCAGGGAAGACCTCCTGAAAATCTTGGCTGCAGACAGGAAGAAAGAAACAAAGAAAAATTACAAGATAGGATATATATATGATCCCTCTACTGTGGGAACAGCTCTGAGACTGGAGGAGACATGATAAATCTTGCTAGTTACAGAGTCCTCATGATTTATTATTACATCTCACCCTTTCATATGGCATGGCTGGAGATTCATATTACAATTTGGTTATAGAGTCCAAACTTATAAAGTTGACAGGTGTCTTTTACCTGCTCAAGCATAGAAAAGAAAATCATCTTTAGCTTATTTGTGCACACCACAGAGTCCATACTTGTGTTAATGCAGGTATGTTACCTTTAAAAGTGTGCATGTTTTCAGAACAAAAGGACCAGACATCAATGCAGGCAGGACAAGTAGCACAGGTGATCCAGCCTCTCAGAATGCCTCTGTTGCAAGCTGTTAGCTGAGATGGTCCAGCCTCACAGACCTCTCTATTTATGACTTCAGGTAAGCTTTGCATTTACCCATCACATCAAGACTGGACAATAGTTATCTCTCCCAGGACTTGACCATTATCTTAATTTTCTCAGGGTCTGCCAAAGATGCTGTCATCCTCAGACAACAAGAAGTAATTTTAAGAACACAATGTCCACATTCCCAAGAGGTGGGGTGGGTGGGATTTGGTAATACAGAATATGGTCTCTGTCAGTTATATAGATAGGTCTGCTCCTGGCAGCACCAATTCTACTTTTTTTTTTAAAAAAAAAAGCTATTATTATAAATGATTTAGGATAATTAAAAATATAGTTTAGTAGTTAGTCATCTATAGCAATCAAACTTGTAGTCATATTAGATATGTTTTAAGGTCAAACAGATATATTTTACATAGGTAGATGATCTTCAAATACTTCAGAGACATACAGAATATGACCTTTATGATGTTTTCATAATATAAGACTTTTCATGACAGTGAGACAGGTCTGCTCCTGGCAGCACCAATCTACTTAAAAAAAAAAAGATGGTCATCAAAGAACCTCTATATGGAGTTTATGTTCACCATGGCAAAGTTAGTCACTGGGCAACTGCTGAGATTATGTTGTATAAATTGGACAAAAGAAGGCGATCAAACTTTGCCAAGAAAAGATAGGACAGTTCTTCAAAATTCCTGCTTCACAGTAAAGTCTGTCAGATATCCTAGGCCTGTAGGCTGCAGATGGATGCCCCAATGTTGCAGAGGAACCTTGGGTGACTGTCCAAGCAGCTAAATGACTCTGTCAGTTCTATAGTTTGGGAAATTGTTTGCTCTGCACTTCCTGTTTACTCATGGAATATCATATCCTTATCAGGTCTTTGATGGGAGTGAAGACTAGATAGTTATATCATGTTGTTACCAAATTCAGAAAAGAAACTTACAAGGGAGATGTTTATAAAGTTGAAAAACATAAAGGCTTAAATTGTTTATCTAAGAAAATGTTTTAGGGTCTTAAAAAAGTTTAGGTTGGTAATACAAGTTATGATATAAAGTGATTTAGGTGTAAAACTTTGGACTCACCAAGATAGGATAGATAATAGAGTAGTTTCTCTGAATTTGTCAAATATAAGGAGACTGGACATTGTAAATGTAATCCTTACTTGCTAATTGTTCTTATTGTATATAGTTCTACTGTGCTAGAGTTAAAAACCTTTTCTTTTTATTTAAACAAAAAGGAGGATATTTGTACACTGTGAAGATGTGTCACTGTGTTTGGCTTACTAAAAGATGAACAGTCAGTAGCTAGGCAGGAGAAATTAGCTGGAACTTCCAGGCACAGAGAGAAACTGAGATGATGAATCTAGGTGCATGAATTTTGCCAGCAAGATGCAGAACAAGTTGGATGAATGGTATTGATGAGAGGTAAAGAGCCACATAGCAAAATATAGATTAACAGAAAGAGGTTAATTTAAGTTATAAGAACTAGTTGAAAACAAGCCTAAACTAAGTTCAAGCTTTCATAATTATTGGTAATTCTCCATGTCATTATTTGGGGGCTGGCAGGCCAAAGAGAGTCCAATGAGTTTTAGACGATGGGGATTGGTGGAATTTCAAGTCCTGACTTCGGGCTTTTTTACTCTGTGAGGTGAGGGCTGGGTTTGGCCATTAGAGCAGTTAAGAATGTTCTGTGGTTGGAGGTCGTCAGGGGAGGGGCCTGGCCACTTGTTTGCTTTATGGGGCTTACAGTGCCTTCTCCACCTGACAGCCCAGTTCATTCAACACCAGCATTTCTACATCTCTATCTTTACTTCATTCCCTCTCTCCATTCCTAGTCAGGTCCAGTCCCTGGGGCAGAACAAGGATTTGTCATTCCTTCTTGAAGGGGAGCTGGTAAGACAAGGGTTAAAAGGGAGGTGAGTGGTGTCAGGGAACCTCCCAGGAATCCAGCTAAGACCCCTAGCAATAGTGGAGAGTGTGTCTGAACTGGCCATCTACTGTAATCAGATTGGCGACTACCATGTCATCACAGAACCTTTACCGAGTAACTGGTGGAAGCAGATGAAGAGATCCATAGCCAAGCACTGGGCCGAGCTCTGGGAATCCTAAAAGGAAGGAGGGATTGTGCAAGCCAGGGGAGTCAAAGTCATGATGGAGGAACCCACAAAGACAGCTGACCTGAGATCATGGGAACACATGGACTCTGAACCAACAGTAGGGAGCCTGCATGGGACCTACCTAGGACCTCTACAGGTGTCATACAAGCGTATGACAGTTGTGTAGCTTGGTCTGTTTGTAAGGCTCCTAGTAGTGAGATCAGGACCTGTCCCTGGCACTTAGCTGGCTTTTGGGAACCTTGCTCTCCATGCTGCATCACTTTGCCCAGCCTTTATACAGGGAGAGGGGCTCAGTCCTACCTACCTCAACTTGATATGCCATGCTATGTTCAAGCCCATGGAAGGCCTGCCCCTTTCTGAATAGAGACAAGGAGGAATGGGTAGATGGGGAGGTGGGGAGATGGGAGTCAGGGGGAGCGGATTGGAGGAGAGGAGGAAGGGGAAACTGTATGTAAAATAAAGGGAAAAATGTTAATTTTAAAAAGGAGGTGAAACATTCCACCCTGCAACAAAGACAGGGAATGTTCTAAGGGGAAGTAAACACTTCATCCTGCAGAGAACTCTGGGAAGCTCAGGATGAGAACTCAAAGGTTTCAGGAAGTTTCTGAAACTGACTAGATTCAGTTGGCTCCTCTCTTGCCAAGCAAGCATAAGGAGCAAGGATGCTGACAGATACTTTTAAAGAAGCTGAGCTACCTGGAAGAGTCTCAGATCAACTGGGTGGCCTGGAAAGAAGACTAACTTGCTGAGCTACCTGCACGCTGTGGAGTGTCCGCCAGGTTCCCAGCTTGGTACCGTGCGAGGATAGGCTTTCAGCCGCCTTTGAACCGTTTCTGCTCCGGTAAATAACCCCCATAAAACGCACTGGTTCACCCAGCTGGACCTTGGTGGTATCCTTACTTCTATCTGGGTTTATTCTATAAACATTCACTTACATCTTCCCAGGAAGTGCCGCACAACACCAGGCTTGGACATTCTTCACCCTTGGGCAAACACAGAGCCTTTGAGAAGCCAGATCTTCACCTGTCATGTGTCTCCTTCTTTCTGGCACTCCTTTGCCCCAGCAGCCCATTTTCTGGGGAAAACTACTTCCCTGTGTCTCCTCCAGCTCTGTCCCTCGGGTGCTCACCAGCCCCTGGCTCCCTCAGTTACCATCACCCCTGCCACATCGTACAACCTACTGAAATGATCATTCCTGGATCCCTGCCTATCACAGTTAGGGCCACTACTGCTGCGACGAAGCACCATGACCAAAAAGCAAGTTGAAGATAAAGTAGTTTGAATGATAATGGCCTCATAGGATTGTAAGGACTAACATTATCGGGAGGCATGGCCTTTTTGGAAAATGTGTGGTGTTACTGGAGGAAGTGAGTCACTGGGGGCAGGCTTTGAGGACTCAGTTCCAGCCGGGCCTAGTGTCTCAGTCTCTTCCTACTGCCTTGGGTTTCAGATGTAGAACTCTCAGCTATCTCTCCAGCAACATGCACACCTGCATGTCATCATGTTTCCCGTCACGATGACAATGGACTAAACCTCTGAACTGTAAGCCAGCCCCAGTTAAATGTTTTCCTTTATAAGAGTTGCCGTGTCGGGGGCTGGAGAGATGGCTCAGCGGTTAAGAGCATTGCCTGCTCTTCCAAAGGTCCTGAGTTCAATTCCCAGCAACCACATGGTGGCTCACAACCATCTGAAATGAGATCTGATGCCCTCTTCTGGCCTGCAGGCAGACACACAGACAAGAATATTGTATACATAATAAATAAATAAATATTTAAAAAAAAAAGAAAAAGAGTTGCCATGTCATGGTGTCTCTTCATAGCAATTGAAACCCCAAGGCAAGGAGGAGAAGGTTTATCTGGCTTACACTATTCATCATCAGAGGAAGTCAGAACAAAAACTCAAAACAGGACAGGAACCTGGAAGCAGGAGCTGCTGGCACCACCCACAGTGGGCTGGGCCCTCCTCCATCAATCACTAAGAAAATGCCTTACAGCCCGATCTTATGGAGGCAATGTCTCAACTGAAGTTCCCTCCTTTTCAGTGACTCTAACTTGTGTGAAGCCGGCATAAAACTAGCTAGCACACTATCTCATCATAGGCATGTTTTTCTCTTGCCACGCTCTAGGGTTGTTTCCGTGGGTCTCACCCCCCCCCCCCCACACACACACACTTTAAGAATCCCTGTGGCAGGTGAGGGAGGCATGAAAATGAGTGTCTAGAACCAGAGTCCTTAGGGGAAGCAAGGTGTGGCAAGTGCCAAAGCACCTAGCAGATCTGGCCCATCTGAGCCTCATCCGTGGCTCATCTCCTAGTTCACCTCAGACCCCTGCATAAGGTGTGACCACCAACAAGACTTGTAGTGTGGCCTTAGCAGTATTCCCGTGGACTTAGTGCCCTTCTCTGATAGGGTTACAAAGGAAAAATACTGTTTGGGGCCTTTCCAACAACTGTGTAGCTCATCTCAGCCAAACTTGCTTTGGTAATGAATGCTGCTCCAGGTTGGGGAGAAGCCAGGAGTTGCGGTGTGTGGCCCTACCAGCCAGCTTCATACTGCAGAATAAATACTCTAGGTAGCAACTGCTTTTCCGAGACCAGGCCTGGTACGACAGCAGGCCAAATGAGCCTACATCAAACTCTGCCTTTCCACTGAGCCAGGATCTGACCATGCTCAGTGACCTGAGAAGAAGGAAACCTAAGATGCAGCCTTTTCTTCCTTTAGTGTCTGAGGGTCTCAAGCTGGCCCAGCCTTTACTGTTGGCCATTCCTACAGCCTCCCACTTCTGAGCCATCATTCTGAGATGGTGGATGGCCAGTGATAGCTTGAGTCCCTGTGGTAGTGGCTGGTCACTCTTGCCCCCCAGCATACCAGATGCACCCTCTCCACCCCTGGCAGCCCTGCACTAGAGGAAGAATCCTGAATCCCCTTACATGCTCTGGAGAGTCGGGCGTTCCTTTTCATGTGGCCAGGTCATGCCTAGGGGATGCCATATGACCTCTGGGCCACAAGGGAGGTATCTGGAAAGGCCAGGAGGTGATTGGAGCTTTGGGACATTGAACAACTGCTTAGGAGAGATACTTCAGTGGCAGAAATGGCTCCAACACTTGACTTCCTGTTTACTCCAGTTCTGGCTGCCACCTATCACCAGGTCTCAGCAGGGTTGGCTTAGGGATGTGCTGCTGGGCTTGGGCTGCATGCTTGCATGCTGACTATTGCAAAACTGATGTTATCTCCTGGAAGAACCTGTGAGTCACTGCCCCAGAGCAAGGGGCTGTGCCCCAAATCCTCCCAAACAAAGACCCTTTGTCCCTAAACCCTCCCATTCAGGCCCACATGAACAACCACCAGACACACAGGCAGACAGACGTGCCAATAGAGGTAGCCAGCACAGGTAGAATTACGGCTGTTTTCTGTCCCTGAGTGTGTTTCTCGGCCCACCTGCCTCAGCTCTCAGAACTAAGCTATGGAAGATCTGGGGCTGGCTGCAGGAGGTCCCTTCAATAAGGTCCTGAAAGAGTAGGGCCATAAGGTCTTAGAGCCCACAGTGACCTCAACTGGGAACCCATGGCCACACCCAGACAGTGAGCAGTGGCCCCAGGACCCACAACCTTGTGTTCTGCTCTAAGATGCAGTCTGCCATGGATTCTTCAGTTTGTCTGAGACCAGTGTTCTGGGGGCAAGACAGAGTCCACACAAGGCTCTCCCAGTGCTACCCAAGGACCTTCTTCCCAGGCCAGGAGTGAGGTGGGAAGCACACAAAGGAATGTGCTCACAGTAAGCTAGTGTGAGACCCTGAGCAGCCACGCATCCCATTTGGAATCCTTAGCAGACAGCGGCAGGACTAATGCCACTGGGTCATACCCAATGACCAGATCTATGTTCACTCCTGAGTCTGACCACTTGCCTGGAGAGAGTTCCAGTCATCTGGACACCTTCCCCATGTCTACTTGGTAGAGATCTAGTCGACCTGGCTCTTCCTGGATCCAGAGCAGAGATCCCCGGGTACACAGATACCCCTTTCCCTCCGCTACAAACATGTGCACATTCAGGGTACCTCTGTGGGAACATAGCAGGGCACACTCACAGGCTCTTGATATCACCTATACAGACATTGTGTTGCCTATATAAGTGCCCCAGTATACATAGACGTGAGAGAGGTGCCCCTCCAGAGAGACTCCCCACATGCCAGCCAGGTACTCCTGGTTCTCTGCAGAATATATAAACTGGACTGCCCAGCAGGTGGCAAGTTACCCAAGGGGCCCTTAGAGTAGACCCACTCAAAAGCCAAGCCTGCCTGGCTATATATTATAAGGCCAGTATGAGCAGGCCTCTTCTGTATGTCAAACCCCCAAAGCAGAGCACATGGTGGGTATATGTGGGGATTGGAACCGTCAAAGCTATGCAACACCTAAAACGTAGGTCTTAGAGGCTTAGCCTTGTTCATGGCCAGAAGCCCCCATCCCTGCCTAACCCTTCCAACTCCTAGCTTGAGATGCACCATAAGAGGACTCTCTAGCCATCCTGGGCATGAGAACCATATTCTTATTTGTGCTTAAGCCCAGGACAGGGTGCCAAGGATACAAAACAGCGTACTTCCAACACTGAGTATTGGACACTGATCCTGGGAGGCGCTGGCCAGGTCTAACCAGGCTATGACCCAAGATCAGATTCAGGAAAGGTTTCAGATCAAGCATTTCTATGTTGGATATGACCTTCCAGGACAGTCAGGAGCCCTTTGTAGTGGCTCAGACCCTAGCTCTAAGTCCCAGCCGGGAAGGCCCAAGTGTCAGACTGCGCTTGTGTGAAGTCAGCCTACCAAAGGGGCTAGCAAGGCCAGTCAGCACCTCCAGCTGCTCTAAAACAACGGTTTGGGATCAGGAGCAAACCAAGGCTGCCCAGCATAGCGATGCCCATGCTTTCTTTGTCCCCAGCCAAAGATGGGGACATCTTTGTATCTAGACGCACGGGCCACTTTATAAATCAGTTCAAAATGGGAGAATGTAAGAGAAAATAAATTACCTTCCCCTGAGCTCTCCCCACTCTTGAGACCCTCAAGGTAGCCCGCACCTGAATATTACAGCAGTTGTATACAGTCTGTTTTCCGTAGCATGCCACACTCAGGCTGGGCAACCATGCTAGGTTGTCTTCCATGTATCTCTGAGATATCAGAGCCTAATACCATGTGAGACTTGAGAAAACCATGAGATATAGCTGGGTACAAGCAAAAAGCCTGGCTGCTTGTCTTTTGGGCAGGTTGCATGGGATTTTCTGCCCACGTTGGAGCCTTCCACTATACCCGAGACACCCACTCACTTGCTCTTGGGCCCCCAGTCACTGGGGCTCATCTGGAGACAGCACATTCCAAGGAAATTACAGGTAAGTGGCTAATGACCTCCGATTAGGGGCAGGAATGGGGAGAAAGAGCAGACAGATAGACGCAGGTGGAGTCAGGCGCAGAGACAAGGCCCACCCTGATCCTGGCCACCTGCCCAGGCATTGCTGTGTGGGGCTGGCCCCCGATCAGTGTCTCCTCATCGCTCATCTCCATCTGTCTTTTTGTGGGGCCCTAAGTTCCATTCTGTGAGTCTCCATCCTGGGCATCACAGACCCTGCAGCAGCCAACAAGACCAAAGAACAAAGCTGTGAGACCCTTACCTTGGGCAGGGAGGCCCTATATGTGGTTCAGGAGAGTCTGGCTGGTGCTGCCCACCATACTGGGTTGTTGGCTTCGAGCCTCAGTCTGATCTGCACAGGGTAATAGCTGCTATTAGTGGAGCAGAGAAATTACAGGCCTAGCCATGCAGAGAAGCAGCCCCTGAAAACCCTAATAATGTAAATGAGATGTTTATGGATCTGCAGAGGGGTAGATAACCAAACCATACTTCTGTCCCACCTCCTTCCTAGTCCCTCCTTTGCTTCTCACAGAACCTTGGCCCTTAGTATCAGTATCTCCACTGATATGCCCTGAAAAGTCACTCTGTGTGCATAACTATTTCCCTGCCAGAGTGGATGGAGGCCCTGCTCCTCCTAGGATGAGAATGCATTGATGCCCCAGTCCAAAGGGCTGGGGCTCTGGAAGGAAAACTAGAGAGTTCTTGATCCAGCAGGTAGGCTGCCTAACAAGGTTACAGAGAGCAGGAAAAAAAAGAGGGCTCCCGAAGCCCGGATATTTTAATCTGACCTGGACTCTCAGGCCTGTCAGGATCTTGGTAATTGGCAAGTGGGAGGACAGTCACTCCTTCCACACTTGGGCCCCTTTCTATTTACTCAATAGGGACCCTGCTTATGCTCCATATGGACCCTAGCATGCTTTGCGCCATCCCCCATCAAAGTAGCAAGCATGGAAGCTGCAGTCATGTGAAACGCAGACCTCTCCAGACAGCCCCCGCCCTGACGCCACAGTGAGGGTTGGGAGTGAGGGTCTAGAAGAAAGGTGGGGATGGGTCAGTGGCCAAGCCTATTACCACACAGACTGGCGCCACCCACAGCACCTCAGTGCCTGGCTTGATCTGCCTCGCTGCTCAGCAAGACCCCAAGGAAGGGCCCTCCTATGGTACCTCAAGGACAGTCAAGGCCTTGGGTGAGAGACTGCCCACAGACCTGTGAGCAGATTCCTCATCTCAAAGGTTTTGTCTGGAGAAAAGTCAGGAGCCGAAAGCTTAGCACCACCTTTTGATGGCCCAGGTGCCAACTAGAGATGGTATCTTAGAAACTCAACAGGCTGGGACACCCTGAAGCTAATTTATATTCTTTGGCAGGAGTTTGCCAGAGCCAAAGTAGTGCAGGGATAGAGGGCTCTCATTAATCATTGATTCCTACCTTGAGGACTGCAGTGGATGGGCTGCTAGGTCTGCCCTGCATACCAGCTATGGGCTCTGATCTTCAGGGAGTGGTGGCCTTCACTGAGTGAAGTAGCAAGAAAGGGAACTCCTGCCTTACCCTGGACAGGCTTCCCTAGCCCAAACTTTGTTTTAATCACACTTGGGTTTGCAGGCACTCTCCAACTCGGCACACCTAAGACGTGGGCAGCCTTGTATGCTGCTTACATAGCCTTGTTCCCGTCAGCAACCCCAACAGTTTGTGGGCCCCTCCTCATAGAGGGCAGGCCTCATAGGGCCCTTGTGCTGACTAGTTTTTGTTTTTCTCCTTTTTGTTTGTCAATTTGACAAAGGTTAGAGTTAAATGAGAGGATCTCGATTGAGAAAAGGTCTTCGTAAGATTGGCCCGGCCAAATTTGGTGGCACACACCTTCAGTTCCAACACTTGGGAGGCAGAGGCAGGCAGATCTTTCTCTGAATTTGAGGTCAGCTGGTTCTACACAGAGTTCTGACAGTCAATGCTACACAGAGAGATCCTGCTTTAAAAAAAAAATAGCAGGCTGAGCAAACCACAAGGAACAAGTCAACCAGCAGCACTCTTCCATGGCCTATGCTTAATTCCCTGCCTCGAGTTTCTGCCCCGACTACCCTCAGTGATGGAGTGTGGTCTGAGACTTTTAAGCTGGAATAAACCCCTTCCTCTTCAATTTTCTTTTGGCTATAGTGTTTCATCAGAGCAATCAATGCCCTAAGGCAGAAATTGGAGCTGTGAGTGTGATATTCTGTGTCAGACTTGACCATGTGTTTTAGGGAAGACTGTGGAAGGACTTTGGAACTTGGGGCTAGAAAAGCCACTAAGTGCTCTAAGCTTAGTGAGCTACCATAACTCACAAGATAATATTAGGAGCAATACAGATGATGAAGATATCTGGCTTGTAAGTTTCAGAGGGAAGTTTGAGCATCCCTTAAGCCTATTATCAGAGCTATTTGCTATTTTGAATTAAGAATCTGTGGTCTGGTTAGCTAGGGCTGTTATTAACACTAAATTGAAATCTTTCCTCACTGGGATAACTGATACAGGTCAGCTGGGGCTAAAGAATTAGTTGTGATTAAGAGACCACCATTACTGAGGGAAAACCTTTTTGAAAGTATTTCCTCAGAATCAGCACACAGAAGCTCTGATCCCAAAAGCAGAACTTGGTAATATATAAGAGTTTCGCCAGGTGATATTGGTTTTGAAGGCATGAAGGGTCATGGAGAGAGGTTGAGGAGAGCCCAGGAGAGGCTGCTAATGAGGTACGGGTCAACTGCAGCAGAGAACCCAGCATTCTGGAGGTGCCAGGGCCACAGGATGATCACCACAGACAGCAACTGGTGTGCAAGCCAGCCTGAGCCTGTGGAACAAGCCGCATGTGCTATGGACGGCAAAACCAGAAGGGGGATTGCCAAGACCCTTCCCAGACATGAAGCACTGAACTTTTTATACCCCTGGACTTTGTTTTTGCTTTGACTGTGACTGTACCCTAATTCTTTTCTCTTGAAATAACAAAGTATTTAACTTGCTTTTTGATTTTACAGAAACCCACAATTATGAGGTCTTGGATATTTTAGAGAAATTTTGAACTCTTTTTTTAAAATGTATTATGTATATAGTGTTCTGCCAGAATGGATGCCCACACACCAGAAGAGGACACCAGATCTCATTATGGATGGTTGTGAGCCACCATGTGGTTGCTGGGAATTGAACTCAGGACCTCTGGAAGAGCAGTCAGTGCTCTTAACCTCTGAGCCATCTCTCCAGCCCCCCAAAATTTGAACTTTTGAATTTTTGGGTTTTTTTTGTTTTTTTTTTTTTTTGAGACAGGGTTTCTCTGTGTATCCCTGGCTGTCTTGAGGCTCACTTTGTAAACCAGGCTGGCCTCAAACTCAGAGGTCACCTGTCTCTGCCTCAAGGTCAACTCAGTCTCCAGTTCATGAAGAAACTTTGCTGGCTTTCCCCCCTCCTCCCGCTCACTGGCTGGAAATCCATCTAGAGACCTTGTGAGGATATTTCACTCTGGCCCCTCTTTGTGGCTACACTCTGCTCTGGGATCTTCTGCTTGCTGTACATCTCCCGTACAAACACAATAACCAGATAGCACCCAAGAGTGATGGAGAAATCTGGAGCTCTTTATTGTTATGACAGTTATTAATTGGGGAGCAGTCCTTTGTAGTTCCTCTAAGATGCAAGGCGCTGGCCCCCCAATCATCGTTTCTTCAGCTTCTCTATGTACCCAAAAGCAGTCCAGAGAAACTGGAGCTGTTCTGGATGGTGAGGACTGCCCCAGAACTGTTGTCCACGAACACGGAGACATACTGTCCAGACTGAAGACATTTACAGTGGGCATCATTACAAGTGGGTAGCCCCAGCCCAGAAGTTTACCCACCCATGGGGATAGCATTTGGAGGCAATACTTCCAACAGTTGAAAGACCACCCATACAAAGACCAGCACCATCCTAGGCACAAGGATTCAGAGGTCCTGAGCAACTACTTGCACAAGGCTGTAAAACCCTCCCAGGCTAGAAGCCCACCCGCCTGTTCCCTGAGCCTACACCCTTACCTGTAGCTGCAACAGCCCCTGAACCTGCACTGTGAAGACCTTGCTGTTGCTCTCCAGGCCTGATACAGCCTCCAGGGACCTAGGCATAGCACCACAGGGCAACAGTGTAGGGGCCACTGGCCCATGGTGCTCAGATATCCCTCAAGGTGACTACTTTTGATCTCAGTCCAAGGACAGACCCCAGAGGACCATTGTGGGCAGCAGGACTCACTCACGTGTGTTGATGGCACAGAGACTCAATACAGATGAGGACACGGATAGTGTCCCGGGAACGCAACCGGCCTCTGCCCTGTAGCTCACTGTGGTCTGTGGAGAGAGCAGTAGGTAGGGGGCCTTCTGGACACTGCCTAGAACAGACTCAAGTGTCTGCCAGGGAGGAGGGTGGATGGCATCTCTAAGGTACCCATCACCAAGGGATAACCTACCCAAAACCCATACTACACACACAAGCTGGCTTACCAATGTGCAGGCTGGTAGAAAACTGGAAGATGGCAGAGACTGGTGCTGTGAATCGGCCCAAGGCCAGGCTCAGGCCAGATCCCCGCAGGAAGGCACCCTGGGCAGTAGGCTGTAGAGATTAGGAGGTGACTGGCTGGATTTCAGGAACTGGACCCTCACCATAAATACTATAACCAAGGGAAGTAGCTATAGCCCAACCCCATATGGGTCTTTTCTGGGCCACATTCTCTCTGTGGAAAGGACAGGCCTGATCTGTGTGTCGATACCCACGTGGGCCTTAGAGCAAAGGTTCTAGGTTCCAGTGGGTAAACAGGACCCCAAAAGCTATCACAGGAAGTGGCAACTCTAGGCCCCTCTTCTGACTTAGTATAAGGTGAGGAACATTCGAACTCCTAACTTTGACAAACGTTGGCCTTTATCCTCTACAATAGTATCTCTAGGAACCAATACAGGCATGTGTCCACCAACTGTCCAGTGATGGCTGTGGGCCCATCTTGCCAGTAGGTGCCCACCTCTATATCCCATCTCCTTGGTACATAAGCCCCAAAGATAAAAGGACTACTTTGGCCCAGGTCCCCACTCACAGTCTGGAATCCTTGCAGCTCCACCAGTGTCTTCTTGTCCACCAGCACAGGACCTTTCAAGCGGCAGTGGAAGGCCTCAACCACCAGCTGATGGTTGGGTTCTTGGGGTAACAATGTATCTGGTAGCCCTGAGAATCGAAGTTTCGTGGCCTCTGTGGGGAGGGCCACTTTGGGTCAGGCCCCTTCTAGCCTTGAAAGAGCCTCCTGGCTTCTGAAAGAGGTAGGGTGCAGGACACAGTCTTACCTTTCAGCATCTCCTGAAATTCCTGCAGCAGGACCTCTGGGGTGACGTCCATACCAGGGGAACCAGGAGGGCCAGGGGGTCCCGGGGGCCCTGGGAGACCCGAGAGGCCTCGCTAGAAGAGGTAAAAGAAAGTGAATCTAAGTAGGACCCCTAATTACCCCTTTCCCTGGGCTTAGAACTTGAAAGGAACCCAGAAAGGTGGGTTCCACAGCAGCTCAGGGGCTTACCAACTTCTTATTCCGTCCACGGCACCGTTTCCTAGAGGCCCCATCATCTGGCCGGCGGACAAAGTTCAGCCATGTCATGTGGGCATCTGAGAGTTCAGGACCAGAGGCCCCTAGTGGCTGAAAATCCAGAGAAGCAAGGCTAGTGTATTGACTACCAGGCCCTTGGTCTCTGTCCTGACATATCCAAAGATATTTAGGAACTACAGGTTAGTTGGGAGGGATTTGGGTACACAGGAAGATATCACAGCAGAACTCAAGCCACAGTCCGAAGGGACCATCCCTGTTGATCAAAACCTGGATGTCCCCATGGGTAGGGGATGGGGGTAGGCAAGGGAAGGTCTGCTGCCTCTGAAAAAGCAAGAACCTGATGTTAGGAAGGACAGGCAAACTCTCACCCAGGAACAAAGACAAGAACATCTGAATACACCATAATTCTCTATCCAGATCTGTGTGAACCCTTGGAACTAAGGGTCACACACAGCTAAACCAGGGGCAAAGGCTGCAGGGAGATGTAGAACAAGACCACCCCCAGCACAAACAGGGAAACCTGGAGGGAAGTTCACAGAGGCCCCACCACTGCTAATGTCTTCCCAAACTGTCAACTGCCCTATCTCTGAAAGGACAAGCCTGGGCAGGGCAGAAAAAACTGCCACCACCTCTCTTCCTTCGTATCTAATGAGGACTACTTAGGACCGAACACCCGCGGGAACTCCCACTGTAAGGGGCCACACTCTCCCTTTTGCTTGCCCAGGAACCAGTGTATGGCTTACACTCCCTCAGTTCTGCTCAACTTATTAGGAAAATGGGGCCTCAGGCTTGAGATGGGTTGATGTGGGCTGAGAGGCAACCAAACTGGCCAACAGAGAGACACCCTAGGAAAGTGAGATGCAAGGGTCAAAGATTCAGAGCCAGAGGTTCCTGTTTGAGTAGGCTGTTTCCTTTCCAGTCCTGGGGGCCCCTAGGATGGCAGCAGTAGAGGCTTTGAGACTAATGCTCAGGAGAGATCCCTGTCCGTAGAGGACTCAAAGAACAGGGCGCGTTCTTGCATGCAAGAAGCCACAGCAGATGGGACTACCACAGGATCCCTGGAAAGCACAGGGGACAGCCTAGTCAGGCTGTCGCCTACACCAGGTGCCCCATTTACCAGTCTGCTAAAGTCCTTCCCCCACCCTCACCTGACACAGCAATTATACCTAATGGCATCAGATTACTGAAAAGCATCCTGAGGCTTCAAACAGTTAACTGTAGCCCCACCAGGCATGGTAGAGGGGAGCTCCCCACAGGCCAGCCCTTGTGCTGTCTGCAGCAAACTCTAAGCCAGGACCAGCAGTCAAGGTCTCAGGCAGAGCTCAGGTTCTTCCCCAAGAAGAAAAGGAGCAGAGCTGTTGAGGTAGGGGGACAATCTAAGCTTTGAAGCTGTACTCACGCGCCCACATGCGTCCCAGCACGCACCTACCTTGAAGGAGCCTGGCAATCCCTCGTGGTTGGGTGTGGTAATATTAGGGGACTCCACACGAATGGCCAGCTGCTGAGTCCTTTTGGGTTCCTGCCGTGACCCCGCTCCTGCAGTCTGCAGCCAGAGGAGGGCTGCTGTGGCCCAAGCCCAGGCCCACATGGCTCGGTTTCCACAGGCAAAGGCTTAGGGATGGGAGACCGGGCCAGTGTTCTCATGGGGGCGGCCGCATTCAAAGCCCCTGCGCGGGGGCGAGGCCCAAAAACGAGCCCGGTTGCCGCTGGTGCATGTCTGCAGGATGAGCCAGAGCACAGCAGAGAACTATCGTCTCCTCCAGTCTCCCCTCCTGCATAGTACCCTTGCCGGTGCCCCAACACCAAATGAGCCCTCCCTCCTTTCTAAGCCTCTCAGGCTCCAAGGGGAGGGTTCACACAGGGCTCATCCACTGCCTGGAAGGCGGAGCAGTGCAAGGGCGGGACCCCCGTGACCAGTGATTCAATCACCCCTTTTAAAGAAGTAGGGAGGAGGAGCAGGGCTGCATGTCCCCTGCACAAACAGTTCCCTGGCCTCTTTTCAGCAAAATTTTTATTTAGTTAAGCTAGGGGTGGAGGTAGGGGTGCTGTCAGCATCGACTCTGTGGCATCTTTCATACCTTCAGGGCAGTGAATCCCAAGTAATTCATTCACTTTAGGAAGCTTTCTACAAATCTCACACACAACTCATTCACCAGATGCAGCCCCTACTCTAAACCCCCAACACAGGGCACTGGAGGAGAGCATCTCCACCACCTGGTTGCCTGCCCCTCCCAGCCAGTGGTTCTCCTCTACTTACATGAGGCCTACCAGGCTGATCTCTGCAGAAGCAGAGCAAGTAGAGGCTCTGGTCTAACTTGTCTACACCAGTCATGGGGTCAACCTCTACCGTCTGTCCCCAGGCCTCTCTCCTAAGAAGTTAGCACAGGCACAGGTCACTCTGACCAGTGGAATTTCCCCCTCTAGTACTTGTGATACAGTGGCAGGTTCCCAGAGGAAGAGGTCTTCTGAATCACCTTCAGGCTGCAAGTTGGTCAGCTGAGGCCAAGCCAAGTCAATGGTATCTTCACCTCAGTGACTATGAGGTAGTGGCCCTTGTGAGACTGGACCAGGATTCCTAATAGCCAGATGATCTCCCACTGGTAAAAGCTGTGGCTAAGAACAGTCACAGCCAGTGGATCTAACTGCTCTATAAAGAAACAGGAGCTGCATCCCCAACACACACTGGTTCCAGTGGGTTTGGGTCCTGGTAATCAGAACAGAATGTTCTAGAATAGAGCCCCCTCAACTCCCACACCAAAAAAAGGTGAAAGGTGGCCAAGCAAGCAAACCCAGCTCCAGGTCACAACCAGTCAGAAAAGCCTAACAAAACTAGAGTAGGGGAATGTAAAGGAAGTGCCTATCCCTCATGTTTCCAGCTCCCAGGCAAATCGTCATCTCCAGGAACAGCAGAAGTTAATCTTAAAAGTGTTTCACACATATTGTCAATGCCTCAAGCCCTCAAAAGCGCCTTTGGCCCTTATATTTATTGGTGAGATTACTCTGGATGATGAGGAAGTATCAGCACTCAAACCTGCAATGACCCATACCTAGTATATACCTGTATGTCAAGAAAGACAGCCTCTATGGCCAGGGTCAAAGCTCAGGGTTGGGGGAGGGCAAGGGACCCCCTCATCAGATGCAGCACGCTGCTCTCCTGGTTCACCTATACCCTAGTGGCCTAACCCTTCTCAGTGTGACTGGCAATGGGATCCCAACTCTGCCTTGCAGTTCATAAGCAGGTAGACTAGGAAGCAAGACTTGGCCTGTCACAGGGATACCACAGTAAGGACTTCATTTTATGGCTTCAATATCTCCCTGCCACAAACAACTTGGAAAATAACCAAAAGAATTCTACTTTGGTTTACAAAAACCCTGACCAAGATGACCAAGGCAACTTCTGGCTCTCAACCAAGCCCTGGAGAAAACAGCTTGACAGGAATCTATGGGCTCACTATACAAGGAGATTGCTCCCTCTTACCCATTCTATAATAAAATTTCCAAAGATCAGTCAGACCTATAATCCCAGTACCTAGGAGGCAGACAGAGAATTCAAGGCCAGCCTCTGTTACATAGTAAATTCAGGCCAGCCTGAGCTACATGAAATCCTATTAAAAAAGAAATTCCCAAAGGTTGCCCGGGAATTGTTTTTTTCTCAGGAGAGGAACAAGAGGTAGCAGAGCTGAGATGTTTCCTTCCAAGGTACCTCTCCCTAAATATCAATAGGACACGAGCTTTGGGAGAGGCTTCTCACCTGTACCAGTCCAGGATGCCAACTGGCCCCACCAGTGACTGCTGCCAAGAAGGGCAACACACACACAGGGCTAGACATGCTTGATCCAATGGAACAAAGGCCATCTTTTATTTGGGGTCAGTGCAAGAACCCAGTGGACACAGGGTTCTCTAGCACTCAAAGGAGCTAGAAGGGCAAAGTCTTGGGGCTAACCTACCAAGCCTTCTCAGCAGCAACTGCTACACTAAGTGCGACACCTTGTGGTCAGAGAATAGGTTGACTTCTTACTTCTACTTTAAGAACAGCACTAAGATTTTCTTTCATTCTGGGCTGCCAAGAATTGAGATTTCAGCCAAGAAGTGGTGGTGCCAGTTCTCAGGAGATAGAGGCAGGCAGATCTCTGGGCCTGAGGACAGCCTGATCTACAGAGTGAGTTCCAGGACAGCCACGGCTACACTAAGAAACCCTGTCTCAGAAAAAATAAAGATTTCACATACAGAGAACACTACATGTTAAGTAAACTAACATTCTGCCTTATAAGAACTTCAGGAAACAAGGAGACTTTGGAACTGATGTTAAACAGTTACCCAGGTGCAACAGAGTACTACACAACCAGGGAAGAACTAAGGTCTAGTACTAAAGGAAGAAGTCTATAGGGCTCCACCTACCGCCACCATTGCTGTGCAAAGACACACCTCAGCCAACAGCCGTAGGTTTAACAGGCCCAGGCCCAGCCACGGATTATCAATCCACCTTTTGGCAACAGTGACATACCCTTCCCCCAAGCCAGGCGTGACTCTTGCTCAGTCTACCAGGGAAGAACATTAACACAGGCAGCATGGCATTTAAGAATGAAGGTATAACTAAGACCTTTTCAGGAGAGGGCATATACTAATTGCAAATTATAAAATGATCACACAGGTTACACTTCAGCTTCACCACTGGTCTCTAAAATGAGGTTGGTTTAGGAGTCTCTTTGGGTCCCCTGGTGATGACTGATGTCCTATACAATGTCACTGCCTCCATTTGGTACCTTACAAATGTCAGCTTTCCACACAACTACTGCAGATACATCAAACACAAACATTAAAAAGGTAAGATGTTGGGCATAAAGGAGTCAAGCATTTAAAAACTAAAACTTTTCACTCAAAGAAACAGCAAGAAGGGACAGGTATTTAGGTTGGCAGTAATATCAGGACCACCCCCCACCCACCTAAGCCTTCACTGTAGTCCTCAGCCACTGTTTGTGGTCAGGGAGAGCAAGCTGACTCTTCTACCTTAACAAGAACAGAACAAGCATTTTCTAAAAGTACTTTTTCCCATTCGTAAGCAGAGTTTTACATCAAGGCCAAATCATTCTCTCCTAGACCCCAACTGGGGCGTTACCAGCCAGTCCGCTCAGCCCCACTGGAGGTCTGCAGCACTGGCGCCATCGTGGAGCCTTCAGCTCCTCCACTAAGAACACACACAGAGTATTTATTTGATAGGCATTAAAGTTTTATATTTTTAAGTGACGAAATCTAATAAAATGGAAAACAAAACAAAAAACCAGGTTTACTAAACAGGTCCAAAAGACAACACAGGAGATAAGCAATAAAACCAAAGCGTGAGTGGCCCTTGTCCACATCAGCCTCTGGAGGGAGGTAAGAACCTCCAATCTCCAAATCACACATTTTGGTTTTTGCTTCTTTTTAAGGTTTTTAAAAAGTGAAGCCCAGGAGTCCAGCAGGCCATCCTGTGCTCAGCAGCATGTCCATTCCGCTTGCATCAAGCTCTGGCCCCTGCGTCCCTCAGCAGCAACTGTCGACTGCGGCTCTTGAGCCTCACTCCTGTGCTATGCTTCTCAGCACATACTTGACCGTGTAGGCAAAGGCCGCAAACCCAACTATAACAAACAAGTTCGCCAAAGCGCCGCCCAGGAGTCCATGATGCCTGTTGGCCTGTGGGAGCCCAGCGAGGTTCGGGCCGGCAGCAGGTGCATGCCCATTGAGGAGCTGGATCCCATTCTGGCCACGGTGCATCTCCCCATCAGGAACTACATCTGGCAAGGGAAGGTTCTGGGGCCTGCTACTTAGTTCATCTTGTGCTTTCTGTTTCTGTTTAATTTCCTGAGAGAAAAAACACAAGAACCCTCAGTTGTCTTAAAATCCTATTCCTTTGGAAGCAGCACTCGAGTTTTTAATGAACCCCAGAACACAGGTCTGCATTCCCCTGCAGCAGATCCTAACCCAATAGAGGATAGTTCCTGGTCCCAACTTTACAGGTAAAAAAAATACAAGATATCAAAATTACTATTCTGTGCCTGCACCAGGAATAACAATGAGATATCAAGTATTACACCACTGTCCAGTCTGGTGCTTCTGCTCACTGTCATGGTCTCAACTCCAGGCCAAATCAGGGATCACTTAACTCCACATGGCATAGTACATACCCATGTACCTCCTAGCCATTGCTGGGGTACATGGTCACCTGAGGAATGGCCACTGATTGGCAATTTTCATGCCTTTGTAAGGACAGACTCATCCCCAACACTTATACATGTCTCTCAGGGTCTCCCCCATCCCTGGGCTCTGTCTTTCCTACACTGTAAGGTTCTGGAGAAGAGCCAGCTCTGTCACCCAAAAATGTGGAGGCATAGCCAACACAGACCCCTCTACGTCCTGCAGCAACATGGAGGGCTGCAATTCCTCTACAGGGAAACAGCAGTAGGCACAGAGACACAGATTTTCTTTGGAAACAATTAAATCATAAGTGTTTTTAACATAGGGGAAGACAAAAACTGAGTTCCAACTTTTGCTTTCTTACCTCCACAACTTCGGGAAATAATTCACAAAAGACTTTATCTTTTAAATTAAACACTAAACTCTGTGCTGCCAGCTGTCTTTTCTAGGAAGAAAGAGAAGGGAAATATCAGCCAGGAAGCTAATTTTAATTTTTCTGTTGTTCTGTTTTTTGAGGCAGGATTTTTCTGTGTAGTCCTGGCTGTCCTGTAACTCACTCTGTAGACCAGGCTGTCCTCAAACCCAGAGATCCACTTGCCTCTGCCTCCCAAGAGCTGGGATTAAAGGCGTACACCAGTACTGCCCAGCTAATAAAAATAATAATAATAATAAGAAGAAGAAGAAGAAGAAGAAGAAGAAGAGGAGGAGGAGGAGGAGGAGGAGGAGGAGGCAGCAGCAGCAGCAGCAGCTCTTGCTGGGCAGTGCATGCCTTTAATCCTAGAAGAGGTAGGTGGATCTCTCTGAGTTTGAGGCTAGCCTGGTCTACAAAGGGAAATCCAGGACAACCAGAGCAGTTATGTGGAGAAGCCCTGTCTGGGGGTAAATAAATAAATAAAATTTTTAAAAAAGAGGCAGATATGGTGGTGCACACCTGTAATCCCAGCATTCAGGAGGCCGAGGTAAGAGGAACACTACAGATTCAGTAACAGCCTGTCCTACATAGTGAGTTCCAGACCACCATAAGCTAATAATGAGACCCTAATGGCAAACAAAACAAAACCTCAAAACAGACTCCTGCAGAGTCAAGAATTATAGAAAGCACCAAAAATGCTTTCTCTTCTCAAAATTGTCTTATGAAGGCTTATTTATCTTTTTGTTATCAATTAACATCACACGATCATGATTCCTATCATCTAAAGAGAACTGAAACGAGCAGGGAACAGATGCTGTGCAGCCCCTCTCAAGTCTTACAAAGTCTCCTGAGGAGTACAGGAGTCAGGGATTCTTAGCAAGGACAAAAGCAGAGCTGGAGACAGAGATGGGCAGTGAGGCCATGGGCCATGTTCTGAGGCAGTCAAAGCAGAGATTTCTACAGGAACAGGGCAGAACCACAAGGCCCCGGGCGAGGCGCTGCCACACCTCACCGTGAAGTCCGATGTCTCTATGCTGCCCAGGGTTGGGCCCTTCTCTACCATGAAGCTCAGAAGCCCTGTTAAAATGGTGGAGACAGACCACGCCGGATTCCATGTATCTGGGTGGAAGTCTGTGATGGAGAGACACAGTCTGAAAGAGAATGACTTTTGTAAGGAAGAATGTACATTTCTCAAGACCACAGACAGCTCAAAGCACTGCGTCACCAGGAAGCTTACCTTGTGTTGCACTTAAACCTTCCATTGGGGGTTATCATGTAAATACTTGGAGGTTTAAATGGAAATTCTCTGGGAAAAATTAGTTTTCCATGATAATAGCCACCTATATCAAAAGAAAAACAGGCTTATTAATTAGCCTTGTCAAGAGCCAGTGTGACTGCTTCTCAACTCTCACCACCTTATCCAGTTTCCAGCTGGCTTCCTGAGCCAATAGTATCCCACTGCTCCCTCCATGCTGACTCACAGACTCAACCTACTACTACTGCCTGTCCCCAGCTTCTGACTCTCCGTCCATTACAACTGTGCCCACAGGAGTCCGTAACGATCACTTCCCCACTACAGCTACAGAATACCCCTTCTCTCTCCAGACTCTTCCTCCCTTACTGAGAACTGAGCCTCCTCCACTATTTCATTTGGTTCCTAGCAAATACATCCCTAGCACCAGCATTTGCCTGCAGGGGAAAAAAAAAAACAAACAGAAAAGACCCACTTGCATTTCAAAGAAAAGGGTCACATGAATGGATGTCAGGCATGAGCTGGGTGAAAGAGGAATCTATATGATATAACATAGTGCAAATTAGGCAGGAAAACAGAAAGCTACTGGACATCAGTTAACTACTTGCGTTAAAGAACACATAAATGAGCCGGGCGTGGTGATGCACACCTTTAATCCCAGCATTTGGGAGGCAGAGGCAGATGACCACCCTGGTCTACAAAGCAAGTTCTTGAAAAACCATAAATTAAAAAAAACAAAGCCAAAAACAAAACAAAACACATAAATGAAGGCTGGAAAGATGGGTCAACAGTTAGGAGCCTGCTACGCAAACATGAAGAGTTTGGATTCTAGAACCCATGAAACAAGCTGGTCCCATGCATGACTACAACTCTAACAATGAGAGTGAGGGACACAGATGATCACTGGAGCTTGTTGGCTACAAGTCCAGGTTCAAAGAGGCTGCTTCAATGGAACAGGGAGACCCGACACCCTCCTCTACCTTAGCACACACATGTGCACATCCCTACTCCCACCCCCCTGAAATGTGAGTCTTTGTTTATAAATACACATTATTGATTGGTTGGGCTGGGGATTAGACCTAGGGCCTTGCACCTGCTAAGCACTCTACCACTGATCTCTATCTCTAATTCCAAGACACAGGTTAAATACTCAGTGTCTGTGGGTGGGTCTCACCCTCAAAGCATGAAGATGTGCCTGTCAGAGGAATGCTTTTTACCAAAATGACTACAGCAAGACAGACCCTCTCCCCTGCAACCAAAGTCAGTTCTTGCCATGGAACACAAACCTAACCCAGAACACAGAGAAGAGTCTATGATGAATAGGCCACAAGCAGAACCTTGCAGAACCATAGATGTTCAGCTGCTCTATACTATTTTATCAGGCTATGTTTCCCTACTGGTTTGTGCTCTGACAACACCAACTGACCTGGTGATATGTACTGTTTCTGGGCTCTACATCACACGCTACAATCTGTTTTCCTGCACCACTGCTTGTTCCTCACTGCTACAGCCACATAATGTATGGGAAACAGTGGCTCTTTTACTTAATTTTCCTTTCAAAACATTTTTTTTTTTGGAATCTACTTTAGGTCCTCTGTCTTTTCATGTAAATTTTAGAGTGAGTCCTAACATTCCTAAAACACAAATAAGATTATATTAAATCTACAATTAGTGGTAAATTAGCAGACTTTCCATAGGAAGTCATGTTTTTACTCTTAGGATGGATGTGTCTAAGAGACTGTCACAGAGCTCAAACTGAGGAGCTGCAGAGGAGCCATTAGGAAGGGCAGGATACCTCACACATAAAGAGGAAGAGCACAGGAAAGTGGTCATCAACAGCATCATATACTAGAGGATAAAAACTAAGGACTAGCTGGTCGGTAGTGGCGCATGCCTTTAACTCTGTGAGTTTGAGGCCAGACTGGTCTACAGAGTGAGTTCCAGGACAGGCTCCAAAACTATATAGAGAAACCCTGTCTCAAAATACAAAAACAAAAATAACAACAACAACAACAACAAAAAAGAAACTGAGGAAATTCCTTAGACAAGACAATTTAGAGGATTCCTTATAGACTCTTAGAGAATATTATCTACAGCTACCAATGGGTAAGTCTCATTGAGTAGTGACAGCTGAGGAGAGGCAGTAAAGAGAGGATGACAAGGGTTCAGTAAATTGGCAGCCTGAGGGACAGAACCCACAGAACTACACAGAAGAGGATAAGGAGATGGAAGAATAGAGGATACCAGCATTAATGGATAAGACACTAGAGTTATAGGTTAGGAAACAGGAACAGCTGAAAGCCAAGTGAGAAGATCAGGGTTGAGTTGCCAAGACCCGGTAATCGCCAAGACTCTCTGCTCATACATCCTTCAGGGCTACCCTCTTCTCACGCCATCCCACATCAACAAACCTCAGCTGACCAAGTGCTGGGTGAGGTCTTGTCACACAGTGTTCAAATGCTCACACTTTAAAATTTAAAAACAGAATGGAGAGGTTCAGAAATTAGGAGCACCTGTTGCCTTTGCAGAGGACCTGAGGTTTGTTTCCAAGCACCCATATGGCTACTTGAACTGTCTGTGATTCTAGTTACAGAGGATCCAACACCTCTATTGACCTCTACAAGCTCCGACAAACACACAGTGCCACATACATATATATGCACACATATACATATTTAAAAATTCAAAACAACAGCCAGGCTTCAGTGGTGCATGCATTTAATCCCAGCACTCGGGAGGCAAAGGAAGGTGGATTTCTGTAAATTTAAGGCCAGCCTGATCTACAGAGCAAGTTTCAGGACAGGCTCCAAAGCTACACAGAAAAACCTTGTCTCAAAAAAAAAAATTAAAAAATAACTTCAAAACTTAAAATAGTTCAAGCACATCAAACACACAAAGTGTTTTCATATTATTTTTACCAACTGTTTGGAAGCCCATCTTTCACATCTACTAGGGACTAACCAAAAGAAATATCAAGGGCTCAAGACAAATAGTCTATATGCCTCTCCTATTTCACCCACACCCTGCTGCTATAAGGCTCAGACAAGTTTCTGGTATCTGGCACTGTAAACACCATCATCGCGACATGCACACACATTTATCTCCACCCCACCCCCATAGACCCTGCATTCATTATCCAAAACAAATTAACCCAAAACTTAGGATCCCTGGGTCAAAAGAAAACCTGTTTAAAAAAAATATATCAGTCAGGGCTAGAGAGACGGCTCAGCGGTTAGGAGCACTGACTTTTATTCCAGAAGACCTAAGTTCAATTCCCAGCAACCACATGGTGGCTCACAACCATCTATAATGAGATCTGGCGCCCTCTTCTGGCCTGCAGACACACATGGAGGCAGAATGTTGTACACATAATAAATAAATAAAATCTTAAAAAAAAAGAACTCATTAAAAAAAAAGTATCAAACTACCTGTAAAAGTTTGCCCTTTTTAATTCTCAACCACACCAGCTCTCAAACAAATATCCCAAACAATACTCTTTGTTTATGTTGAGGATGGAACCCAGTGCCTCGCAGAACCACTAACATCTCCTCTCTGAAGTGTTCCACACTAAAGTTAGGCCTGATGGTTGGAAGCAGAGGCACTGCCTACCTGGCCAGTGCTCTGCCCTGGGCTTAACTGTGAGATGGTGTCAATCTTGTTATAGGACCCTAGAAATCTGTTGACAGTTCTGAGAACTAATTTGCCAAAATCACCGAGGGCCCTAGTAGTATTTGGTTATCTGAGGGATCGGGACACCAGGTTAACACTAGCAAGCAGTAAAGGAAGGTAAGAACCTGTTAGGACCTATATTCTTCCTAAGCCTCACATGCCTCCACTTAGCTTAAACAATTCTGAAGACATTAAAAGTACCTGTACCTAGTCAGGAGGTAGTGGCACACACCTTTAATCCCAGCACTCAGGAGGCAGAGGCAGGCAGATCTCTATGAGTTCAAGGTCAGCCTGGTCTATACAAGAGTTAGTTCCAGGACAAGTTCTAAGCCATGGAGAAACCCTGTCTCAAAAAAACAAACAAAAACAAAAACATAAAACAAAAAGAAAAAAAAGTACCTAGTACCAATTTTTTGACAACATTCCCTTTGGCCTTAGAAAGAGAAGAATATTTTACTATTTATTCCAATCTGCTTTCCCCTGGGTTGGAAAGATGGCTCAGCAGTTATGAGCACTTGCTGTTCTTGCAAGAGGACCCAGGCTCAATTCCCAGCACCCACATGGTGGCTCACAATCATCTGTAACTGCAGGGTCTGACCCCCTCTTCTGTAGGCACCAGGCACACACGTGGTATACAGACATATAGGCAAGCAAATACCCAGACACATAAAATAAAATTAAAAAAAAATCTTTTCCCCATCTCTAATCAACATAAAAGGCTGGGGAAATGTAGGTGATTAATTACAAACAGCCCAGAAATACCAAAATAAGCAAATATTTCTAGGACTTAGAGAAATACTAGGATGAGGTTCAGGTAAATCTGATTTAACTACTATATATCCAAACAGAAAGACTGTTATTTACATTGACAGGAATGATTCATGTGTTTTTCTACTCACCTTCATAAGGAGTCATCTCAGGACCTCGGACAACATAATGCCTGAGAGAGAAGGAGCAAATTACTTGATCTGTAAACCACGTAACTCTCTAAAACTATAAAGTTCTCACAAAAGGCCTGACACTGCTGTTTGGGGCAATACCCACCACTCTAAACAAAAAGGGGACGGACACATACATCATGGCTCATGCTAAATCCTTCTCTCCTAGGAGTTTGGTGTTTCAGTGGGTGGCATGCACAGGAGCCTAACGGCCACTCAAACAGAGTGTCTAAGGTGATGTCCAAGCTCACTGTTGGGGAGCTAAGGGTGCTCTGAGCAAACACCCAGTGCCAGAAATCTAGTTGCTTCTTTCTGCATTCCCCATCTACCTCTTCCCTTTGATGCTTTCTGTGTTTTTTCATTCCAGCAAATCTTAAGTGAAAGTTGGTGAGGTGGATTAGTGGGTAAAGCACACACTACCAATCTGATGACCTGAGTTCAAGTCCTAGGATCCCCTACAGTGGAAGAAAAGAGCTGACTCCCAAAATTGTCTTCTGACCTCAGCATATATGTGGTGGCACACATGCACCCACTCCACAAACACACAAACACAATAAAAATATTAATTTCAATCTCAAACAAGTCCTTTCTAGAACATAATCAAATCAAAGGGTGAACCTAGAGCCCTCTAACCAGCACTTAAAGAGGAGTTTCCCACAAACCGGGTAAAAGGTAAGCAAGCCCCTCAATGAAACTAGTCTCCACAACAGCCAACTATATCCCAGGGACCACATTTGACTTTCATCACTGAAACAAGGTTAGTTCTAATGGCACCAAAGGGGCCCTTCATGTATTTCTTCTGTTAACAACATCCAATCTGCAAAATATTTTTTATTTTTAATTCAGGAAAATCTCAAGATTTCGAAAACTCTAAAAGTAGTAATGTTTTTGTTTTTCAAGACAGGGTTTCTCTGCGCAGCCCTGGCTGTCCTGGAACTCACTCTGTAGACCAGGCTGGCCTCAAACTCAGAGATCTGCCTGCCTCTGCCTCCTGAGCTCTGGGATTGAAGACATGTGCTACCACCGCCCAGCAGGAATACAGAATCTTACCATTCAAGAATATTTGAAGGGAGGGGCTCAGCACAGATGTAAGGCACTGGGTCTTTCTTAATTCGAAGGTAGTCCTGTTTCAACCTTTGTGTGGCTGTTGTTGGAGCTCTCTTATTGCTGTTATTGCTCATCTATTTAAAAGAAAAAGAAAAGCCATCTCTACTTACAGAGACCAGAAGAACACAGACAACGACTTCTGCTTCCTTCCTGCAGCCCACCAACCACGCCCTCCCTCAGTCTCTTCCCTGTGTACCCCTACTACCATCACCACTTTCATTTATGCAACTTGATACCAAGTGTCTGATATAGATGCAAGTAGAAAGAACCATAAAGCTGCATCTTATCCTCAAAGAATTTAAGAGACTGATTCACTCAAGTGGGATCTGGATAGGCATGAAGTCAGGCTGTACCGGCTCCAAAGAGCAACTCTTCATGTCCTTTAACTCTGCTCAGCAACACCTCAGTAATGGACATTTCACAAAAGGAAATTAGTGAGTCCCACGGGCCCTCTCCTGGCTTCGAAGCCTGTTTTTTATCATCACTCACAAGTAACAGCAGTGGGAACAAAGAAATTATGTGATGCTTTCAGAGAATTGGATACATGTACTGGACAGAAGAGAAGGCATGTTCAGGGGAGCATGGTTACCATGTCAGTCAGAAGCTCAAACACAGCAAAGGACAAAGAACAAGATTAGCCAGAGAGACAAAGCCAAATTTCCAGAATCCCAAGAGTTTTAGTCCCCAGCCCTAGGGTATACATGGTGGTTTGTGAAAGAACGGCCCCCACAGGCCCACTGAAAGTGGCACTATCAGCAGGTCTGGCTTTGCTGGAGGAAGTGGATCACTGCGGAGACAAGCTTTAAAGTCTCAGATGCTCAACTAGGCCTAGAGAGGCATTCACTTCTGCTGCCTATGGATACAGATGTAGAACTCCCAGCTTTTTCTCCAGCACCATGTCTACCCACATGCCACCATGCTTCCCACCATGACAATGGACTAAACCTCTGAAACTGTAAGCCAGCCCCAATTAAATGTTTTGTTTGTAAGAGTTGTCATGGTCGTGGTGTCTCTTCACAGCAATAGAAACCCTAAGATAGTCTGGAACTCCAAGTAGGAAGGTCTCTCTGGGGCTTCAACATAAGGCAGCAGTGAAGGACACACACAGGCAGTGAGACCACGACCCCCCCCCCCATGCCCCGCCATCTTATTGGTTTAATAAAATGCTGACAAAAGTAGCCAGGCAAAAAGTATAGGTGGGACAAGCAGATTAGAATTCTGGGAAGAGCAAAAGCAGAGACGTAGTCACAAGTCAGAGAGACAGAGGAAACAAGATGAGAATGCCATACTGAGAAAAGGTACCAAGTCACATGGCTAAACATAGACAAGAATTATAGGTTAATTTAAGTTGTAAGAGCTAGCTTTTTTTTCTTTTTTCTTTTTTTTTTTTTCCCTTTTTGGCTTTTCAAGACAGGGTTTCTCTGTAGCTCTGGGGCCTGTCCTGGAACTCACTCTGTAGACCAGGCTGGCCGCGAACTCACAGAGATCCGCCTGCCTCTGCCTCCCAAGTGCTGGGATTAAAAGCATGTGCCACCACTGCCCAGCTAAGAGCTAGTTAATAAAAAGCCTGAGCTAACAGGCCAAATAGTTTATAATTAATATAAATCTCTATGTGTTTCTTTGGGACTGAATGGCTGCGAGACCCAGCAGAACAGAAACTTACATCTACAGTGTTTGATCATCAGAATCCAGATAGTGGAAGAAAAAGAACTCTGCTTCAAGATGTCCTCTGACCTTCACAAACAAGCCCACATACATGTACACTCATGCACAAGCAATGCATACGTCCACAAACAATAAATACATATAACATAAAAACTTTTACATATCTTTAATCACAGCACTTGGGAAGCAGAGGCAGGTAAAACTCTTGAGCTTGAAGCGAGCCCAGTCTACATAGCGATACTCTGTCCCAGAAAAACAAAGAACTGAATGAGGGACGCAGACCACTTAGCTCTACTCCAGAAGGAGGCAGTGATGGAGAGAATAGTGTTTCCACTGCCAGAGGTGTCAGAAGAGCTCTTACTTGTTCTCTTTTCTCATGATTTAAGACAGAAACAAACACACAAACACAAATCCACAACTAAAAATAAAGTCTGAATACTACTAGTCTAAAATACAATTGAGGGGCAACTTGGGGATATACAAATTAGAGAGGAGATAACAGGCTGATGATATGGTTCAGTGGATAAAGATACTTGTTGCCAAGTTTGATGACCTGAATTCAATTCCCAGGATTAGAGGAGAGAACTATCACACGCTGTTCTCTGACCTGCATGCACATGCTACAAGCACACACCTCCCACTACCAAAAATAAATAAATATATTTAAGTTCAGATGAAAAAAGCAGAAAATGAGCTTGGCTATAAAAAGAGCAGGCTGGACATGGGCAGTTACAGATGGTCTTATCTTTTGATACTAAAGATCCAGGCTTGTCCAGCGTAGCCTCCACTTCTTCCTACCGCTATCCCAGGTCAACCATGACCTAGACATCAGTGAACATCAAACATCAAAGCTGTGATTTTCCCATTCTGACCTCCCAAACTAGATAAACCTAAAGTCAATGCTATCCTAGTCTTCTCTGACTTATTCCCAGCCGACAACCACACGTTCTTCAGCTCTCTTCAATATTTGCATATTACTTGAGAGCTATCAACTTTTAACCCTTTGGCCTGGCTAATTTCCTGGTAGACACAATCACCTCAGACCTCTGCATCTGCCTCCTCTACCAGTATTGACACCTCATGACAACCAGGGCTTGGTATGTACTTACTCTCTACCCTCAGGGCCTGCAGAAGGGATAGTTCTGCCAGGGTATCCACCACAATCCTTTCATGTGGCTCCTCATTTGGGGAAGTGGGGGATGAACCCTAATTCACATATTACTTGTTCACTTTCTTCCAATTCCAACAACCATAATGCAGAAACACATTACTTTCCTGTCAGTCACAAGAACCGCCAATCTCTTCGCACTTCAGCTCATCGTGTGCACTAACATCAAGGCAGCTTAACCATCCACTCCTCACCAGAGACAGCAGATAAATGGCAACAGCTTCTTTATCTGCCAAACCCTTACAACAACCCATCGAGACCCAGCTCTCACAGCACCTACTAAAGTCCAACCTTCCCAGCCCATCTTGGACTGGTAAAAACACACATACACGCATCAGGGTCCTCACTGACTTCCCTAGTCAAATAAACACCTCCTTTTCTGTCCTTCTCAACCACACCACCACCATCACCACCCCACGGTCTAAGAGTATAGTACACAGAACCTTTCTGGCAGAATCAAGGGCTTTTGCCTGATGCTTCCAAGAATGCTCACACCAGGAACAAGGTTACAGTCCAGCATGGCCAAGAAATGCTTCCAGAAAGCACTGTCCCCAAGTTCTTGGCTTCAGAAGCCATGTGGGCCAGAGAGCTCAACTTGCCCAGCACCTAGTAAGAAACAAAGCAATAGCCAATGATCCACAAGCAGAACCACAAGACTTGTTCTTTCTCTTACGATCATCCTTGAAGTTAATACTCCAACATGTACAAAATTATTTCAGTGGGTAATTCCAAAACAATTGATTTAGATTCAGCTAAGTGATCAGTGGACACACAGGAAACTAGCAAGGTTAGTTGTGCCAGGCTATAAATATAACTCAGTTGGTTAATGTTTGCCTAGCATGCATGAAGCTCTGTGTTTGATTCCTGCACCACATTAAACAGAGCATGGTGGTGCATACCTGCACTCCCACAACTGGACAGGTAAAGGTAAAGAATCGTAAGTTCAAAGTCATCCTAGGCTATATAGCTTAGAATACCATAAGATCCTGTCTTTAAAAAAAGAAAAGAAAGAAAAGTCAGGTGTGGTGACACACATCTTTAATCCTGGCACTTGGGAGGCATAGACAGGAAGATCTCTGTGAGTTTGAGGCCAGCCTGATCTACAGAGTGAGGTCCAGGATAGCCAGAGAGCTACTAAGAGATAAAAAACGAAACAAAAAAAAAAACCCAAAAACCAAAAAAAACCCAAAACCAAAACTGAAAAACAATCTTATCTAGTCAGCCCCAAGACCAAGGCCCCTCTCATACTTGATATTTTTTTTTTATTTTGGTTTGTGGGGGGAGGGGAAGACAAGGTCTCACTGTATTGCTCTGGCTGTCCTGTCCTGGAATTCACCTTGTAGACTGGTGAATTCAGACTGGCCTCAAGCTTGAAGATCCTCCTGCCTCTGCTCCCTCAAGCGCTGATATTAACAAAATGTGTCACTATGACTGGTTTTACCTTTTTTTTTCTTTTCAGCACTGGAAATTAACCTAGAGTCTCACAGGAGCAAGGGAGGCAAGTGTTCTATCACTGAGCTGCGTGCCCAGCCTCAAACTTGCTTTTAGACATAAAATTATATTTATGACTTCTCCGTTGCCCTAACTACTCCTCCTTTACCTCATTATAACAGTACTCTCTTTCATGATTCTCCTAGGGGACTGCAGGTGACAGGAAGCAGCCAGTCACTAGCAAGGTAAGTCTTTTTTCTCCCACATCACTGTGTCTCTTGAACGAATCTCTCCCACACGGGTAAGGACAGGTCAGGTGATGGTGTGGAATAAGACCTGGGCCTGACACACCCAAGGCCAGGGTTTCCAGGGAGCCAGGGGCTCACAGCAGCAACCCAACTGCCACTTTTCCACACACACACCTGAGAAGGGGGCTGACACAGTTCAGGAACACAATGATGTGCAGACGAATGAATGTGAGTTCTAGCACCTAGACCTAGCTCTGCCGGAAGCTCATACACAGGACTTTCCAATTAAATAAAATCCTAACCTTTTTTTTTTTTTGCTTAAGCTAAATTATCATTTCACACGCCTAGAATGAATAAAGCCTTGTACCACTGCTTACAAAAAGGCTACTTTTTTGCACTTGTTGGCTTACAATGGACCGTGGCCTTGCCTTATCTCTTCCTAGCTGTCTATCTGGACCCGAGAACCGGACCTGTGTTACAGACTAAGCGATTAGAAGGCGAGGTCATCGGTTGAGGGTCTGCAGTTAGTGAAAGTAAACAGTAAGTCCTCACGGTCCTCACCCCGCCCCGCGCGCAGGGTAGGGTCTTGTTCGGGGCCAAGTCCCACTCTTACTTTCCCGTGTTCTGTTACCTCCAAGGGCATAACGGTGGCCACAGTCGCTCCTGTCGGGGTTTACTAAGCAAGTCTGAGGTTCTAACGGCTGCCACCCCACCGCACAAACTTCCCGGAAACGCTTTTAAAGATCGACCCTGGCTACTCCTGGAAGTATTTATTCCGAGTGCACCAACCAACAGGCCTCTCCGTGGGAGATGGTGCTGCGTGGCAAACCCCATCTCTACCCTGCCCAAGGCACCAACCCCGAGCCGGGAACCCCAGGGCGCCCTCAGTCACCGACCTCGGGTCCGCGAAGGGACGCTCCGGTCCAGGTCGGGGCACAGCAGGCGACGTAACGAACGGGACCCGCCGTGCGGAGTCCCCCGAGTCCCCGCCCGCCGCTGCGGCCGGCTCCGGCGGGGCGAACGAGCGGGCCCGAGGCCCCGCGCAGCACGCGAGCGAGCGCTCACCTCTCCCTGAGGCCGCCGCCGCGTTCAGCTTCGCCGTGGTCGACGCCAGAGCAGGGTGCGGAACAGTGGGGCCCGTTCTGGGAGCCGCACCCGCGCCGGGACTCGGCTCACCGTACCTGCCGCAGCTTTTCGGCTGCTACCGCCGCTCGGCTTCCAAGATGGCCGCTCGAGGGGGGGGGGTGGCCGAGGCACCGCTTCCGCTTCCGGTGCGCCGTTTGCGAGGGGAAGCGCTTCTCTAGGCAGTTCGGTGAAGGGCTCTACTGTCCGTTCCCGGGTGTCCCGGGTGTCTCAGCTCGGTCTTGGAGTAAGTACGTCCCGCCGCTGCGCAAAGGGTTGCTGGCGCGTGCGCAGTGGGAAATAGCTGGGGCGGGGGCGGGGCGAGGGGCGGGGGCGGAGCGAGGGGGCGGGGGCGGGGACGGACGTGGCTCCTTTCTGTCTCAGAGGCAGGAGCTGGCTGCTTGTCTCTTCCAGGACGCACCCTGGGCAGGATACTGTCTGGCTGGCACCCCAGGAACAATAAGTGGCTGCAGGAATCTCCCCAAATCTCGGGCCAGTCCGGGACGGGGACCCGTGAGTTCTCCACGATCTGAGACGGCCACCGGTCACCTTCTGCCTGAGAATCCACTGGTCTGCTCTTAATGAGAGGGTTCCGGGCTTAAAGGTCATCCCGCTTGCACTCGCTACCCCTCTAGCCATGAAGATCCCTGTGTACAGCGCAACTCACGGTCATAGGCATAGCCAACCCTGCGACAGCCTCCTAGCCCTGAGGACAGCCGTCCTCGTAAAAAATAGTTCCTGTGTTTTAGTACCAAGCTTTCCATCCAGCTCATGAATACCGTCATTATGCTCAAGGACATTTCTCTAAGACGTGTTTTCCTCTCCCACGGTCTCCTTCCTGGCCCAGGGAGGGGAGGTGTCACAGCTTGGTCACTTGGCCAGATTATCTGACTGGGGCTGAGGCATGAAGCTGCCAGTGAGGATGTTCTGGGTACGAGTTCGGATCCTGACAGCTGGAGATGCTGGTCAGAGAGGCTGATAGATGTCCATACTATAGATGTCCCTAGTCCATCGTACTCACCTTCCTGCCTCACCTTTGCATTCCTGGGATGCTCAAGTTTGTTCTTAGGTTTGTTACACACATCCCATGTTCTTGACCCAGCACCTTCCCATTCCATTTGCCTATGAACTCAGTGTGTGTAGGTTCCAGGAAACCAAGCTGGATATGACAAGTGTTGGGACTCCACCTTGCAGGGCAAGGAAGGGCTGGGATCTGGAGAAAAGGACCCGGATGGTCTCACATCCTCTTTGGTCACTTGAGAAGCAGCTGAAAACTGGACTAAGTGTCCAGTCCTTGGGGTGTCCTCAAGCTGTTCCGGGGATGCAAGTTTGGGGTGCGAAGAAGAAGCAGTCATTGGCAGTGCCTGACCAACCAGATATGTAGGGCAGAACTGCTGTTCAACTTTAAGGTCTTGTCCTTCACCATGACCCTGACTGCTTCTGGGCATCAGCAGTGGGCTCACTGATTATTGACAGTTGGTGGCTGAGATTCAGCACCATGAATCCAGCAGTGGCCATTGATTCATAGGGCAGGTGGTAGATGAGTCCACCCACCTGAGTTGTGATCTGGGTTGCTGCAGCTCTGGGGAGTGTCCTGTTGGTCAGCCCACTGTGGCAAGTTAGCTTTGGGAGATCAGCGGCTTCTCCCACTGTCATACTCAGAAAACGCATCAGCAAAGACTGTGCCTCTTCCTTCCCCAAGATTCTGTGGTCCCTAATCAAGGTAATTTAAGCCACTTTTGTTGTTTTGTAGACAAGCCTATCATGCATTTTCTTAATTTATGATTGATGTGGGAGGGCCTAGGCCATTGTGGGTGGGGTCACTCCTGGGCTGGTGCTAGGCAGAGTGATGTTTGCCTTTAATCCCAGCATTCGGGAGGCGGAGGCAGGTAGATCTGAGTTCCAGGCCAGCCTGGTCTACAGAGTGAGGTCCAAGACAACCAGGGTTACACTCATGTCATGTTACATATGGCGCCCAGACGTGGATAACTGAATCCACAGAAAGCCTGAGAAAGCTTGGGAAAGAATAGGGTAAAGCATATTTTCTTGGTAGCAGCAATTTCTCGGGTCTGCTCTGCTTGCTAGAGGCAAGCAAGTGCTCTCATCTAAGAGAGGCTTCCTGACTTAGCTTTAGCTGCAAAACCCTGAAGCTCTTTTAAGAGGTCCTGTCACGAAACACTTAAATGGTGTTGATGAAAAGCTGAACGCATGCTTTTCAGTTTTCAGCTGTACAGCAGGAAAAAAAGCTGTGCCATTTTAAAATGCCGACTTTATGGGCATTTTTTAACGCCATAGAGTTGTGGCAGTGAACTGCAGCTCTGGCTGGTATCTCAGCCATGAGGCTGGAAAGCTAAGGAATGGCCTAGATCCAGCCGTCAAAGCCACGGTTTTAGACTCACGTGGTCAGAAAAAGAAAGAGAGTTACAGTAAAGAGAGGTTCAAAGACGAAGAAAACCTCTAAATGGTTTACTATGTGTTAAAAATATATGCAGGCTGAGGTTAAAGTCATTAAAAATAAAAAAGAAATAAAGGGAGAAATAGGGTGTGGTGGTACACACCTTTAATCCCTGGGAGGCAGAGGCATATTGACCTCTGTGACTTCAAGGGACAGAGGTAGAGATTGACCTCTGTGACTTCAAGGTGTGGTAGCACACGCCTTTAATCCCAATGCCTGGGAGACAGACAGATCTCTGTGAGTTCAAGGTGTGGTAGTATACACGTTTGAGCCCAGCAGGGGGGGGGCAAGGACAGCCTGGTCTACAGAGTTATTCCAGGACAAAGATATATACAGAGAACCTGTCTCAAAAAGCCGAAAGTTAAAAGTAAAATTAAAAGAAATAGATGTTGAAATAAAGCTACGTAAAGATGGAAAATACACAGAGAATCTTGATACTGTATGCTATTATGCTCTCTTTGAATTATTTGAATTCTGAACAAGCAGTAATAGTTGCTAAAAGACTTTTGTTTATAAATGCTACTGAACTAACCCAAGATAGGTATTTTGAAAATACCTTGGCTTCAAAACTGAAGTCAAAAGGTATGTTACTTTGGAGAAGAGATTTTGCTTTTGTTTCCACAGAAAATGAGAGGTTGTGGATTCATTCTGAGTTAAGAAAAATCCAGTATGATCAAGGAAGGCCACCTGAGAAATCTCCGACAGGAACAGATGGCCCAGATGACAGAATTCTACATCCAGAACAGATTCAAGACTGCTGCCTGAGATGATCAAGACTCCCAGGATACTCCAGTCAGGACTTGATTATAACTCTAAATTTTCTTTAGGTCCCCATAAGATTATCAGCGCCCCCAACCAGCAGGAAATACTACGCCCACATTCCCAACAAATGGACTATGGGTATTTTCATTTGTTTAAAAAAAAAAAGAGGGAAATGATGCGGGAGAATTGTCTGTATTCTGTCAATCATATTTTAATAAAACGCTGATTGGCCAGGCAGGCAGTATAGGCGGGAAAACCAGACAGGAAGTAGAGGTGATGCAATGAGAACAGGAGAATTCTGGGAAGCAGGGAGGTTCCTCTGCCATTCCTGCGCAGATCACTGAAGAGGCAACATGTAAGCTGACAGCTGAAAAAGGTACCAAGCCATATGGCTACCATAGATAATAATAATGGGTTAATATAAGTTACAAGGGTTAACAAGATGCCTGAGCTAATGGGCCAATCAGTTTATAACCTAATGTAGACTCCGTGTTATTTTCTTTGGGAATTGCTGGTTGTGGGGTACCAGGCGGGACAGAAACCCCAACAAGCCAGCCCTCATGTTACATATGGCGCCCAGACGTGGATAACTGAATCCACAGAAAGCCTGAGAAAGCTTGGGAAAGAATAGAGTAAATCATGGTTTCTTGGTAGCAGCAATTTCTCGGTTCTGCTCTGCTTGCTAGAGGCAAGCAAATGCTCTCATCTAAGAGAGGCTTCCTAACTCAGCTTTAGCTGCAAAACTTTGCAGCTCATTAAGAGATCCTGCCACGAAACACTTAAACAGTGTTGATGAAAAGCTGAATGCATGCTTTTCGGGTTTTCAGCAGTAGCAGGAAAAAAGCTGTGCTGTTTTAAAATGCTGGCTTTCTGGGCCGTCCTGCCAGGGCAAACTCTGACTCTTTCAGGCAGGCAGTCCGACTGAGTGTGGTCTGTGAGCAGAATGCTGCAGCTTGCTGGCAAAGACCTTGAAACGCCATAGAGTTGTGGCAGTGAACACAGCTCTGGCTGGTATCTCAGCCATGAGGCTGGAAAGTTAAGGAATGGGCTGGATCTAACTGTCAAAGCTATGGTTTTAGTCCTACCCATTAAAGACTCGTGTGGTCAAAAAAAGAGAGATATACAGTAAAGATAGATTCAAAGATGAAGAAAACCTCTAAATGGTTTACAGTGTGTTAAAAATATATGCAGGATAAAAGTTAAAGTTCTTAAAGTAAAAAAAGAAAGAGAATAGTTGGGTGTTGTGGTAATCCCAACAGTTGGGAGGCAGAGGTAAATTGACCTCTGTGACTTCAAGGTGTGATAGTACATGCCTTTAATCCCAATGCCTGGGAGGCAGAGACAGACAGATGTCTGAGTTCAAGGTGTGGTAACACACACCTTAATCCCAGCACTGGGGAGGCAGAGACAGTGGGACTCTGTGAGTTCAAGGACAGCCTGGTCTACAGAGTTATTCCAGGACAAAGATATACAGAGAACCTGTCTCAAAAAGAAAAAGTAAAAATAAAAGAAATAGAAGTTAAAATAAAGACGCACAAAGATGGAAAATACACAGAGAATCTTGATACTGTATGTTATTATGCTCTCTTTGAATTGTTTGATTGCTGAGGAAATAGCAACAGCTGCTAAAAGATATTTGCTTATAAATGCTGCTGAATTAATCCAAGATAGATATTTTGAAAATACCTTGGCTTCAAAACTGAAGTCAAAAGGTATGTTACTTTGGAGAAGAGATATTGCTTTGTTTCCACAGAAAATGAGAGGCTCTGGATTTATTCAGAGTTAAGAAAAATCATCTTTGACCAAGGGAGACCACCTGAAAAATCTCCAGTAGGAACAGATGGCCTGGATACAGAGTTCTACATCCAAAACAGATTCAGGATTGCTGCCTGCGGTGATCAAGACTCACAGGATACTCCAGTCAGGACTTGATGATAATTTTCTTTAGTTCCCCATAAGATTATCAGCGCCCCCAACCAGCAGGAAGTTGCCTGAAATACTACGCCCACATTCCCAACAAATGGACTATGGGTATTTTCCTATTTAAAAAAAAAGGGGGGGGAAATGGTGCGGGAGAATTGTCTGTATTCTGTCAATCATGTATTTTAATAAAACGCTGATTGGCCAGGCGGGAAGTATAGGTGGGTCAACCAGACAGGAAGTAGAGGCGGGGCGATGAGAACAGGAATATTCTGGGAAGCAGGAAGCTCCCTCGCCACTCCTGCGCAGACCACCGAAGAGGCAGCATGTAACTTGCCCAGCTGAAAAAGGTACCAAGCCATATGGCTAATATAGATTAAAATAATGGCTTAAGATAAATCATAAGAACTAATAAGTAGCCTGACCTAATGGGCCAATCAGTTTATAATCTTATGGAGTCCTGTGTGTGATTTTTCCTTGGGAGTTGCCGGCTGTGGGGTACCGGGCAGGATAGAAACCCCAACAAGCCAGCCCTCATGTTACACTGTCTGTCTATCTATCTATCTGCCTTCCTTTCTTCCTTTCTCCAGCCCCAGAAATACTGGAAGATATGAGTTGCTCTAGTTCAGACAACTTAACCCAGGCTTCCTCTTGCTGCTGAATGTCCATTCCCACTCCTCCCAAAGAACACTGCTCAGGTGTGGAAAGACACCATAGGGCCTCTGCTGAGTCTGAGAGTCCCTCACCAGCCATCTTAACTCGGGCCCCTTCTGAACCTCAGGCTAAAAGAAATGCCTTAGGTACATTCTGCACTTTAAGAAATGGGCTCAGAGAGGCTGAATAATTTGAGCAAGTCTGCAAAGCTGGTGAGTGACAAGCTGAATTACCAAAAGTAGGATAAGGAGCCCAGGCTCTTCTGCCAGGCAGAGGGACCCTGCTTCTCTGCCTCCCCAGGAATCCCCCATCCATGCTCAGAACAGGTGTGGCTACCACCACCCCTAACTGAGCCCGTTCCTTGTCACCCAGTGGTGACAATTGCCCACTTCCAGTGGCCTGTTATAAAGAGAAGGCTTTCCAGCCAGCCCCAGGCCACCTTCTGTTCTATGACTTGCTGGAGCTGTCATCACTTCAGCTGCCTACCACAGCCTCAGAGAAAGAGTGGAACAAGAGCCTTCCTTCAGTGTTCTAAGGGATGCTTGACATGGGCTTTTCTCTCTGTGCTAGCTCCTGGAGTTGAATGGGCAACCCTTCATGATAATCAGAGCAGGTCATTTTTTACATCTGCTAGACTGAGAGGGAACTAGCATGTTTCTTCTGCTGGGGTATAGTACTGTTAGAGTGAACCTCAAATAACATTCCAGACAATGTGTGGGGTGGCCAGCCCCCACGGTGAGTTGGCATCACTGTGTGTTCAGGGGCAACATACCATGAAGTGAATTATGCATATTGACTACACCATAAAAGCATGAAACCAGGAAAGAAAGAGGCCAGCAAGGTCAATTCTTACACACATACAGCTCACACAGAACAGGGTTCTGGCTTCTTTTCTGCTCTACAGCACTTGTTGACTGAGAGCTTGGCACACACTGGGCGTGCCTCTAAGTGTGTGTGACACATAGGTATATGCATAGATGTGCATGACTTCATATGAATTTCAAGTGCTAGCATTTCAGCCCCTCCCATGCATAGAGCCTCTGAAATCTGTATTCAGGTCTTCCCCGTGGTTCTCAAGATCTGTACTTCTTCATTTTCTCCTGTGCCAATGCCACTGCCCACAGTACTATCTGTCTTGTCTGTTCCTGCCAGAACCTAATTAAGTCAGTATCCTGGGGATATCACTCCTGGGTGCCCTGGGGTGCTCTGCTGGCAGCTTGTACTTCTATTAAAGCAGTATTGGAGCTACCCAATCACCATGGCAGTGCCCATGCACTCTGAGTGCAAACTCTCCCTGTCTGTCACTCTATGTGACATGAACCCACATTGGTGAAGGTCTGGGTATTGTCAGTCTTGGGTATGGGCTCCCTAACATTTATTTCAGCCTGGGATGTCTTCCTGGGTTTGGTCTCAGAAGATACCTCATGGTGTCATTTCTCCTAATCCCTGTACCTAGTCAAGACTTCTGGGATCTCTCAGTGTCACTGCTAAAGGAACAACCAGACACTAGGGCCAAGTAGAATTCCAGGTAAGGAGTGGCTATGAGCCTGTCATGAGGACATGCGACCCTGGAAACGGCCAGGCTGGGGACTTGACCTCAACTCTGAAGTTATGAGAGTTGACGGGTCCAGCTTCTAGAAAATCTCTCTTTTTTTGGAAGGGAAACAGACTTCTGTCTTCATTGAACACACAGGGACACTGAGGTCACTTTATGCTGGATTATCCTGTTCCATGTCATGGGGAACCCTACAACAATCTACCCTGCCTCCAGAACAAATGTCATGCATGCACCAACATCTAAAAGTACGTGATGCATTTGCCTGGGAGAATATCTATGCTCTCTACAAATTCAACTTTAATGAAGGCTGGGACGCCTTCTTTGCTAAAATCCTCAGCCATAAGCTCCACTTCCAGCTGGACCGTGGGATTCATTTGCAGCATCTGAGTCATCTGGACATCCAGTACAAAGTGGACTTCAGACTGGTGAGTTCTGAGACTCAAGGAGGTGAGGGTATTGGTATGCTGCTGTGCTTCAAAAGGTTTTTTTTTAGCAGGGAGAAACAGTGGGCTGTGTCTCACCTAACCCTGCCTACCCTCGGTGTGATAGGTATCAGTGACAACTGCTTCTACTGCGCCTACCCCTCAGGTATACAGGCTGCTCAGGAATGCTATCATTTCTGCTACATGGACATCTCGGTCCTATTCCCTAGTGCCTGGGAGTGACCTGGTGATCACTTTGTCTTGTTCTGTAACTATGACAGTGAAAAGGGCGGGGATGGGTAAGCAGGGCAGAATTGGTGGGCTGCTCCCCTCTATCCCACCAGCAAAATGGCTTTATCCTGGGGTCCATCTGGTTAAAAGGCCAGGAGTTAGCTGCCCAAGGCTGGCTACAGACCAGTCATTGCACAATAGACAGGCCATGGCCCCTCAGGGCACACATACCAGGGTAGAAAGTGACAAGTATCTAAGCCTGGTCTTGGGTTTCTGGCACTTCCCGAAGTCCCACCACCAGATCTATGGTAATTGCTATACCTTTAAGGGTGCTGAGTCGCAGTGCCCCTGCCATCATAAATGGTGAGTGCTAATCCCCAGCAGACATCTGGATGTAAATATAAAGTGAGTTGGGCAGGTGTCCTCAACATCCCTCTCTTGGCTTCCCCAGGGATCAGCCTAGTCCTCGGGGATAAAAGGCAAGATCATCTCCTTCTTGGAAGGATTTCAGACCTTGGAGACTGGAATCAAGGTCATGGTTCACAACTACACACACCCTTCTAGAATGTAGTGGCTTCGGTTTCTGATCAGGGACACAGAATGCCATTGGAATTTGAGAGGTAAGCAGGGTTATTGAGCTTCCTGTCCAACCCAGGCATTGAGGTAAGGCAGGGGTCTCAAGATGCAGTGAGCAGAATCGAAACTCCTTTTCTCCAAGACAAGATGCATTGGCTCAGAAGTCCCTTTGGCCTCTGCACAGACGGTGCTAAGGGCATGGATACTGAACTGCTGTATAACACCCCAAACCCCATGCAGGTGAATGGGTGGCAAAGAGAGTCCCTGAACCATGTGTAGGTAGGGCCCTCAGCTTAAGACCTTGCTGTCTCTTCAGACATGCCTGGTGGCCTGCTTCAGCAGCTTGTGATGGAGATCTGCTCCAGCTAGATCCCAGCTCTGCAGCCACAAATGACACCCAGCCTGGGGTGAGCCTGTCATCTCCTTTGGGATTGCTGGAGGTCTCTAAGGCAGTGACTCCTAATGGGTCCTGTCAACCACCCCTCAGGTCACTGCTCCTACCCAGCCTACCAGGACCTGGAAACCCAACTCACCAGTTTTCTTGTGTTTCCCACTGCCCCAGGCCTTGCAAGCCAGAGAGGATAATGGGGCTGGGAGTCAGGCATCAGTTCCCCAAAGCCCTACAGGATGACCATTGGTCCCATCCCTCCCAGGGTGTCTTTGTACAGCTTCTTTGCAGGAACCTCCAAGTAACCTTCAGCCAAGTCATGTGGGGGTGGACTAGCCAGTGTCCCTGGTGCTGGAGCAGGGAGCCTGTAGCTCTGCAAGTCCCTGTGCTGTGCTCAGAGAGTAAGACTCATGGAGCTTAGGCTAGAGCCAGAGCCGGAGGATGATGCGCACCAGGGGCACATCCTGCCTCGCTTCTGCCAACTCCTTATACCTCTGCCCCTACCCTAGAAGCAGTGTGGCCAAGGTGAACATTCTCTTATCAGGAGCTGAAATACCATATTGTGGATGAAGCAACAGTATACTCTGAGTGGTTAGAGAGACACAGGATGAGGGCTTGGAACAGAGCCTACAGCTAACCACTCTCACCTTCCCTGAGATGGCTGGGTAGAGGCAGTCCCCTCCACATTCCTGTGTATAGGTGGAATACAGGAGGCCCTGCTGGACTTAATGCCCGCCTGCCCACAGGTTCCACAGCCCTTGTGCCATGGGCAGCCCCTGGAGACTGTGGTTAGGTCATCTATCTTGTCTGTTCTGGAGCTGCTACTGGATGTCTCTACCCTTGCCCGGCTGCTACTGGGTTTTCAATGGCTCTGCTGCGGGAAGCTGTCCTAGCTGGGAATTGATACTGCTTCAGGGCAGTCCCACACCATATCAGAGGCCAGCCAGAGACCTCCAGCCCAAGCTTCAGGGGATGATGTCAGGCCCAGATGGAGATAACCCCACAGAGATGTTCTCAGGGTCTCTGGAGGAAGTTTCAGTGTAAGAATTGGGCTAAATTCCAGGACCTTGAGATTTTGTTTTTTCGAGAGAGGGTTTCTCTGTAGCCCTGGCTATCCTGATATTTGCTCCCTCCATATAGACCAAGCTGGCCTCGAACCCTAGATTCACCTGCCTCTGCCTCCCAAGTGCTAGGATTAAAGGAATGTGCCACCACTGCCTGACTGTTTGATTTCTAAGACAGAATTTCTCTGTGTAGACCTGAAACTAGATATGTAGACCAGACTGGCCTCAAACTCCAAGGTTCTCCTACCTCTGCCTCCCAAGTTCTGGGATTAAAGGCACGCACCACCATCCCTGGCACTATCTTGAGATCTTGACAACTGAAGTAACCCCAGCAGAGCTATCTGATCCCTCAGGCTAATGTTAGGAGCTGTAGTAGCAGTGAGCTCCCTAGCTGCCCAGAGTGTACCAGACTAGCCATTTGAGGACCCAGAAAGCAGTACCATCTGATCATCCAGAAACCAAGTATATCCAACACACCAGGGACTCTCTACCCACCTATCCCGCCAGGCAGTGGCCTCTTGGGTTGAAGGGGATTCCAAGACATCAGTCCCCAAAGCACTACAGGATGACTGTATGGCTGGGTAATATCCCCTCTCTAGACTCCTGGACTCTGGATATGGGCATGTGTGTAGAGGTACTTCTCTGCACAGTGGAGTCTATTTGGTTATCACATTTGTGCATGTTTCTGACACATGTCTATATACATACATATATACACGCATACATACACATATGTATACACATAAACACATATGTGTATATGAATGTGTGTATATATGTATGTATATATGCATATCAGACAGAGCCTACACTGGTTTTAAGGTAGCCTCTAAGTAAGCAGGAATAAAGGTAAATCCAAGCCAGGACACCCACTGACCTTGGGTTGCTTGTTCTACAGTAACATCAGCCATTCCCTCTACTGTCTTATGCATAGACGTGTCTCCCCAGTCACCTACAACAGGATGAGCTTCAAACCTCAGAATGTAACTCAATGCCATCTTGAAACAGAGCACAGCAAACACACTGCAGTGAGGGACACTGGGGGCAGATCGGGGACACCAGCCCCAGCTATTCTCACTGTGGTCATTCTTATTCCTGCCAAGGGATACGGTCTAACTCAGAGAAGGACAGAGAGGAAAGGCCAGGGAACAGAGGCTAAGGATGTCAAGTGTCAGTTTTTCTCAAAGCACCAGGCCTCTGGTGGCTGGATTATATCCTCTTGGGAAGGAACAGCATTGGGACTCCGCTTCAGGCTGCTCCCAGACAAACCTTCAGCTGAGAAAGAGCCAAGCAAGGCTTGATACAGCAACGAGCAGGCAGTGGATGCAAGCGGCAGAGGTTTATTAAGTGAGAGTGATCAGAGCAGGAAGGAAGTGGGATCCTGCCAGCCCGGAGGTGGCAGGGTAGGTGGTGGGCAGAGCTCAAGCAGGAGAAAGAAGCTGATTCTGCTCTTTAGGGCCGCAGCCATCAAGCAAGGGAGTCAGAGGCCCTGATCCAGTGCCTACCTTACTGCCCATGGATGCTCCCAGGGCAGTATTTGCATAGTGACCTAGCCAAGGGCTCCATAGTATGCAGAGGGGCCCAGCCTCTATCCTGGAACTCCTCCAGAAAAAAGGAAATAGAAGGCATTGGTGGGCCCCCCAAAGAAGGGACCACTGGACCTATCAGAGGCCCAGCCCAAGGAGTGAAGCTTGGGGGCGGGGCAGGGGAGATCTATGTGGGCCTCTCCAGCAGCAGGAAGAGCTGGGATCAGGATGGTCCTTGAGAGTCCACAGAAAAAGAGACGCAGACAAAGTCAGAATGAGGTCGCTGTAGAAAATCCTCTCAGTCAGTAACAAAGGACATTGGGCACACGGTGGAAAGTGCCGGTTGCTTTAGTTAGGCATGGGCTCTGGCCCAGGTAAACCAGACAGTGCCTCTGGAGAAGGCAGGGATGGAGTTAGGCCCTCAGGCACCAGGACCCAAGTGGCCAGCCACGTGGCCTTGGGACGCCTGCGTCCAGCCTGGGTAGAAGGCCTGGGCCAAAGTTCCACCTTCCAGCACCGTCAAAGCCCAACCTGGATGCTGGGGTCACTGAGCGAGGTACTCAGGTTGATTCCCTGGGTGGGCTGCCGCTCCTGCCAGGGAAGGTGCTGGTGGCCAGCCACCAGCCCCAGGCTGGAGGGAGGGCTCTGGGGGTATGTAGGAAGGACCTAGCTAGCAGGTCAGTGTTCTGGGGCAGTAAACATAGGGGCACAAGGTGAAATAGGCCCTGAGGGCAGAGGGGTATAAGGTGACATGGACCTCGAGAGTGGTTTGTCCCATGGACAGCCCAGACCCCTGAAGAAAGGACCACCTGAAGACAGAGGTTCCCCAGGTGAGATGAGGGGCAACCGATGATGCAGCACCCCATCCCCCAAATGTGGGGCTTCAAAAAATTCAGTGCTTGGGTCCCTGTCCTCTGGCTGAGTATTAAAGTAGCCAGAAGAAGGGACGAGCAGGAAAGTGGGGACTCCAGAAATGCCAAGGTACTGGGCTGTAGGGATGGGCCCACAGTTGTCACAGGCAGGGCTGTGGCTAGATGAGGGGCTAGGGTCTTCAGGGACATGCAGGATTTCTGGGCCGGGTAGGCTGGGGTCAAGGTAGGGGTCCCTCAGCTGCCCGGCCTGCCAGGCCCTAGCTTTCCTCCAAGTGGAGGCCAATGAACTCCTGGATGCACCTGCGGTACTGCAGCTCTGTAGGACTGCTTCCTGGCAGGGGGCCTGGCTGGCCAGGGGACGCCTCAGCTTCTCTCATCTCCTCAGCCATGCGGGCCAGGCGGAGTCTGGAGGTGGGGAACAGTGTGAGGTGACTCTGTCCCCACATAGTCTGTGTCCCTTTGACAGCAACTACATCCCCAGGGCCCTGCCCAACTCACAATGTGACAATGTCAGCATTCGCTGCTTGAATTGCAATGGTCAGCGGATCCTGCTGCTCCTGGTCCAGGGCATGCTGGTCAGCCCCCCGCTTCAGGAATAGACAGACCTGGCTGAGGGTAGAGGAGCTTATTGAGAAGGCCCCAAGGCGAGGGGATACCGGTAGCACGAGAGAGACCCATGGAACTCACCCAGTGCGGCCCAAGAGTGTAGCATGGTGCAAGGGTGCCCGGCCAAGGCTGTCTCTTTGGTTCACATCAGCTCCATTTTGCAGAAGGAACTCACACACAATCAAGGAACCCTAGGGATCCAGGGAAATCACACTGAACCAGGAAAGAACACTGACAGGGACTATGTACCCTGACCTCCTGCCATGAGCACCCCCAATATAGGATCAAGCCTGTCTCTAGAACAACAGAATGCACATGTAGGCATGTAATCTCGTGTGTAGATGCCCCATCTGTGCTCACCCCTAACACAGCCTGTACCAGTGGCGTCTTGCCCTCATCTGCTGCATCAGCCCAGTTGACTTCAGCTCCGTGGGCCAGTGCTGCAGCCAGTGCAGGGAGATCACGAGTTCGTGCTGCTTGGTGTGCCAGTAGCCCAGGGTGCAGTTCACGCACATCTGCCAGGCTCCAGGCCTCTGAGTCTCCATCTGCCTCACTGTTGGACTCCTCGGACTCAGCACCCTCTGTGGGAGGGTGCAGAATAGGGAGCTGAGACCCTCAAAGGTGCTGAGGTGACGGGCTACATGGAGGCAGGGAGGCACACACCTACCTTCCTCGGTGACACTGTCTACCACAGAACCTGTGCTGAAGGCCAGGACATCTGAACTGCCATCAGAGCTGCCTCCGAGACCACTGTCACTGCTTAGACCTGCAGGACCACAGGAAGGGAATCTGTTGCACTGGGGGTCCCAGAACACCAGAGGAAAGCTGGAGCCCGACCCACCCTTCAGTGGATTCTCCCCTTCAGGAGCAGGACTAGCCCTTACTAGGGAGCACCAGAGGATAGTGCCCAGGCTGAAAGGAAAGGACAGAAAACCAAACAATAGCTCGGAGGGACAGGGGGAGCCCTCTATGCCCAGTACAACCCAGAGTGCCCCCTCCCAGCCCTCTAGGCTTTAAAGTCTAGAAGTCACAGACCAAGCAGCAAAGGAAGGAGCCGCAGAGCCTGGCTTACGGCCAATACTACAGCGCCATCTGCTGTCATCATTCAATCTCATTCCTGCAGGGACACAATTGTTCCCTACCTACATAGGCATCTGTGTGCATACACCCCACACTTCACACTATTTTTCCTGAGTCTTACAAATGTACTCAGGCTGACCTTGAACTCACTATGTAGCATAGGATGGCCTTGAATGCATTACAATCCTCCTGCCTCTGCCTGTGCATGCTGGGGTTATAGGTTTAGGCCATCATTTCTGGTTTCCACATGGTACTCTTGACAGTTGTGTTCTCAGGCCTAGGTTGGTGGTCAAGATAACTCCAGCCCAGTGGTTCTCAACCTTCCTAATGCTGCAACCCTTTAATACAATTCCTCATACTATAGGGATCCCAACCATAAAATTATCTTGTTGCTATTTCATAATTGTAATTTTGCTACTGTTATGCATTGTAATGTAAATATCTTATAAGAAGGATATCTGATATGCAAACCCAAAAGGGGTCAAGACCCACAGGTTGAGAACTGCCCTCTAGACCCTTGGGATATTTTTCCAGTCTTAACCCTTCTGTGGCATCACCACCCTGTCCCAGTATCTTCTTCAGGTTCTTAAGCAGGTGTCATCCACGTTGTCCACACTCCAGAGGAGCCTCAACTGGGGTGTGGCTCTTGAGGGACACAGGGAGCATGGGAAAGGAATCTGTCCCAGCACTCACTGCGTGGACCAGCCCCAGCAGCCCCTGCATCAAAGTAGGAGAAGAGGGAGTCCAGCTCATCTGGGCAGAAGAGGGAGTCTCGGCGGAACTTGCGCTCCACAGTGCCAGCTGCGGGAAATAAGGCACATGTTCAGATGGAGAAACTGAGACTTGGGATGGGAAGGCCTCTGGTTATTTAGAGTCAGTTGGAGCTCCGAGGTGCTCCTATAAAGCCCTGCCTCCAGCCTACCCAACCCCACTGTAACAGAGGGTTGGTGGCTCCTCCCAGGGCTGCACTGAGCCTGTTCCCAAACCTGCCCAAGTACATGAGCTCAGGTGCAGCTGCTGGCAGCCCTCCCACCTGAGGACAAAGCAGCGATGGAGGGCAGGACAGGCTCAAGCCGGACCTTGCGGCGGGCAGTAGGGGCGTGGGGGGAGCTTTGTGGGCGCTGGCACTTCTGTGCCCTCCAGCGTCTTGGGGCTTCTCGGGTTGGTGCAGAGGTCAGCTTCCTCAGAAACTTCTTTTCAACGTATTTGTCCTTAATCCATGCCTCTTTGTCCTGTCTGGACCAGAGGTGAACATGAGACAGCATCCATAGGCTGGGGCTCCCATGGCCGAGCTGGCTGTTTGCACCTTACCTGGAACTACTGGCTGTGGGTTTTCTAATGCCAGGGCCCTCACACTGGGCCTCATAGATCTGGTTCATGGTACTATTTCCAAGCTCGCACATCAGCTGTGGGGTGCAGTGGATGTGGATGTCAGTCCAAGTTCAAAGACCTAGACCCCAGCCCTGCCTCTCTGGGGCTCCAGTGGGCTTTGTCTTCAGGAACCCTTTCATATACCTTTAGCAGCTCTGGCTCCCAGGAATCCAGTGTCAGGGACCGTACCTTAGAGCAGTGAACACCCAAGCTCCTGAAAGAAAGGGGATAGAGATGGACAGAGGTATGACTCTATCCAGAACCTCAGCCAGCCCTGTCTAGCCAGAGTCGAGAAGGACTACCTGTGAATGCCTGAGCACTCAATACAGAGCAGCACACCCAGGTTGATGCTGGCCCAGCGAGGATCTGGCTGGCCACAGTCGCCACACTGGCTGTTGCCAGCCACACTCTGAACACGCTGCAGCACGCTCTCGCCCTTGACTCCACGTTCCCGAGAGTCCGTGGTGGAATCAATGCTACTTGTTGACGGTGATGCTGTGCGGTCCAGCCTCTGGTGAATGGGGGGAGGAGCCACTCAGCCCTTCAGGAGCTTGTCTCAACTCCCCAGAAGAACCCCAGTTAAGAGGGGTCAGCATAGACTGAGGCTCCTCAAACACAATTCTGCATGCATGTACACGTGCAAACACTGCACATGCACACATGCACATATGCACTCACTAGCTGCACAAGCGTGAACGTAGCCTACAGGATTGTTCTAGGGACACACAGATAGGCACATGTGGAAGGAGAGAAGCAATGTACCTCACTATAGCAGCTGTCTGGACTTTCCCGGTAGGCAGAGGCAATGCTGGCCTGCACAGCTTGAACCCAAGCCTGTCTCAGCTTCTCAGAGTCAGCCTGTAGCATACAGCTCCTACAGGGAGGAGCTGGTCAGCCTGGGTAAGCAGGACTTTCCCCGGCCCTTCCCGTGACTGGGCCTCCTCACTTGGTAGGTGACACAACTTCAAAGCAGAACCTCCGTTCAATGTCCTCACACGGCTTCACAGAGCACAGACGCAGGTCGTCTACCACCACAGTCAGTACATCCTGTCGGCGGTACAAGCTTAGTTACCACAGTGTGTTTCTAACTCCCTGCTCCCTTGACCTTCTGCACTTTGGTGCCTGTCTGTGTCCTCAGCCCTGTGCCAACATCCACTAAGGAACCCGACCCATAGTCTAGATGGGAAGGAGTCTGGCCAAGGGTGGCCCTGACCCCCAGCACACCTTAAGTTTCTTCTGGTAGACCAGCTGGCTGTTCTGAATGGAGAACCATCGTCTAGGTGAGGAAAAATGGGAGACAAGCGGTTAGGCAGAGCTAGCTCCATGGCTACTCCACCTTCAGTCCTGCCTAAGGGGAGGGGGGTCCTTACCGGTTCCATGTCTTGAAGGCATTGCTGGCTCTCTTAAAGAGGTAGCCCTCCATTACCACGCCACTTGGTGCATCCACATCAAACTCCACTTTTGGCTCATCGTAGGAAAAGTCCTAAGGATAGAGCTGGCCCTCGGGCAGTGCCCATCCTTGAAGGATCCCATCCCCTCTCAGTCTTCCCCCAAACAAAAACTAAAGTGAGGCACATGCTCGGGGAACCTCGGCCCGCCACAATTTCCTGACCAAGCAAGGCCCTTTGTCTAAAGACCCTATGGGAAGATCCCTTGTGTTCACAGCTGGTCCCGAGTACTCCAGCCCCCACAACTAGGCTTGCAGAAACAAGCAGGCTATGATCAGGAAGGAAACAGCACTCCTTGTCTGCCCCCCACCCCATCCTGAGTGTTTCATGCACTTCGCCAGCTGGGTCTTCTCCAGCTGCCTGACAGAGCTCCATTCAGAAGCCAGAGAGCCTTGGGTGTCCTGTGTGTCCTGCTGTCTGACAGGCCAGGCCAGTAGAGAGCCTTGGGTGTCCTGTGTGTCCTGTCGTCTGACAGGTCAGGCCAGTAGAGGGAAGAAGGCCTTACCACCTGCTCCCAGCCTGAGCAGGGGAAGGAAGGTACAAACTGCCACCACTCCTGTAGGGGGATTGGCCACATTCATCTTGCTGGTGCTATCAACTAGCTGGCCTACAGGCTCCTTCCAAAGGGCAGCAGGAGCACTGAGATGGGGAGGTGTATTCAGTGTTAAAAGACCCAGAAAGAGAGCATCTGAACAGCTCCATGAGTCTACCCCAGAGTGCAACTCTCTTACCTGCAGCAGTGTCTGAGGCCCAAGCAGGAGGGAGGGGAAAAGAGAAAGGGAGAGCCAGTGAATGACGCTGCTCCCCAACACTGCTAGGTTCTTTTATCCCACCTGCAGCCAATCTCTGCCTGAGGTGGGAGGGTATGGTGGATGGGACCACTGTCCAGCAGTTGAGCAAAGGCTCCAGAAGAAACCCATGATTAGTTATAGGGGCACCCACAGCCTCTAAGGCAGTGGTTCTCAATCTATGGGTCATTACCCCTTTGGAGGCTGTATATCCGATATCCTGCATATCAGATATTTACATTACAATTTACAATAGTAGCAAAATTATAGTTATGAAGTAGCAACAAAATAACTTTATGGTTGAGAGTCAACCATAAACATGAGGAATTGTATTCAAGAGTCACAGTATTAGGAAGGTTGAGAACCACTGTTCTAAGGAGTGAAGTTCCAAGTCCCAGCTCTGGCCCTTCCATATATATATTAGGCTCACTGTATCAGACAATCAGCCTGCAGCATACAGCTTTGTAGGGAGGTGCCGGTCAGTCTGGGTGAGCTGAGCTTTCCCGAGCTTAAAGATGGCACCCCTCCCTCTGCTGCAGACTAAGATGGCAATTGTTACAAGGCCTACTGGGTCCCTTGACTGACATCCCCGCCTGTTCAAGGAGACGGGGTTGCAGGGCCTCACCCGTTGCTGAATGGCAGCATGCTTGCGTTCCATCTCACGCTTCTCCACGGCGGAGTCGATCACAAGCTGGTCCAGCTGTGGGGAGGGCATCACAGGAAGGCAGTAGACCCCTTCCCAAGACCTGAACCAGGAGCCCCCACTGAAAGCTCAGACCCTCAGTCACTCCTGTAGGCTCACCTCGGCTGCCAGCTTCTTCATGTAGGGGTCCAGCTGGTGGAGAAGACTGTATCCCTGCTGGAAGAAACTGTACTGGGCATGCATAAAAGACAGCATCTGTGGGTGAGAGCAGAGCCCAAGTGAGGCCCAGATCCCATCATTCAAACCATGCCCATGGCTACCTCCCCACACAAGCACTCACAGAATCTAAGATCTCAAACTTCTTCTTGGCCTGGAGAACGTTGATCTGCCAGAGGAAGAGCAAACAGACGAGGTGTCAGAGTCCAGAAGCCCATGGTCTATCTAGTAGTTTTTAAAACCCCCAGGTAGTTTTTAGGTCTCTGTATGTTATTAGCTCCATCCTCCCCTGGGTCCAGTCTTTCCCCTTGTCTGAATATGAGGTCGCATCTGGATGAAACCAAGAATTATCATCCTTTCTCCTAACCCTAGAGGCTTCCTGTGTAAGATCAAGGCATCCACCCCCAACTGTTTACCCTGCCTCCAGGCCTTTGCAGGCTATCATCCCTACCTATTGGAGAAGATACATCTCCGTTGCCCCACAGCTCACCTGGAGCACGTAGTCCAGTGCCAAGTGGCGGAAGCACTTCCGGGTGAGAGTGAGGGCACCTGTGGCCTCCTCTACTTCATGGGGCCGGTGCCTTGGGGCTTGGGCATTCCTCACCAAGGACAATTCCATGTCCTCCCGCACTTTGTCAAACTGCTTCTTTGTCTCTTTGAACTTGCGCACATCCCTAAGTGCCAGCCAGTGTGGGTGCCAAGAGCCAGAGGTCAGAACAAGAGTGAGTGCACAGTAGGTTTCAGACATCCTGGGATCCCCCACTGGCTCCTGAGAAGGGTCTTTTTTTCTTAACTCCCTATCCTGAATTCTATCTTACTTCTTCCTCCCTCTTCTCTGTCCTAGGACCTCCCAAACCTTCACAAGTTTACTCTACATCTGGACACAGCCTAGGCCCCAGCCTTATCCCCACCTCCAGACCCATGTGGCAAATGTCAGCCTAGGGTACGAGGATAAACTGCTTCCTCCACCCTGCCCCATCTGCCCCATCTCCTAGCCTTTGCCCCTATAGGTTGAACCTCCTGTAAGAGGGCAAAGCCCTCTCACAGCCTGAAGCCTTGGCCAAGGACCTGCTGCCCTTCTTATCCGGAAGATGGAATATGGAATTCCACTTCCACCATGGCGCTTGGCTATAGGGCTAGGGGCTTGGCTGGCGGCTCTGGTCACTCACTCTTTGACAAAGTTGTGGAGCTGCTGCCGCACCGACCTCTGGGCCTGGTCAAACAGGATCTGAGATAGAGGCAGGGTGGGGGATATTAGGGTCACTGTTAACTGACAGGACAAAGACAAAGTCCAATCCCCTACCAGGTGAGAACTGGGATCCCTGCCCATCTCTTTCTGGGCCCCAGCGCCCTCTACAAAGGACACTAGCTACAGAGCTTGTCATGTACCAAGGGGGCCTCTTGGGAGCCAGGGGTAACAGCTGTAGCCACCTGCTCATCTTCCCACCTGGCTCTTCGCCAGTCTGGAGGTCAATATGATGGCAGGCAGGCCTCTAAACTCCACCCTCACCATCTGCATAGGCTACTTCAGGCCCATTGCTATCAGCAAGAAGGACTCAGTCAGAGCAGAGAGTTCCGGTAGGTCCTGGCCTGGGGAAGGTGGTAGCTGACTGCTGGGAACTGGTTTCATTTCACCCTCCATACAGACCCCTGACCGACAGTGACACAGGGAGGAGGGATGAGCCAAGCCAGGGGTAGATAGACAGACTGGCAGATGCCAGGATGAGCCATCCCAAGCTGGTTTATGTCTGAGCTTCCCCTGGTCTGGCCAAGTAGGAACCCCTTGTTTAGTCTGGGACTCTGACTCCCAGGACCTGGTTTACCCCCACTCCACTGAGACTTGGCCTGTTCTATGTATCTATTCACAACAGTACTGGGGCTTTATGAGTCTACCAAGCCCTGCCTGGAAGGCAGTGAGGCTATCACCCAGAAATAAGTTGGCCCAGGGCCGGGGGTAACCTCTGCCCAACTTTGGAGAGAGAAGAAACTTCCAAGGTTTCCTCACCTCAAGACACTGCTGCCCTCAGGTATGAGCTGTGTGCTGCCTCCTCTGCCCCAGGATTTAGTCTAGTCACAGCCAAAGACAGGGCAGATCCCCCTGGAAATATCTCTCGCATTGCAGTGACTCATAGACTTGGAGTGGCTACCATTTCCTTAGATTAAAGGAGCGGAATGTAGCCTTTCTCATTCATGGCCACCAGTTCAACTCCCTAAGAGCCAGTCAGCTTTGCTCTGGCCTAGGCAGGGTCTTCAGGAGAAGAAGTGAGGTGTGAACTCAGATGGAAGCAGAGACCCCACCTGCCCCTTGGAGCTCACCGTGTGATAGTTGACCATCTCCTGCAGGCTGTCTCCAAACCTCTGCAGGCATTCCTGAAGAAAAGCATGGGGAAGACCACACTTAGGTGAGCAGTGGGGCCGAGGAGATACTAGGCCGTATATGTAGCCTCTCCTTCAAGTCCATAAAGACTCCTCCCTGCCCATGGGTTAGGGTTAGGTGTACCGGAGCAGAGTGCAGACACCCTTTGGGGGGCTTCCTCCCTTCTCCCAGCCCCACGTTGGCCCCTCACCGAAATGACGGTGTCACCCTGGCACTGCAAGGACAGGTCTCGGACGCCGCTCACGAAGAGCCTGTTGGTGGTAACATAAGCCTTGCCAGCTTCGATCATGCCGCTGCACAGTTTGACCAGCTGCAAGTGGGACAGAGTGGGAAGGATAAGGGCCTGACAGCTTCTCTAAGCTGGTCGCTCAGATCAGCCACAAGGCCAGGCCGTTCAGGATACACTTCCAGTCACGGGCAGCCAAAATTCAGTTCCGGCCCATTAGCATCCAGACATAGCTGCCCTGCTTCAGTTTAGGACTAGGGACAGACTATAGTATCTATCTGGAAGGAGAGGTGAGTGCCAGCTGAGCCTCAGCTCTGGACGGAAGCAGAGCGTACAGAACTGGAGTACGAGTATGGCTCACACGGGGTCAGAGGGCCAGACAGCACATAGCCCCTGCCTCCCCGGCTGTGACGCTTGCTCCTTTCCCCTTTCCCTGTCCTATCCTTGGTCCCTACCCCAGTCACACTAGGTATAGCAAGGACAACAGCTGTATCCCAACCAATAGGCATCTCCGACATAGGCAGATATATAGATTGGGCTTGGAGTGGGCCAACAATGCTGGGCCCTTTATGGATCACCAGGTCTGTCTCTTACCTTGTCCAGCTTAGTTTCGATCTCAACCACATCAGTTTCTACCTCATCAATGGTTGCCCTACAACAAGAATTGGGCAGTTAGGTCAACTGGAGTTTCATCTCCTGTGGCGTCTGCCCAGGGGTTTTGCTGCCGGAAGGGGGCTCCAGGAAACTGAGACTGAGGGGCAAGCACCCTGCCTGATGGACAGAACTAGGACCCAGGTCCAATACTCTGGAGCTACCCAGAGTCTACCAGAAGCCACCTAGCCATATCATATGGGCTATCATGCCTCTCTCTCTCTCTCTCTCTCTCTCTCTCTCTCTCTCTCTCTCTCTCTCACACACACACACACACACACACACACACACACCATAGTGTAGCTATGTCCTATGAACACAAGTTTAAGCAAGCATAGCTATGATGTTGGTGCCCATGACAGTTCTCTCTGGGGCTCAGAGTTGAACTTGGATACCACTTGGATAGCCAGCCCCTCCTCAACTGGAAAGAGTCTGTCCCCTCACTTCTTCGGCCCAACTCCAGGCCACTTTGGCCTGCAGCTAAATGACACTAGGGAAGGCTGGTTCTGAACCAGCTAAGGGACAATGCCTCAAACCAGCGAGGGACAGGCCTTCCATCTCCCTCAACCTCAAGACTCTAGCTTAGTTCAGCCCGAAGGAAAGGTGGGTCAGGTCTCTTTAGAGCCCATTCCCACCAATCCAGCCTGATATAGATGCCCTGGGGAGGGAGGAGTTAATGGTGACATCACCAGGAGAAGCCAGGGAGAATCCCGGAAGCCAAAGACAGATGGACCAGGCACGTGACACCCCCCCCCCAAACTCCAACTTGGGAACAGGAAATAAGGAAATAAGGGCAGGCTCCCAGCAGTCCCCACCTCAAACAATCAGCTCAGCTGGTGAGCTACGCCCTTCTGGCCTGTGTGAACATAATAAGCCGAGGGTTTAGACAGACCACTGACTTGGGGTGGGGTATCAGAGGGGAAGCCATATAGTTTAGCAGCTCCTTACCCCTTTCTGCCCTACACTCTAGAAGGGTAAGGAGAAAGATCTGTTCTAGGGTTTCTCCTGAGTAAAGGGCTTGAGAAACACACAGGACATAATTCAGTGTGGCCTCAATTAGGACCTTCAAAGGGTCTGGCCATCAGCCTCATCCCTTCCTGGGGGACAAGGCACCATGAATCCTAAAGCAGAGAAGAGGCAAGAACAGAGCTACAGCAGCTGATTAAATCGTTGGCAGCATGCTTCTAAAGGATACCCCACGGCCTGCCCTGCTTAGGGAAAATGTCTTTTAGCTATGAGCCTAACACAGGCCACTACAGGAGGCTCTGGTCCAGAACGCTGGCCACTGTGGTGGTCAGAAGTTCTCAGAACACAGATGTATCTATCTGCCTAGGAGAGCACAATTCAGGGCATCCCCAAGCAGGCCCGACAGCCCAGACAGCTGCATGGAGAAATGCAGCTGGCCAGGGAGCCAGGAACTGGGAGGAGCTGCACCAGGAGCGGACATATGTACTCCCAGGGACGTGGGAACATGGTGGGCATTTAGCAGAGGCTCAGGGAGCCAGCACTCTGTCCTAGGAGTCTCTCAGCACTTCTTTCCTCAGCCAAGGACCTGAGGCATCCTCCTCCTGCCCTGTGCCTGTCTTGCCAGCCAGGGACTTCCTCAGCAGCTTGGAGGGTGGGGAGGAGCCCCCTCACCAAAGCCATGACTCAGCGCTTGAAGCCCCACCCAGGGCAGGGCTTGCAACCAAGGCTGGGCGGCTTCTCTTCCGGGGCTCCCCTGCACCCCCACCCACAGCTTCAGGGACTATGAGACATTCCTAAGGCTGCTGTCATAAGCCCTTATCCTAGACTAAGAGCCCCAAAACAAAATTCCCATCATTTCCAGGTTAGGGTCTAGGCTTCACCTCACTTCCAAATCCTTCTGCCAGGCCCACCCTCCCCTACCTAAAGGTTCTTGGCCAGAAAGATCAAGTTATAACCTCAGTAACACCTTAGAGTAGACAAGGTACTCTTCAAACCCATCAAATCACAGCCCACCCAAAACCACAGAGCCAAGTTTCCATGGCACCAGAACCAAAGTCCAGAAAGTCATCTCCCACAACACCCCCTACACATGCACCAAAAGAAGCGATGTTAAGCCTAGCCAGCTGCCACACCTACTACAGCCCACAAGTCCAACTGGCTGGCTATAGCAAAGAAAGCCCAGAAAGAAGTGAATGGATTTCTGCTAAGGCCCAAACCCCTCCACAAGGCAGAGTGGAGCCAGAGCTTCTCAGAAAGGGGTCAGGGGACTTCAGCTGAAGCCAAGTGCCTAACACTGAGGCCTTGGCCATACTTCCTATCTAGTCTGGATATAGAATTGTGGGGTATCTGAGTCACTCAATCATTCAGAAATAGAAAATAGGAACACACAGATGAAGATTGCCTCAAGTTCCCTGCCTACAGTCAGTGGACACTCTTCTTGGCTAACTAATGCGCCAAAGCTCCTGAGGTGTTTCTTGTTGACTCTTTTGCACGGTGGTTTTGAAAAGAGCTGAACTGGGGTAGGCCCCCAGAGACCCAACATGCATGTACAAATGTGGTCAAGCACATATGTGCAAAGGCACAGATACATATTTATACATAAATATGCATGCATGCACGCATGTAGTAGCACTGAGCACACAGACGTGTGTGTTCCATGGACACGGTGAACACAAGTGCATGGGCACCTGCACCCATGTTAAAACACACACCTGCATACAATAACACGTGTCTAGTAGCATGGCAAACATGGTTCATGAATCCACAGAGAAGTGGCACATGCACATACATGTGTGCACCCTCACCAGGCTATGTGCATGCATCAAGCGCACCAACCCTGTGTTGCAGCTCACCTACACATTCAAGTGCATGGTCTGGCACCTCCTCAAAGGAGGGGCAGAGTGGCAGAACATGTTCCCCTGTGTATATGCACACACAGAGGTAGAGGACCTCATGAAGTTATGCAATTTCAAACGACACACAGGAGGTACTCCATTACTGTTGTCAAATGTCACCCAATGAAACAGATGTATATTTGTGTGGCCATGTGGTTCACACAGACGTGCACGACTGTATGTCCAGGAACAGCAAAAAAACAAACTCATAAGTGAACAAGGTCCATACCCTCCCACCTAAACCTGACTTCCTCGTCCCCACAACCCCCATCTCTCCAGGAGCCCGGGTCACTCATACCACCCTTCACTTTCACCAAGGTGTCCATCTCAGGCTCTGATTGCTCCAGCTGGCTGCACCCATACACTGCTCTGGACATATGGGCCAAGACAGAAACCAGGGACAGGCGAAGCAGGGCGCTAGACAATTCTAGCCAGACCTGGACTACAGGGCCCACGGGGAGCTCAGTACTAGTGACATACGAAAGCACAGACACAAAGGAGAGTGGACAGTTCTAGAGGTGGCACTGAACGCAAATGCCCGGTAGTACACGGCTGCCCAAGGCAGTCCGAGCACTCACACCACCCCCCCTCCGCGCGAGGTGATCAGTACAGACAGGGGCGTCTTTTGTTCCGGTCCCCCGAGGCCGGAGGCGGAGCTGCGCGGCTTGGGGACCAGCGACTCCGGCTCCGGCCGGTTTATCCAGGCCAGGTCTTCTGCTCCGTCCAGGTGGACTCGGAGCGGTCATGATGCTGGGTATCCCTTCCCCGCCCCCGGCACAAAGGCGGCTCCCCATCCCTGATGGTGCCCTATCCTAGGCCCACAGCACACCTAAAGCGCGGCGAGTCCTTGATGCATTCCTCGAACTCTACCGTCATGGCTGCGGCGAGCGGCACTCACTGAACCGAGGACCACGACGCGTCGAGCGGCATCCCCGGCCGGTGGACGGTCCGTCGCGCCCGCGCAGCGCTCCGCGCTCGCCCTCCCGCCCGCCCGCCTCGGAATGAGGCCGGCGCGCCGCTGCCCCGCCCCGCCTGTCACCGCCGGGGAGCGTCGCCAAAGTCCGCCGCAGCCTGCACCACCCGCTGTCACCTCCAGGGAGCGTCGCTAAATGCACCGCTGCACCCCGTTGCCTGTCACTGTCCTCTGTCCTCAGCCACCGGGGTCAGAGAGCTGGGCCGGCCGCGGCGGTTGGGATTCGGAGAGGTCGGCCCGGCTGCGGGAAAGGGAAGGGCGCGGCTGTCTCACTTCGGGCATCCCTGTCTTGGTTAAACTCAGGGAATTTACAAAAAACATTTGGGAGCACTCGGTCAGAACGCGTAGACAGACACATTCTGGGAGGACAGGACGGTGGCGGGAAGATCGGGAGTGAAGAGGTGAACAAATTAAGGACACTCGTGCTGAAACAACCCGTCGCCGCGCCCTGTGAGGCAGAGGACAGTGAGCCCCGTCGGGCCCGGAGGACGGCACTTCGCACCCGCTCCCTAAGCTTGGCCCCGCCTCCGTTGCTCGGTCCCGGAGGCCGGGCGGGGTGAGTCGAGTGAGTGCGCAGGCGCCTCGCGGCTGGGCAGGGCTGACCGCGGGCCACGTGCAACCGCCCCGCCCACCAGCTACTCCACCATGGGTTCCTGCGGGACTGTGGGTCCTGTGCGTGCGCGCTACCTCGTGTTCTTCCAGTATTTGGGCACGGACTTCAAGTACGTTTCCCTGTCATCACCTCCGGTGTCTCCACTCGGGCTCGCCGGGGATTCGCGAGACGCCCTTAGGGGCCGAGACTCCAGGCGGGACTTGTCCGGCAGACGCTACCGATAACTCCCTCCTGTATCTCTCCGCAGTGGGGTCGCGGCCGTGAGGGGTAATCATCGCGCTGTTGGGGTGCAGAACTTCCTGGAGGTGAGCTGTTTTCTCCCGGTTAGAGCGATGATCGGCTTGGGGACAATGCGGGGAGAAGCAGCGGACGGTCCCAATCCCTGCCCGCACCCTGTCCCTGCAGGAGGCCGCCAAGCGCCTGAACTCCGTCGAGCCCGTCAGGTTTACTATCTCCAGCCGCACTGATGCCGGAGTGCATGCCCTGAGCAACGCGGCGCACTTGGACATTTGTCGCCGCTCAGGTCTGCCGCCTTACTCCCCGGAGGTCGTGACCCAGGCCCTCAACACCCACCTGAAGCACCGCGACATTCGGTGAGCCGGGGATTGAGTATGGTTCTGTTCTTTGTTCTTTACTAATATACCCCACACCCTACTGTGAAGGAAGGCTGAGGTTCAGAACCTCAGAAGACGTTGTATTCTGGGCAACTTAGAGGTGAGTGGGAGATTTCCCGGGATGAGCGAGATCTGTTTGCCACAGCGTACTGAAGGCCTTCCGAGTGCCCAGTGACTTCCATGCTCGCCGTGCAGCCACCTCCAGAACCTACCTATACCGTCTGGCCACAGGCTGCCCCTGGCCTGATCAGCTGCCTGTGTTTGAGCAGAATGTATGCTGGGCTCTCCAGACAAAGTGAGTGAACTAAGAATGGGAAGAAAAGGTTCACCATCATCTGGCTGGGCCCTCCTCAATGCTTATCTGCCTCTGCAGGTGCCTGAATGTGGCTGCCATGCAGGAGGCTGCCCAGCACCTCGTTGGGACACATGATTTCAGTGCTTTCCAGTCTGCTGGCAGCCCAACCACAAATCCCGTGCGCACACTACAAAGAGTCTCTGTGTCTTCTGGTCCAGCCAGCCCATTTGTCCTCCCCCAGGAGAGCAGGTGAGAAGAGTGCTTTGCACTATGGTCTGCTGCTGGTCTAGAGGCCACCAGGGTGAAATTAGTTCTCATAATCATCCCATAAAAGTGGGATGATGCCCTGGGTGGTGGTGGTGCATACCTTTGATCCCAGCAGAGGGGAGGCAGAGGCGGACTGATCTCTGAATTTGAGGCCAGCTCCATTTACAGATCTGGTTCTGAGAGAGCAAGAGCTACACAGAGAAACAGAGAAACCCTGTCTTGAAAAAAACAAAATAATAAAAACAGCAGGCTGATGCTAAACTGATATACTGTTCATCCATAAGTCCTGGAAGGTGAAAGGTGCTGGCCACTTAAGCAATGAACCAGTAGCTTTCTAGTCTGGCTGAGGAGCACAGGGTAGATAGATAATGTTGCCTTTCTGAGGACCGTGCCATGCCCATAGCTCTTGTAGCAGATGGGTTTGGCAGTCACTGAAAAGGTTTCGTTGGAGCTAGTAGCTCCAGTCCAGTTTGACAGACTGTAAGTTCTCTGCTTTCCACCAGGAACCAACTGCTGACCTTGACAACACTGCAGCTAATGCCAGCCCCCAGGGGAGGTGGGACTTGGCCAGGGTTCCTGTCTTGATAGGTGGGCTGGTTCTGTCCTACCTCCACACCCATACTGTGGCCTCTCCACAGAAGGAAAGCTCAAAGCAATTGCTATCTCCGGTGCACAGGCTGATAACTCTGTTACATAGTTGTTTGCTTACATGGCTTATATAGACTCCAAGAAAAGTCATGCAATACCCACTCGATCTCTGGAACTGGTGGTCAACTAGGCAAGAACCTACCCTGGATGGATGAGCCTTTAAACCAGAACTTCAATCTTTATTTTGTCTGAGGTCACATGGTGGGCTAGGATGGCTGGGGCTGGCCTGTAGCTTGGACATCAAAGCCCTCTGTGTTCCTAGGAAGCTGCAGTTCTGGACGCTGGAGTTTGAAAGCCAGTCTTTCCTGTATCGACAGGTAGGCTGTACTACACCCTCCCAAGGTGCATCAGATAGACACCTGTGACCATCTCAGCTCTCTACTGCAGGTGCGGAGGATGACGGCCGTGCTGGTGGCTGTGGGGCAAGGGACTCTGACACCTACACAGGTGAAAGCCATTCTGGAGAGTCACGATCCCTTGGGCAAGTATCAGACTCGAGTTGCCCCAGCCCGTGGCTTGTTCTTGAAGTCAGTGCTATATGATGATTTCGGTAAGAGGGGATGGGATGGGAAAGACCTGGGTCCTCACTGAGGGGAGGGGTCTTTTAAAGGCAGTCAAACCCCTCACTGTACTAAATGAGAATCCAAGCACCTAGGGGAAACCAGTGACAGTGGGAGAAAAGACTTCAGTTGGGGACCAGTGACCAAAAAGCATGGTGGCCTGGGTTGAGTGGTCCACAGGTGGGGTCTCTCTGGATGCAACTGTAGGAGTTCTGCTCTGACCGACGGTCTATCTATATATAGGTCCTACATCCTGAGCCCTGTAAGGTCTAATGTGGAAACCAGCTGACTGTACCTTCAGTGGAGGTGAAGAGCCAAACAGCAGACTGTCTGGCTGTCAGCCTTACTCAACGTTTACTGCACTCAGCAGAGATTAACCCACAGCTCTGTGGGGCTCTGGTAGTCCTGCCTACCTTCCTGCAGCTCCCACCTCCCCAGTCTGTCCACCGTGGACATCACTTTGTCACTAATGATGGGGTGCCAGGCAGAAAACAGCTGTAAGCACCCAGGTAGCTTCTGATTCTGCTTTCCTGGGAGCCCCATCTTCTAGGGACAAGGGAGTAGGAATAAAAGGCATAGAGTAAAAAAAAGGCCTGTTTATTACTGTAGCCAGCCTGTGACAGATCTGTCTCAGGGCACCCACTTCCCAAAGCCAAAGTCCTGGTCCTTCTGCTGGGCAAACAGGAGACAGAGTGGTGGGTTACTGAGGTTGCAGGTCAGCTGGGTGCCTGAGGAAGGCCATTCTTGAGCAGTGCTGTGAGGAAGCTTCCCAGCTCTTCATCCTAGAAGAAGGGGAAGCACAGTTACCCACGGACAACCTAATGCCAAGGAAGTGAGCCCCAGGCAAACCACTGACACCCATCTTCCTTACCTGGTAGGTCCAGGAGACCAATAGTACCTTAGTACCAGGGTCCTCCGAGTGAGCAGCAGCCTGGATAAGAATGGACTCCACAGTCACAGAGCCATCAGGAAGGTGCTGTACACAGTGGTCCTTGAGGGTGCTATAGAGAGGCACAGTAAGATCCCTGCCTCACCCTGCCTGTAGGGGAAGGGGCAAGGCCAGGGCGCACCTCTTGAGGTGACTGTACACACGTAGGGCTGTTTCTTGCTCCTTGCGTGTGTCCTGCAGGTGCACACGACAGGTGAAGCGCAGTTGGTGCTCAGCCAGGCCCAACTCTTTGAGGGCTTGCTCTGAGGATACCAGCCGGAAACTCTGTGGGACAAGGGCAAGCTGGTCAGAGGAAGTATGAATGCTACCCCCCTCCACCACGTTTTACACACTTACATTGTCTTTCATGATTAGTGTGCCATGCAAGAGCCGAGGCTTTTTGGCCTCAGGGAGCAGTCCTGTGAGTAAAGGAATACTGTAGTCAACACAAACCACCAATTACCTGCCTCTCTCGGCCCGTGCCCCAGTCTCCCCTTCATACCCTGCACCATCTCCCGCTTCAGCAGTCCCAGGGAGATGCCTACAGGAATGCTGGGGCTTGTGGGCAGCGTCACTGTCTCGCCATTGGCTGGCATGTAGCAGCTGACTCCTGGGGAAAGTGATACAGAGTCTCAGTCTAGGTTGCCAGCTTTGCCTGTACCATCCCACAGGCCATCCCTGCCCACCAGCTGCCTACGAAATTCCTGCTCAATCTTCTGCCTCAAGAACTCCATCTTCTTGGCCTCTCCATGCACCAGCAGCACACTCTCCGGCTCTGCTTGTCCCACCAGTTGCATGATGCCCTTGGCATCAGCATGGGCACTGAATGACATGTATTCCACTTGCATCTTTACTTCCAGCTGTGGCGTCACAAGATGCAGGCAGTTAGCAGCAGCAGTAAAAGCCTGGGAGCCCTGCTGAGCCCAGAACAGGGAGGTACTCACCACCTGACGCCCTTCCATCTCCAGTTTTCGTTGCCCACTAAGGATCTTGTGGCCCACAGTGCCTTGCACACAGTAGCCAGGCATGATGACCTGAAAGCAGAGGTGACCTTCCAACATAAACATTTCCTCTTGGGACAATCCCTGACCTGAATACTCAGCGGAGCCAGCCATGCTCAGGAGGCTAAGGGGCTGTCTGTGTTAGCAGGCCAGTTGCACAGTCTGGGCTGCTGCTGGTAGACCACAGCAACAGCAAAGTCATTATGGGATTAAGAAACAGAAAGTTCACGGGCTAGTCCTTCTGTACTCCAGTTCCCTAAGATAAGCCCCCACCCACTTTGGGAATTGGCCCCACGCCCTTACCATGTTCTTCTCATTTCCTGCCCACTTTCGGAAGATCTGCAGAGATTGGCCAGCATGCAGCATCCCAGGTGTGGCAAACACAACCTGCAGGATTGACAAGGGTCAGAAGAGTAGACCTTTCTTCCCAGGGCTGCAATAATCAACAGGTTATTGCAGGAAAGAGGCTCTTTCCTGAAACCCCATGAGCAGGGATCCTTTAAGGTCAGATGAGAAGCTGCATTGGTAGGGCCTTACCATGGGACCTGGGTTGTCAGCAAATGTTCGGTCAAAGGCTTTGATGTGCTTAAATTCAAACATGTTCCTCTGGACAAATGTCTTGCGTATCTTCTGGTTGGTCCAGGTGATGAAGAGCTTATAGTAGTGGTTGGCCTTCTCTGTCAGGCCCGTAGAGAAGTAGATGGGCACCTTCAGGTTCATGCGTTCCCTGTGTGTCCCCCAGCCCAGTCAGTTCAGGGAGGACAGAGTTAGCCTGCAACTTGTAGCCCTGTGCCTTCTACTGCTATGTCCCTTGAACTGAACCCTGTGCTGTCTCTACCCTAATGACCACCAGGCCAGACCTCTCAGTTTATATCCTATAAAACAAACATGGGAGTGGTAGGGTTCCCCAGAGCTCATATAAGGAGACTCAGTAGTCCATCCAGTGACAAATACAGCCCGCAGATAATGGTTCAAATGTGATGTCCCAGTACATGCACAGCTCCACCCAAGATAGCAGGGTCAATAGTATTGTATCCTGAAATACAGTACCCAGTGGTAGTCACTGCTGCCTTGACTTCTCCACAGTTCCACTGTGCCTGGCAGTATGAGGAATCAGCTATGCAGAGCCTGTTCCATGCCTTCCTGCCCACCTTGGAATATTCCTGTTTGTACCTACCAGAAGGTCTCCAGCAGGATGCACAGCTCTTGTGCCCGGCCCAGCGCAAACACAGGGATCAGCACCTGAGGGCAGGTGAGGCTGATTCAGGTGGGAGCCACTGGCCACACTACCCATCCCTGATCACAGCAAGTAGCAAGATGCTCACTATATACACCCTTGCTGGCAGGCTGAATGATAGTATTCAGATAGCATTACTGCAAAGGAATAGCCAGACATTTAAGAACTACAGGGTTTTTTACACACACACACACACACACACACACACACACACACACACACACGCTACACATAGAGACAGCAGGAACTGTGAGAGGCTCCTGAACAGCCATTCATGGGATACAAACATGAGGAAATAGAAGACTCTGGAATCTGTTATCTCAGCACCAAATAAACAGTAACCCCCACACCCAGAGACCCTGACCACATGGAGGGCAGTGAAGCCTGCTGGGAGACCATACTGTGTGGCCAGAGCAGGCACACACCCAGAGCCGGCTACAGTCAGTACCTTCCCACCACGCTCCACAGTCTCATGAACTTTCTTCAGGAAATCTCGCTCTCTGCAGCGTTTGGAATCCCGGATAGTTGTGGCGTACGTGGATTCTGTGATGAGCAAGTTGGGGCGACACTTGTCAATCCATGCAGCCCTAAAACAGAGATAGAAATAGGCATGGTGGATTGCCCATGGTGGCAGAATTGGGAGCAAAGTGGACTGTAGCCATCACAGCACATTTCTAGATTCCCTGACATGAGCCCTCTACATGGCCCGTCAAACATCATGACAGCATACTCTTATGGAGACAATAGGAGAAAAGAGCCTCTAGCCCAGACTTCCACAGGTACTTCCATACTGCATGGGAGGACCTCTATGATGCCTCTTAGATTCCAGGAAATTCCCACAGGGTAAAACACAGGCCTACTCACCCCAAATGCCGGTCTGGGGTCATGTTATAATCACCCTGGCAAAGAAAATGACAATGAGGAAGGTGTCTTTCCACCCCAGCAACTTCACTCAAGCCAAGGACTTCCACTGACCGTGTAGACCACAGACTCTGAGCCCACTTTAATCTGGAACATGGCTGCCCCTAGTACATGGCCTGCATAGTATGCTTTGATTTCCAGTTCATCATCCACCTGCAGAAGAAAAAATGGTCTCAGGCCTGCAAGGCAGGGAGGAAGTAGGAAGTAGATGATTATCTTAAGCCTATCCAGTCCATTCCTGTTTCTCACAAGAAGTCTGGGGCTTAACCAAAAGCAACTACCCCTAGGGGTTGTAGCACAATAAAAACATAACCCTAGGTAAGTAAGGATCTAGAAGCCACTTCTCGACTAGACTAAGTATAGATAAAGCCACAAACACTACAAAAAAGAAATTCTAAAACTAGGAATTACGGTAACCCAAATTAATTCAGTAGGTATGCTAGGTGTGGTGGTGCACGCTTTTAATCCCAGCACTTGGGAAGCAGAGGCAGGTAGATCAAGGCCAGCCAGTGCTACACAGAGAAACCCTGCCTTGAAAAACAAAAAAACAAAACAAAAAAATTCAATAGGTGGTGATGGGTATTGTGGTACAAGCCTGTAATCCCAGCACTCTGAAAGCTAGGCAGGAGGATAGTATAAATTCAAGGCCAGTCTGGACTACACAGCAAAGTCCTACCTCAAAAAAAGAAAAGAACTGAAATAGGATTTAAACCAGTGAATAAAATCAAGAGAATAAATGACTAAAATGTTGAGGAACTGCACATGGTTGCATACAACTGTTATCTCAGTTCTTGAGTTTTTGGAAAGCTGAAGCAGGAGGATGGAGAGTTTGAGGCCAGCCTGGGCTGTGCAGTGAGACTGCTTCAAGAAAACTTTTTTAAAGAAAAATCCAGTATGAAGCATAACACAAAGAGGACAATGGAAGACTTAGAGTGAAAAGATGTAAAGTTACTCAGAGCCCAGGAACATAGGCAGCAAGAATCAGATATCAAGCTCCAGTACCACGCCAGAAAGTGGACTCAGTTTGTCCTGCATTTCAAAGTGTCTTTTTCGTATTTGTGGAAGAGGCAGTAAGACCATGAGATTTTATAGCTTAAACTGCAGGGTGGCTGAAGACTGACCAAGGTCCATCATAGCACAGCCTAAACAAAAGGAGCAGAGAGTATCCCAAATGATACGGGTAAGATAACATTCATCCTGGAACTCTGCATCTCATGAAAACCGGTCATGGAAGAGCTTCAGGGAAGACAAGACCACAGGGAGCAGAGGAAAAGGGGCTAGGTTGGAGGGCATGGTTTTTGGAATTGGAACATTCCCTCCAAATTGAAACATTTGCTCTAGGAAAGATGAGCAGGCTCAGAGCCTCGGGTGGTAAACAGGAGGAAAATGAAAGATCACATTCTAGAAGACAAGCTTGGAAGATTCTTTAAACTCCCCACCAACAGTATAAATGGGAGTAAATAGTTGCTGGGATTAGAGACTCACACTTTAATCCCAGCACTCAGGAGACAGAGATAGATAGCAAGTCTCTGAGTTCCAGGCCAGCCTGGTCTGTTGTTTTGGAGTCCCGGCCCTCCGGGCGTGGTGGGAGCTGACAAGCTGGAAGAAGCTGCTTGCTCTCTTGCTCTGGCTCTTGTTTGGCATGAGGGGAGACTGGGAATGGTGGAGAGACAGCGTGTGATCAGCGACAGTTTAGCCTTTCTCTGTACTTTGTGAGTTTGTCCTTTTTCATTGCAATCCCTTAATAAATCAATTTTATTTACTTCTGTGTGTTCACGCATTACCAGTCTACAGACAGACAGGACTACATAGAGAAACCCTGTATCAAAGAACAAACAAACAAATAAAAAAACATAGAAATCCCAGATGGATGAAAGAACAGAATCCAGTTTCTAAAACCCAGCTGGCCAGCCTTCCAAAGGTGAAGCTGCCTGATCCTCACAGCATGCAGCTGGCTTAACCCCAGCAGGCTTGGCTCCCATAAGGTCAGCAGTAGGGACAACTGGGTATCACCAGAAGGCCAAGACTTGGGGCAGCAGTTAGAATATATATTACTGGAAGGAATAACTCAAAGAATGATGGGACCAGTTCCTGGTCTGTGGGCCCCAGTAAAACCTCTGCCCGTACCAGACACCCAGGCAAACATCCTGGCGGTAGACCATAAAAATAATGTATCTCCGATCACCTCTAGGACTGTCAAAGGAGTCCTTACAGGAAGGTTACAATAGAAGGCAGTGTTTCCGTCAGCAGATTAGAACAAGAAAATTAACCTGGCATGGTAGACACTTACAGTCCTAATACCCAAGAGACTAATGTAGGAAGGAACATCACAAGTCTGAGGTCAGCCTCAACAATATAGTAAACCATGGTCTGAAAAACACACCACCCACCCACCCCCACAAAGGAAAAGAAAAGGGAAAAAACTTAATCACCAGGAAATCCACTGGCAGAGGAGAAAGAACTCCAAATAAAAAGTAAAAAACTGACCCCGTGGTAGTGGTGCACACCTTTAATCCCAGCACTGGGGAGGCAGAGGCAGGTGACCTCTGAGTTTGAGGCCAGCCTGGTCTATAAAGCAAGTTCCAGAACAGTCAGGGCCATACTGAGAAACACTGCAGGAAGCAGAAGCTCAATAGAAGAATAAATTTATAGATAAAAATACACAGATATTGACTGCACCAAACATGAAAAACAATTTCTGTCAGGGTTAAAAATACACTGATAATTCAAAGCTGACAAGATGTTCAGCAAGTAAAGGAGCTTCCTGATACCAAGCCTAGCGATCTGAGTTCTACCTCTAGTGTCCACACGGCAGAAGACTAGAACTGACCCCATAAGTGGTCCTGTGGCAATGCTGCCCCCAATAATAAAAACTCTCTTAAAAAGCCTACCTACCTACCTGCTTCCCCACCTAATGTCCTGGTTGGATTTTTTTTGTCAACTTGACCCAAGCTAGTCATCTGAAAGCCCTGTCTCAAAAAACCATGTGGGTGCTGGGAATCAAACCCAGGTTCTGTGGAAGATCAGCCAGTGCTCTCTTACAGTTGAGCCTTCTCTCTAACCCCACCATTTACTTGACTAATGACTGACGTGGGAAGGGTCGGCCCAATATGGGTAGTGTCACCCCTGGGTTGTATTAAGAAAACAGACAACCAGGCAATGGCGGCACATACCTTTAATCCAAGTACTCCAGAGACGGGGATCTCTGTGAGTTTGAGGCCAGCCTGGTCTACAAAGTGAGTTCCAGGACAGGCTCCAAAACTACAGAGAAACCTGTCTCAAAAAAAAAAAAAAAAAAAAACAAAAAACCGGGCAGTGGTGGCACACGCCTTTAATCCCAGCACTCGGGAGGCAGAGGCAGGTGGATCTTTGTGAGTTCGAGGCCAAGCCTGGTCTACAAGAGCTAGTTCCAGGACAGGCTCCAAAGCTACAGAGAAACCCTGTCTCGAAAAAAAAAAAAAAAAAAAAGGATGGTAGCATATAAAGCAAACAAAAATTCAAAAATTCTAATAAGAAACAGACAAATCCACAATTTCGGGGAAATTTTGCTAAATTAAACCAGTCAACCAGTCACTTGGCCTTCATTCCTCCTTGGACCCATACATGTATTACTGTCTGATGAACAGACAGGCCCACCTTGTCCTGTCTCTGCCTCCTTATCAAATGACAGTACACCTCAGATCTCCCCCTTGGAAGGGAGGGAAGGCAGGCTGGCTTATGGAGGGTTGCTTGGGCAGAGCCAGGTGGGAAAAGCCTTGATTACATAGCTAGGGGCACAAGCATACATACAGATATACCACATACACTCTCCCAAGCTAAATGCCAGATATGGCTAAACACTCGCCCACTGCTGTTTCTTGGTGACTCCACACAGCTAGACAGAACAGTGAGTTGAGGTGGCCTGGGACCAAGGCCCTAAGGCCTTCCAGATTATGTGGAGAAAGGGCCAGGGATGCTGACCTGAACCGTCTGGTGCAGGTGAACGGCTACCACCTTCTTCATACAATCTTTGATCATCTGAGAAGTGAAGAAATTTGCCTCGCCCTTCTTGTCCACTGCGATCTTGCGGTAGTCTTCCAACAGGATGGGGCAGATGGCCTGGGTGGGGTGGGTCATATAGATGGGCCCATCGTAGCCCACCATCTCACTGAAGTAAGGGAGTGCCCCACAGTGATCCAGGTGGAAATGGCTGGGGGAATGCAACACTAGTCAGCCTGGGGCCGCTTTCCTAGCCATCCCACTTCTCAGCCCTGTGCTCAGGGTCCACTCATTGACTGAGACCTAACATAGATCACTATCATAATATTTAGATATAGATCACTATCATATAGATCACTATCGTATGTACAAGAGTCAGAAATGAACAAAGCACAAAATCTACAGTGTCCTAAATGAGCAGTCTAAACACCCAGCAAAGCAATATGAAAATTAGTAATTAAACCTGAATCAGAATTGGACATGGTGCACATGTGTGTAACCTGAGCACTTGGGAAGTGTAGGCAGCATTGGGAGTTCAAGCCAGCCTCTGCTACAGGAGACTCTGCCTAAAACAAAAAAAGCAGTCAGGTAGTGGTGATGCACACCTTTAATCCCAGAACTCAGGAGGCAGAGGCAGGCAGATCTCTGTGAATTTGAGGCCAGCCTGGTCTACAGAGCAAGTTCCAGGACAGCCAATGCTATACAGAGAAACCCTGTCTCAAAAACAAAAACAAAGCAGCCAGGCAGTGGTGGTACAGGCCTTTAATCCTAACACTTGGGAGATCTCTCAGTTTGAGGCCAGCCTGGCCTACATAGTGAGATCTGGGACAGCTGGAGCTAGCTGAGACCATCTTGAAAACAAACAAATCTTAAATAAATCAATCAATCAGGTATTGGCAACTGAAACAAACAATAACAAAGGGTCGGGAGATTACTCAGTTGATAAAGTGTCTGCCTTACATAAATAAAGGACCTGAGTTTGATTCCTAGCACCCACATAAAAAGCTGGACATAGTATACATGTGCTCACAATACCAGTGTTGGGGAGGTGAAGACAGGTACATCCCTAGGGCTTGCTGGCAACAATCCTGGCCTAATTAGTGAACTCAGGTCTAGTAAGAGATCTTATCTCAAAAAAACCCACAAGGGCTAGCCAGGCATGGTGGTGCACACCTTTAATCCCAGAACTCAGAAGGCAGAGACAGGCAGATCTTTGAGTTTGAAGCCAGCCTTGTCTACATAGAGAGTTCCAGGACAATTAAGGCTGACACACAGAGAAACCCTGTCTTGGAAAAAGAAAAGAAGAAAAAACAAAAACAAAACCACAAGGGGGAGTAACACGTGAGATTGTCTCTAGCCTCCTATAAATACAAACACAAGCACACCATCTGAATCAGACAGTGACAAGTTGGTAAGTAAATAAAAGGCAGGCCAGCAAATACCACACTAGGAAAAAAGCCACTATCTGTCAGGTAGTCAGGAAATCTTGACAGAATCGAGACAGCTCAGGGCAAAATCTGAGAATACCCTTCCAGAAAGAGTGGGGCCAGTCAACCCAAAGCAGGCAGGCAGTGAGTGATCCATGTCTAGAAGGAACCAAACACTAGAGCCTGAATTACCCAGGACACAGCTTAACAAGTCAGGCTGCCACAGGCCAAAGGACACTCTGGATAATGGCTGCAGGGTGGGTGTTGAGAGGGAAGCACTACAGTCAGAGGGGCCAACTTGACTATGAGGTGACAACAGGGACTATGGAAGGGATGGGCCCAGGAGCAGCTGCCAGTCATCTGGACAGACATAAAAATGGGAGCCAAGGAGCAAAGAAAGATGTCTACCCTTGCTCAGCTCTACCAGAATGAGGTAGTAGCAATCGGAGGCAGGACATCAGTAACAGCCAGTGAGCAACAGGGATTAGCACTCTTCTGACAGCAAAGAAACAAGAGAAAACAAAGTTTGGGAACCAGAGTTAGAGGTTGGAAGGGGGAGCAGAGCAGAAATACAGCAGATGTACCTAGCTAGTCAAAAAGGAAGAACTAGTGAGAGGGTGTGATCACTGCTGCCAGGTGCTGCTGGGAAAAGGTCTCATGGGGTCTTCTAGGCCCCACACTTGGAAGGTGAAGGGCACATCTTGGCACTGGCTACCCTGGCTAGGTCTCTACTTCCTGAGGCACCTACTAGGCTTTAATTCATGACAAGGGCACAAACTGCAAGCACAATCATCTTCCTGGCTCTGAGGCAATAACGGCCACTTTGCAGAGTGAGCCACAATGCAGCTTGGTTGTTAGCACAGCCTCTACAATAGGGTGTAAGGAAGGGCATCAAAATCCTGAAGAACCTACCTGATGATTACGCAGTCTAGAAAGTCAGTCAGCCGGCCACTCTGGGTGATGTAGGAAAAGTCTGGGAAGCGCCTCTAATGAGACAAGAGAAGAGTTGGAACATAGCAGGCTACCCAGGGTCTCCATGAAACAAGAGTGGTGCACCCCAGGGAGTGACCCCAGCAAATCCTTACATCAGTGGTTTTACTACTGGCTATTCGTAACCTCGTGGAAAGGTCAAGCTACTAGTTGACCTCACAAACAAATAGCAAGTAGTTAAGCCCAAAAGATCCAATCACCACCAGCCTTGAGGAACCTCAAGAGGCTCGTCTCAGCTGGGCCCTACTTTTCAAGCACCATGTGACAGTGACAGAGCCACCTGTCCCCACCCAGCATAGGTATATCTGTCCAGCAATGCCCCCACTGCCCACCTGCCCCATTTGTACCCTCTCTAAGGTCCCAGGAGTCACATGGCTAGCTAGAACATGATTAGTAAGTAGGCTGTGACCCTTGCTGCCCTCTGAACCACCCCACCTCAAGTACTCACGTCATCATTGTAGCCCATATGCATCCCACAGTCCAACATGACATTCTTGCCGGAAATGGAGACCAAGATGCAGCTGCGGCCCACATCCTGGCCAGCCCCTGCTCAAGAAGGGCATGTGAGAGGCAAGGCCAATGTCCCTCCCTCACTGTTGGAAGGGCTGACCTCCACTGAACTACTTACTACCTTGGACTCTGTAGGCCCTAAGACACATGCAAACAGGCACTTTCACACGCAGGTACAGGGACCGCACAATGGGGAACCACTCCCTTCACCTGCTAGCAGAGCAGTAAGCACTGGTTGTGGTCCCCAGCACTGAAAAGAAGCAGTCACTACTCTGTGGAATATCACCACTGTTTCCCCAGACATTAGTCCAATGACCCCGGTCCTCAGGGGGGCTGCAAATCAAGGAGACTTTCTTCTCTTGTATTTCTTCCTGAAGAGGCTGCGGCCTGGATCCTGAGTTTTAGTGTTGCATGGTGCCATACCCATATGGCCTCAAGTCCAGTCGTAAAGAATCATGACTCTGACCACTAACTGGCCCTGACACAGTTAGCCCACTTTAGTCAGTGGGCAGCATAGGCCCCACACCACTGACTCCATAGCTCAGCCTCAATGGGAGTTTCTCCCATGGTCTTGATGACTAAGTAACCCTCCCAACCATTCAGCCCACGATACTGACCACATTGGACACAGCTATCTCCCCCACTTAATTGTTATCTCCCTCAAATCTGGGTTCATAAGGAGAGAGATAAGATCCAAGTCTCAACAGGGGTCTGAGAACAACTAACAGTCTTGTTCCCATCTTGGATCCTAGAGTCTCCATCTGCCAACTTCAGGCACCATGCACTATCAGTAACATAAACATCAGCCATGGTCAAGTCTGTTTTCCTTTTGTAGCCAGTTACAATGAGGCTGGGGAGGAGTTGGTCTCAGGTTCTCCTGAAGGCCCTATTCCTGCCCCCTCAAGATGTGTAATCCCTGAGGGAAAGATCCCCCCACCCAAGACAGGGTTTTTCGGTAGCTTTGGAGCCTGTCCTGGAACTAGTTCTTGTAGACCAGTTTGGTTGGCCTCGAACTCAGAGAGATCCACCTGTCTCTGTCTCCCGAGTGCTGGGACTAAAGGCGTGCGCCACCACCGCCCAGCTGAGGGAAAGATCTTAGGGTCCCTCCCCTTAATACCTCCAGCCCTGAAGCCCTCGAAACATTTATAGCAGGGGAATGGCTGCCCCCTTACAGGGAGAACCTGACACCACAAGAATCCACAGTCACACAAAGAATGCTGCCAGAGTATGCTTTTTGGAATTATAAAGCCCAGTTCCTGGGCACTGGCAAATGTTCTTCCCAAAGCGACTTATGATTCCAGGAAAGAACAGAGCCTATATGCAGAGATGTCAGGCATCGGAGCCAAAACTGAGAAGAAAACAATGGATACTACCTTGTCCGTACATCTCTGCACAGTGCAGACTTACATCCTAAGGGAATGAGGCAATTAAGCATGGAGTATTTTAGGTGGAGATTAAACAACTATGCCCAAAATGTCATAACTGTGGCAGAAAACAAAATAAAAATTTCCCAGTCGGAGGTAGGAATTAGAGAGCCGGGTCTATGAATATGCTTGATCTTGTTTGATCATGTAATCTAGTTAGTACTTAGATGGGATGGGGTAGTCAGGATGAGAAGTTGGTCCTGCTGAGGTCCTATGATGCAGTGAATTGGGAAGATGAAGTTCTAACCAAGATGAGCTAGGGATCTGGATCATAGAATGAGAAGGTGCTTTCACCACCCTGGCAACACATGCATGAAGAAAAGCCCAGGGACATTCAAGGAGGTTCTGGAATCCCAGCTTTCAAATGGTTGTTTCCTCCTACACATCATACGTTGCTGTTAAGACTTTTAGGAGTCTAGATTTTTATTTTCTACGATGAACAAACATACTTTCTAAAATTCGGGATAAACCAGACACAAAGACTGAACTGAAGGGTGATAGCAAGCAACCTGGGCACCATAAGCAGGTCGGGGAGGTGAAAAGAAAACCAGAAGTGAGGAAGAAGCCGGAGCACAGGAGTCTTGAAGCAGCAATCCACAGGCAGGACAGAAAAATCTCCAGGACGAGTTCTGGGGCTCATTTACCACCACTGACAAGCTAAACACAAAGGCAATGCCTGCCCAAGACCCATTTCACCTCACAGCCACCTTGAGCTTCAGGATCTCATTCACGTCTCGCTGCTAGAAGCCTAAGTACAGAAGCTGGGCCTCCGTAACTCATATCGGACCCTAGGACCAGAAATCAACCCCAATCTCTCCAATCCCGCGTCAGGCAGACCTTGGGGCGCACAGCTGATGGAGGGCTGATCGCTGGCTGTATAGCTAGACTTGCTATATGGGGACCGGCCCGACTCGCCGGACGCAGCAGAAAACGGTCAAACCCGGACTCACCCAAGGGAGTGACTCTTATTTCAGGCATCGTTCCCACAGACCGCGTGCACCGCCCGCAGGGAAGCCTCAGAGCTTCGCGCGCGCAGCTCAGCGTCAACACCAGGCCGCCGCGACTCCCCCCCCCCCACACACACACACACACTGCGCAGGCGCAACCGCCAAGAAGCCGGCTTCCTGTCCTCGCGCCGGAAACGCGGGCCCGTCCGTCGAGTTCTAATTGGACGACCAGCAACCAATTGGGGATGGCGCGGCAGCGAAGGGCGGGGCAGGGGCTGAGGTCCTGGGGCTGCAACTCAGGACTTGTGCCCAACCGCAGTCTTCTAGCTGCCTCCTAACAGGCTGCGGGCGTGGTACAAGCATAGGGACGCCTACCTGACATGATCCAGGCCGCGGAGTGCATTTCCATAGACAGCCGGAAGGGACGGGCAAAGACTTGGCTCCTACAGCAGCCTCATTGTAGCTTTCGTCAACCTTCTCCATCACCGGCCTCGATCCCCCGCCACAGGAACCCATCCCAGGTGAGATTTGCGGGCCTCTCTGAACGGCCCTAGCTCCCTACTACGCCTGGGTGTTTGCTGTGTGTTTGCTTATGGGGCCTTCTGCCGGGCTGTCCACCCTTTCTAGCTTGATCTTCTGTAGAAGGCTTAGATGTGCCCTGCTTCACCTTCCGGAAACTGATGAGTCTCCCTCCCTTCCTGTTCTTTCCAATGTACCACGGACAGCTCTAAGGACTCCCTGGCTTCTGATATAGTCTCTGGGCAAGAAGGCCTGGTTGTAGGATTGTTAGATGACCAAGAGATGAACTGTAGGGCGCCTCAGAGACTGTTTGCTCAGTGGGCAGAGCAGATGCTAAGAGAGGGGTGTGTGGTAAGACTGGTTGTCGCCATCTTTCTGAGGCTGTCCCTGACACCTGAACACAAGGTGAGTCCATTTCCGGGCTCAGGGTCTGGAGCTTGTGCCAGTCATCCAGTCCAACCCATGGGGCCATATCACCGCTGACAGCCTCGCTCACGGACCGGGAGACGTGCAGACCATATTTCCAGAGCTGAAGGACTGAGTCATAGGACTGTGTGAAGGAAAAAAAGGAACTTGCACAGAGATACCCCTGGTAAGGATGGGGTTTTTGTTTTGTTTTGTTTTGTTTGCGGGGGGGGGGGGGGGAAGGGGGCTGATGGTACAGCGGTTAGGGCAGGGATCCAGCACTAAGGGACACAGGAACCGCCAGAACTGTTGGTGAGTGTTCATGCAGGACGTAGGTGAGATGCAACCACGTCTCACAGGGCTGGTCCTAGACACCAAGACAAGGTTCTTAGGGTACCATGGAAGGTGAGGGCTGGATGCTTGGAGTTATCCTTTCAAGGTATGTGCACAAAAGAAGCATGGGGCACAGGCTTGTAGTTCTAGCTACTCAGGAAGCAGGAAGATTGAAAGTAGTTAAAGGCCTAGTCGGGTGTGGTAACACTGCTTTTAATCCCAGCACTTGGGAGGCAGAGGCAGGCAGATCTGAGTTCAAGGCCAGCCTGATCTACACAGTGAGGACCAGGACAGCCAGGATAAAATAAAATAAAAGATTAAAAAAAGAAAGTTAACTGTCCAGCAGTGACAACCTCCCTACGAGAACATGCCTCTCGCAAAGGATCTCCTTCATCCCTCTCCAGAGGAGGAAAAGAGGAAACACAAGAAAAAGCACCTGGTGCAGAGCCCCAATTCCTACTTTACGGATGTGAAGTGCCCAGGATGCTATAAAATCACCACGGTCTTTAGCCATGCGCAGACGGTGGTCTTGTCTGTCGGCTGCTCCACTGTCCTCTGTCAGCCTACAGGCGGGAAAGCAAGACTGACAGGTAATGCTCCTTCAGGAGGAAGCAGCAATGAAAAGCACCTGATTCGAGATGAGTGGGAACCATCCCAATAAACACATTTTGGATTAAAAAAAAAAAGTTAAAGGCTTGCTTGCCTAGGCTATTCCCTGCCCTGCATACAAGAAGCTCTTAAGCTCAGTCCCCACAGCTGAAGATAAATGTGGGAACTGTAATGTTTGTGAAGTGACTATGAAAATGCCTGCAGAATCCAGAGCCCCACCTTACCTTAAGGCCTCTATCCTGGATCCCTTCCAGAATGTTCTCTGAAGCTAGTGGGAGGACTGATAGCAATCCTTCAGGTGTGGTAAGACCTTTACACCAGCTACCCTGTTGTTTAGGGATTACATACCATTTCAACAGCAGGAGTGTCCATCTGTCTGTCTAGCAATTGCCAGCCCACAGCCTCTGCTTTAATTTGGGGGATAAAACCTTGATCAAGGAGAGGAAAGCCTGTCCAGCCATCCTTCCCATTCTCCCGAGGGAAGAATCACCTGCTCTTTTAAGAGTTCCAGTTTTTGTTTTGGTACAACTTCCCATCAGAATGCTACCCTGATACGGTGAAGTCCAGGTGTGGCCAGGAGGACTATGCCTACCTTTTGGAAACATTCCTCTAATATGTGAAACAGGTGCTTTAGGAAGAGAAAAAAACAGAAAAGCAAAAAGCAGTAGCAGCTGCAAACAGTGCAGCCATGGAGTCTCAGGTCAGGAACTGACCAAATTACTAGCTAAAGGGCAAGATCTGTGGGTATAGGATCCATCAAGGGCACAACAAGGTCAGATTGGCTTATGGGAGCTTTAAGCTCCTGAGGAAGGCACTCAGGAAAAGGGGTGATTCTCAGCAAGCCATTTCAGCACCTAACTTTTTCTTTCAAATCTTCCCAACCCCTTCTTGAGAAAATGAGCCACACTTAGATAACCCAGCATGATGACTATGTGTTCTGTGTAAAACTATTTCAGCTCATTAGAAGATGAGTGACCCAGAGTCAGATTTCAACCTTAAAGTCGTCCTGGTCAGCTTCAAGCAGTGTCTTACTGAAGAGGGGCAAGTGCTGCTGGACCACTACATTACCAGCTGGAAGGGGCTAGTCAGGTGCGTTTATGGGGGCCCCTGCATCCCGCAGGGCATAGGGACATGGGCACAGTTAGCAGACAGTTTCCAAAACCTTCCTTCCCTGGCCTCCAGACAAACAAGCACTCTAGCACATCCAAGGTAATGTCTCCTGCACTACAGGCTGGCTGGCCCTCTAGGTAGGCCTCACATTTATACTTCCCTGTACAGGTTTCTGAACAACCTGGGTGCCGTATTCTCATTCATCTCCAAGGACGTGGTCTCAAAGCTGCAGATAATGGAAAGTCTGAGGAACAGCCCGCAGTGTGAACACTACACCAGCTTACAGTCCATGGTCGCCTACGAGGTGGGCAACAAGCTGATAGACCTAGATCGCCGCTCGCGGCCCCGATACCCTAACTCAGGCTGCCGGACTGTGCTGCGCCTGCACCGTGCTCTGCGCTGGCTGCAGCTGTTCCTCGAAGGCCTGCGCACCAGCCCCGAGGATGCTCGTACCTCCACGCTCTGCAGTGATGCCTATAATGCCACACTGGCTGCCTATCACTCCTGGATCGTACGTCAAGCTGTCACTGTGGCCTTCTGCGCCCTGCCCACACGAAAGGTCTTCCTCGAGGCCATGAATGTGGGCTCCTCTGAGCAATCAGTGGAGATGCTGGGAGAGGCCCTACCCTTCATCGAGAATGTGTATGACATCTCCCAGAAGCTCTTTGCTGAGCACTCCCTGCTAGACCTGCCCTAAGGGTGCTTCCCCAACTCAGAACTGGGCTTGGGCAGCCTGGGACCTCTCCTGCAGCAGTGCTTTCTGGATGCTGCTGTCCCCCTGAAAGCTGGGCTTGTCGAGGGCCACAGGCTGTGAAGAGAAAGGTGGCAGCAGCTGAACCAAGTGAGGTGGGTGGTAGCCGTGCTCTTGGTCCAGGACAAGACCATTGAACTCCATTTTCGCCCTCTGCTTCAGTTATGTGTGTGTTCAGTCAGGCCTTACTGAAATTAGATGGCACATGGAGATGATGGGGGAGGAGGGCCATGTTCTACCTCCCATGTGTGGAAACTGAAACGGTTTAAGGGCACAGGTCCCTGGAACTGAGGTTCTGTCTCCCCACAGTCAACATGCCCAGTCAGTGCATATCCTTCCTGTGCCCATCTTGAACCTAAGACATGGCATCAGTGCCAGATAAACAGCCCTGGGCCTACATGCCTGGGTCCCCTTCATATTCCAGAAGCTGTCCTTGGGTAAGATGAGGCTCCTTTGGCAGTGACACGAATACCGAAGACCCTTTTCCTTGCCCTTCCCCTGCCTCCTTGTTAGCCTCTCGGCGTATCAAACAGGCCCTTGTCTCCTTGGAAATGGAGACCATTGAAACTGCTAGCTGAGACTTCCTCAGAAAAGCGTGCTCTGGTCAGTGCAGCCTGCTTCACAGCTTCTGCAATACAGTATCAGCCTTCAGAAGGTGGCCTCCCCCAAGACTATAAAATAAAATATAATACTAATTGGCCAAACCACGCCTCTCTCTATCCAGCTTGCTGCTCCTGTCACCATGGTACACAGGTGACTTAGATAGGACATGACTTATGGAAGGGGCTGACAGATGACCATACCCAGCATAAGACCCTAACCTCTCTCCCACTGGGTCTTAATGTTAAACCCTAGGACAGTGTTCCCAGTATAGGTGATGTGTATAAATGCAAACTTTGGGACCTATCTCTTTCCTCACGAACTATGATATGTGTAGCACAACATAAATAAATTACACCTACATGGTTGGGTATGGCATTCTAGGATGGGTCACAGGTGTGCCAGGTGCCTTATTATGTGGGGAAGAACTTAAAAGTACCTACCCATATGGGTGGGGAAGGGGTTAACTTTAGGGACCAGATGGACTGAGGACTCAAAGGGAAATGTGAACCAGGAAAGCATGGAACATGTCTAGCCGGCAGCCAGAACCGCAGAAACTGCCATGCATTTGTGCCTGGTATATCTTAACTTGATCACACACATACACTGAGATCTGTATTATCTCCATTTTACAGGTAAGAAAAGAAACACTTGGGTCATTTACCTTGAGGGGCCAGACTGAGAAAGGTCTGGAGATACCCAGGCACTGTGTGACAAAGCTGGAGAAAACTAGAACTACTTTCTACACAATATCCACCTAGATAGAGGGTACATAATGAGTGGTGTCTTCCTGGTTCTCCACCGTACCCAACTCATCTGCTTAGGCTATGTATTTTCCAGCTATGTCTAAGAACCTGAGGCCACACAGTGCTAGCCAAGGCTGATGACCTCCAGAGATTGGGGCTGGAGAGGTGGCTCAGTGGTTAAGAGCACTGGCTGCTCTTCCAGGGGACCTGGGTTGATCTTCCAGCACCCTTACACAGACTCATATGTAGGTAAACACCAATGCAAATAAATCATTAAAAAGATTTCAAGAGACTGGCCAGAAAATAAGGATACAATAGCAGATATACGTGTCACATACAGATTCATAGTATACATGTGTGTTCAGTATGTACATGTGCTTTGTGGACATCTTCACAGGGCAGCAGAAAAATGCAAAGGTAATTTCCATAACATCTGCTGGATGCCATACAACATTGAGATTACCCGGGCACCTATTCAAACAAGAGTCAACAGCCTCCCCAATGTTCGGATGCCGGAAAACTGCTGTGTTAGCAATAGCTCCCTCACACCCAGACTAAGGGGGGGATATCCTAGCTAGGGTTACTATTGCTGTGATGAAACACTGTGACCAAGGCAACTTGGGGAGGAAAGGGTTTGTGTGGCTTACACTTCACTTTCATATCACTGTTCATCAAAGGAAGTCAGGACAGGAACCTGGAGGCAGAAACTGATGCAGAGGCCATTGAGGGGTGCTGCTTACTGGCTTGCTCAGCCTGCTTTCTTAAAGAATCCAGGACCACCAGCCCAAGGATGGCACCACCTACAATGAGCTGGTCCTCCCCACATCAATCGCTAAGTAAAAAAATGCTTTCCAGCCAGATTATATGAAGGCATTTTCTCAATTGAGGCTCCTTCCTTTCAGATAACCCTAACTTGTGTCAAATTGACATAAAACTAGGCAGAACAAGGGAAGTGTCTAAGAAGGAACCACTGACTGCATACAGACACACCCACACCTGGCCCTAGCAGCTGCAGGAACCTATTTGTTTATGGCCTTTTCTCATTTTCATGGGCCAGCTGTGAGCACTCTGCTGCAGGAGGTACCTACATGTCTGCCAAAGCAGGAGTGCTTACTTCAAGGATCAGCAGAAAGAGCAAGGGTCTCTACAGCTCTCAGAACAACAGCAGGAAAACTGGGACCCTCAATGAGTCTGCCCCAGGACCGAGGCAGGTTAGGACACCCAGGAAACTCAGCTCCAGCTCTCCCCACCCCACCTTAACCAGCTGTCTACTGTCATTGTTGAGCGACTACCTCTGCAGTCCCTGCCTATTGACAGTACTGCCTCAAATCAGAAGCCAGAAGATAAAAGGTGTCTCTGTGCCTACAAGTATAACCCTAGTGCCACCCTTATTCCAGTCAAGGGAAGCCCTGGGACCCTGAGTGCTTGCTTCTCCATCTTCCCCTTTACCATCTGCCAGGCTGCTCTAGGCATGAAGGGTGCCAAGGGGCTTGGGCATAGTCAAGTGACAAGACCACAGTCGGTGGTCACAGTTGGCATGCTGGGTCTCTCTTGGACAGACAGCATATTAACACTATGAAGAGGAGTACAGTATATACAAACTATCAGGTCTGAGCTATTGAGCATATCACCGGAGCCCCTTGGGGGTTTGGCAGCCAAGCATGGCAGAAGTTTTGCTAAACAAATTCTCTGCTCTCTCCCCCTGGACTCAGTATATCTGGGGCTCCAGCACATCCTACTGTCTCTACTGGAAGTCTCTACCTACCATGCCACACCCGGTTGTTCTATGCCTCAGCCTGGCTGCTCTCCCAGGCCTTGGGATGGGGGCCTCCTTGTGCCTATCACAGCAATTCAAGGCAAAAGGGGACTACATACTGGGTGGGTTATTTCCCCTGGGCTTAACTGAGGAGGACACCCTCAACCAGAGAACACAACCCAATAGCATCTTGTGTACCAGGTATGGAGGCTAGTAGCTGAGGTGGGGGTGGGCTTAAGGCTTGGTAGCCATGGGTCTGTGGTACTCCTAAGCTGGGGGTAAGGTGGTGAGCACCTGCAATCCCATGTGGCTTCAGGTTCTCATCCCTTGGTCTGTTTTTGGTCATGGCTATGAAGATGGCTGTGGAGGAGATCAACAATGGATCTGCCTTGCTCCCTGGGTTGCACCTAGGTTATGACCTATTTGACACATGCTCAGAGCCGGTAGTCACCATGAAGCCCAGTCTCATGTTCATGGCAAAGGTGGGCAGTCAAAGCATTGCTGCTTACTGCAACTACACACAGTATCAGCCGCGTGTGCTGGCTGTCATTGGGCCCCACTCATCAGAGCTTGCCCTGATCACAGGCAAGTTCTTCAGCTTCTTCCTCATGCCACAGGTGAGCCCCACACCCTTTTTATTCCCTCAGCCACTTGTGTCCTTGAGCTCTCACAGCAGGAGGTGCTTCTTGATCACCACAGGTCAGCTATAGCGCCAGCATGGATCGGCTCAGTGACCGGGAAACATTTCCATCCTTCTTCCGCACAGTGCCCAGTGACCGGGTGCAGCTGCAGGCTGTTGTGGCTCTGCTGCTCAATTTCAGCTGGAACTGGGTGGCTGCCTTAGCTAGTGATGATGATTATGGTCGGGAAGGTCTGAGCATCTTTTCTAGCCTGGCCAATCCACGAGGTATCTGCATCGCACATGAGGGCCTGGTGCCGCTGCATGCCACCAGTGTTCAACAGCTTAACAAGGTGTTTGATGTACTACAACAAGTGAACCAAAGCAACGTGCAAGTGGTGGTGCTGTTTGCCTCCCCCCGTGCTGTCTACTCCCTTTTTAGCTACGGCATCCAACAGGGCCTCGCACCCAAGGTATGGGTGGCTAGTGAGTCCTGGCTGACCTCTGACATGGTCACGACACTACCCAATGTTGCCCGTGTGGGCACTGTGCTTGGGTTTCTGCAGCGAGGTGCCGAGCTGCCCGAATTCCCCCATTATGTGGAGACCCACCTGGCCCTAGCTGCTGACCCAACATTCTGTGCCTCACTGAATGCTGAACTGGACCTGGAGGAGCAAGTGATGGGGCAACGCTGTCCACAGTGTGACCACGTCATGCTGCAGAACCTGACATCTGCACTGCTGCAGAACCTATCAGCTGGGCAGTTGCACCACCAGATTTTTGCAACCTATGCAGCTGTGTACAGTGTGGCCCAGGCCCTTCACAACACCCTACAGTGCAATGCCTCAAGTTGCCCCGCATCAGAGCCTGTTCAACCCTGGCAGGTGAGGGTAGGATTTTTGCTGGGTCTATGCCTGCTCATTCAGGAATACTGAACCACCAGGCAGAGAGAGCTAAATCCTGTCTTGACTGGAGAGGCTCATGGGTCAGCCTTACCCCCATCCCAACCCACAGCTCCTGGAGAACATGTACAACATGAGTTTCCGTGCTCGGAACCTGACACTGCAGTTTGACGATAAAGGGAACGTAGACATGGAGTATGACCTGAAGATGTGGGTGTGGCAGAGCCCTACACCTGTACTGCACACCGTGGGAACCTTCAACGGCACCCTGCAGCTGCAGCACTCTGAGATGTACTGGCCAGGGAACCAGGTAAGGACAAGATAAGCAGAAGCCATGGTGGGGATAGGCTTGGGGTTGTCTGTGCTAGCCAAGGGAGCCTAACCAAGGCTCCATGTCCAGGTGCCAGTGTCCCAGTGCTCCCGGCAGTGCAAAGAAGGCCAGGTGCGCAGAGTAAAGGGTTTCCATTCCTGCTGCTATGACTGTGAGGACTGCAAGGCAGGCAGCTACCAGAAGCATCCAGGTGAGCCACCTTCCCTAGACAGTCCACACAGCTGAGCTAGGGGGCAGAGGCCTGGCAAGGGCCTCCCCTCCAGGCTAATGCTGAAGGCAAGCACCTGCCAGGGGCTGAGCTGGGGAATTCTGTCTCCCATCACTGGACCCCACATTGCTTTTTCTTTCTTTTACTATAGATGACTTCGCCTGTACTCCATGTAAACACGATCAGTGGTCCCCAGAGAAAAGCACAGGCTGCTTACCTCGTAGGCCTAAATTCCTGGCTTGGGGAGAACCAACTGTGTTGTTACTGCTCCTGCTGCTTTGCCTGGTGCTAGGCCTAGCACTTGCCTCCCTGGGGCTCTTCATCCACCACTGGGACAGCCCTCTTGTTCAGGCCTCAGGTGGGTCACGGTTCTGCTTTGGCCTGGTCTGCCTAGGCCTCTTCTGCCTCAGTGTCCTTCTATTCCCAGGACGGCCAAGCCCTGCCAGCTGCCTTGCTCAACAGCCATTGGCTCACCTTCCTCTCACAGGCTGCCTAAGCACACTCTTCCTGCAAGCAGCTGAGATCTTTGTGGAATCTGAGCTGCCACTGAGCTGGGCAAACTGGCTGTGCAGCTGCCTTCGGGGACCCTGGGCTTGGCTGGTGGTACTGCTGGCCATTCTTGTGGAGGCGGCACTATGTGCCTGGTACCTGACATCCTTCCCACCAGAGATGGTGACAGACTGGCTGGTGCTGCCCACAGAGGTTCTGGAGCATTGCCGCATGCGTTCCTGGGTCAGCCTAGGCTTGGTACACATCACCCATGCAATGCTGGCCTTCCTCTGCTTCCTGGGCACTTTCTTAGTACAGAGCCAGCCTGGTCGCTACAACCGTGCCCGTGGTCTCACCTTCGCCATGCTAGCTTATTTCATCATCTGGGTCTCTTTTGTGCCCCTCTTGGCCAATGTGCATGTGACTTATCAGCCAGCTGTGCAGATGGGTGCCATTCTGTTCTGTGCCCTGGGCATCCTGGCCACCTTCCACCTACCCAAATGCTATGTACTTCTGTGGCTGCCAAAGCTCAACACCCAGGAGTTCTTCCTGGGAGGAGGCCCCAAGGAGGCAGCAGATGGGAGTAGCAGTGGGGGTGACAGTTCAGGGGCACAGTGACCTCACCTTTAGTGAACCCAGCCGACACCCACAGATAGTACCTCAACCTGAGACTTGGGACACTTATCTACAGACGGACTCCAGGTCATCCACTGACCTTAGCCCCACAGTGACCCACCCCGAGGCCTGCAGTGTGCAAGATGGAGCCTATAATCCCACCTATCCCCCAAAGGCAAGATCATCCTTGATCCTGTTACGCATGCATTACCTAAGGCCTGCCCACGTGACCGAGATCCATTATCTTAGAAAGCGGCCCACAGAGTGTTCTTTCAGACTCCATAGCCATATCTTGAATTTAGGAATATTCTAAGCAGACCCTGAGAGGCAAGAACATACTGCTTGCTTGAACATGCCCAGCCTAGGGCCCTCAGCACCCTGATCAGGCATTCCAGAAACAGAAGGCTGGACATATGTAATGTACTGGAACAAAACAAGAAAGCCAGCAGGAAGAGGGCACTCAAGAGGTAGACAGGCAACATCCAGCCTCCTCCTCCCGACCTGACCCAGACCTGGCCGGTAGGAAAGAACCAAGTCACTACTAGCACCTTGGACAGAGCATGAGCAAGGGTCAGGGTCAGCACCATGGCCAGCACCAGCCACCAAGGACCCCTGGAGTCCTTCTAGTACCAAGGACAGAAAAGTTGCCTACAAGACCCTTGTTACTGGCCAGCACCAGGGACAGAGCCACACGACTAAGTGGGAAGAGACTCCAGGCAGGCTCAGACCTGGGTCAGTTCTGGACTGGCCCCTACACCTGAATACGGAAGCAGCTTAGCTGGAGAAAAGAGAAGCAGGTCACACATCAATCCCATAAAATTAAACGCTTTTTAGTGTTTAAAATAGCATTTACACAGAAGCAGCATTTACACAGAAGCATCTCTATGCGAACTACCCAGCTGCTCAGACTTTGACACAGTATCTACAGTGCAGATGTGTGGGGCTACCGTGCCAAGATGGCAGTGGCACATGCTGGTGGACAGCCACCAAGATAGCAATGATAGGACAGGACCCCATCTCTGTAGCTACTGTGTGTGCTATCATCCCTCCGCTGAGGCTGAGACAGTGTAAAGGGACCTGGCCTCTCTTGTCTCCTGTACTAGGCATCCTCCACCTACTCCCAGTACAAACTGTTGTCATGTGCTGAGTACCAACGGGGGAAAGGGACATGCACCTGCCCCCATTGGGTAACCAGCTGCCACCCTCAGAGCAGGCAGGCTAGCAATAAATAAATAAGTTAGACCCCACATGGGCAGCCAGAGAGGTTTAAAGGCTCTGTCTAACCCCTCAAGAACCCTACCTTGGCCCGACAGGTGAGGCCCATGAACTCAGTGATAGTCAGTCTGGGCCACTGTGCACAGTTCTGGGAGAGTTTTCTTTTGGGGAGGGGGAAGGTGTGCACAGAACCCAAGAGAGTCTTCTTTTCCTAAATGGAGGTCACTTCCAAAAAAGGAACCAGGAGGTGGTCCCTGAGACTTGTGCTGAGGACCTAAAGACAGATGTCTCCTCACAAGACTGTACTTGAGCTGCACCACACAGCAGGCAGGATGCCAAGCCCGTATCCTAGTATGGCTGCTGCTCTCAGCCCTTCCTCTGCAGCCTGATCCCTCTGCTCTGGCCCAGACCCCACAGCTGATCTATCCTGGCTGGCCACCACTAAGGCAAGTCCATAGAGATCCTGGCACAGCAGGACCACAGACTCTTGCCACAGGCAGCACTGAAAACACTGGTTGATGGTCACATAATGTCCACAAAGAACTCACAGGGGTTTCCCATGGCCTTTTGGAAGGACTGGCGGCTACCTGTAAGTTCTGGAGGAACAGCAGCCAGCTCCCGGACAGGTGGCCCTCCAGGTGGTCCGCCCACTACTGCATAGGCCTTTGTCAGGGGGTGAAGTGGGGGGAGCCCTGGGGCAACAGCTGAGGCCTGACTTTGAGGGCTACTGCCACGGCTAAGCTGGCTAACAGGACGCTCCCACCAGCCAGTGCTACCAGACCCACTTGGTGCCGTGTGATCTGATTCGCTGCCACTACCCCCCAGCTCCGGCTGCCCGGCGCTCCTCTCGTCCTGGGGTCCGATGGCTGCTCCTTGTGGACCCACTGCTCTTGCTTCCTGGGAGAAGGGAAGGGACCACAGAGTCAGCACCAGGCCTGGCCATGTCCAGGACAACCAGCTGTTCCCAGACAGCCAGGGCAGAACCTGGTGAGCCTGGGGGTAGTAGGGGAATGGCAGCCATGCAGATACCAGGAGCAGATGAGAGGCAAGGAGCTAGGGGCAGTTGCAGACAGGAGGGATAATGAGGGCCAACTTGGCACCCCAAACCTAACCCCAATGCTTGAACCAAGGTTGATTTTGATGTTATAGCTGAGAAACTAAGATACCAGTGAAGGCCCTGTGTGCCCAGCATTCCCATTAGCCATCCTGGGTTCACCACCCAAAGACCCACTGACCACCCAACCCCAGGGCCCTGGTCAGCTAATTTTCTTAGCTTCTGTCCTGAAAGTTGTGGGAACCTGAGAACACGTGCTGGCTGGGGACATGCTGAGAGGGACACAGGGGGACCTGGCTTACCGGCCCGAGGGTCCACTCTGCTAGTCCTTCAGTCTAAGGCTTGCTCAGCACAAAGCAAGGAATAGCACAAGTCACACACCAGTCCAGTGCTCACCAATGGTCAGCTAGGATTATTGTGGGCCAAGCTGAGCTTGGTGCATGCAAAGGCCTATCCAGGGTCAGTAGTCACTCAACAGCTTCCCTTTGGGCATTGCCACCCTCCAGCCCAATCTCTCCTTTCTCCCATCCTATGTTCTCAAAGCTGACTGTCTTGAGTTTTTTTTTCCAGACCCTGTAGAATGGCTGCTGTGCCCCACTCAGTCCACCTCCTCCTCAGGGACACCCACCCTCCCTAAGATGATACACTCTCATGGCACTCTGCTGGGCTACAGGTACCACAAGTAATAAAGCCCATGCCTTCCTTAGCTTGGGGCCTAGAGTGTAAGAGGAACCCTACTAGATGCCCTTGGCTACTCTCGCCCTCATTCTTGCCACATCATCTCCTGGCCTCTTGCCTCTGCCACCTGGAATACCAGGCCTGTTCCCACCAGGCAGTCTTCCTATTCCCAAAGGCCTCTACCCACAGAACCAAAGTGAGTCCCCACATCAGCCCCCTCCCTGCCCCACCAGGACCCAAACACACAGCAGGAGCACAGAGGACAGCAGCAAGGCCAGGCAGAGCCAGGGGGTGGTAGTGGAGGAGGGGCTGGCATGACTCTCACCTTCACTCTGCTGACTCCCGGCACTGCCACTGCCGTAGCTGAAGCCAGGGTCCTGGTAAGCAGGTGGGAAGCAGGGCGGGGGCCCTGGGTACTGGTAGGGGTAGCCTTGACCCAAGGGCCAGGGCACGGATGGGTGGGGTAGTGGGGCCAGTGTGTCCTGATCTGAGGCTCCACTGGAGCCACTGTTGAGGTTCAGGGACGCAAGGTCTGGCAGGAAGGGAGGGGACGGGTAAGCGAGGGCAAATGGATGAGTCCCACAAAAACCCCCACCCAGTGACCCCCCTACTCACTACTGCACAGGTCCCCAAAGACATAGTAGCATTGCTCAGAGAAGGTGATCTTGTTGACCGTGTGCCGCAAGAAGCCGTGCTTCAGCATGCTGCTGGCATACTTCCTCGCCTCCCTTCGTTCTTTGAAGCCCTCCACGTGTGTGTACAGCCAGTCCACCACATCCGCCCCTGGCCATAGGCCCATGAAAGTCAGGGTAGCTGAGCCCTGGGACGCCTCACCAGAATGAAGAACAGACTGGGCCCTTCCCATACAGCCAGGGACTCACCAATGACAGCATTGGCAATAGTGATCTTAAGCCACATGCGGTCCCGGATCTCCAGCCCTGAGTCTGGCAGCTGCATGACCCGGACAATGGCGCTCATGTCGCTCTTCACGGTCAGCGGAGCCTCCTCCAGCTCTGCAAGGCACCGTTCTCTGAGCCCAGGCAGGCAACCAGCACACAGGGGCTGAGCTCCGTGGGGTTGGGAGCAGGGGACAGGATCAAACGTCTATCTCCCACTCTTAAGTGGTATCTCTCTTCCAGATGTGAGCTGAAACTGGGATATTCTCCCCAGTCCCACAGTCCAAGTACTTCTGGGCAAGCCAGTCCCTTTCCCTCCCCCACGGACACCTTCCTGGAGGGCTCAAGCTGTTAGTTATGTTAGGCAGCAGGAAAGCAAAGCAGAGGCTACCATGTGTCCTCCCAATCCTCAACACAGGCCTGGCAGATCCTTCAATGCATCCAGAGGGCCAGTATGGCTGGGCTATGAGAGATGTGTGCATGTATCCTGGTGTACACATTTGTGAAGGTGTTGGGGACAGACACATTATATACAATGGGCCCCAGGAAGAGCTCTGGTGAACCCTTGTCCTTCAGCCTCAGTTTCCTGCCAGGGCTCGTGTAAGCTGCCACTTACGTGGGGCGCCAGGCACTGAGCTGGTTAGTGAGGAAGAGCTGGTGCGAGTGATGGCACTGGAGCAGGGACTCGTACCATAGCGGGGCAGAGCACCCGTCAGCGCTGCCGTGTGGGACAGCCAGGCGGCCGGGTCGATGGGTCGCACTGGGTCAGCTGCACAGTTACAGCACAGCAGATGACAGGTGATAGAGGCAGAGAAGAAAGACGCTTCAGACTGGGCCTAGGAACCCCACCCTACCCCACCCCTCCATGGGGTCACTAACCCCTTGGGATGGTGAAGTAGCTCCGAGGGGTTGGGTCCCAGCACTTGGCCACTGTGAGGCTGATGGGCCTGTATGTAAAGTTCAGCAGATCACATGGATGAGGCCCACAAAACCCCTTCCATCCCATGCCCTTCCCATCCCCACACGGATCCCCCCTCACCCCGTTTGGGATACGATCTCCCGAAGTACCCGCACAGCGTCATCGTTGCTCATGTTCTCAAAGTTGACATCATTTACCTGCGGGGTTTGTGGGGTCAGGGATTGGTGGTGGAAGGGGGTGCATCTTGTTCCCATAGTCCCTACATGGCTCCCACCCACCTGCAGCAGCATGTCGCCTGGCTCAATGCGGCCATCAGCAGCCACAGCCCCGCCCTTCATGATGGATCCAATGTAGATGCCGCCGTCACCCCGGTCGTTGCTCTGGCCCACGATGCTGATGCCCAGGAAGTGGTGCCTCTCTGCAGGAGGGGCCGTGAGCAGGCCCCAAAGGCTCCTAGGCTTGCACCCACCCCCACCAAGCACCCACCAGCCCAGAAGGCCTCACCCATGTTGAGAGTGACGGTGATGATGTTCAGGGACATGGTGGAGTCGGTGATGCTGCTGAAGGAGGATGCCTGTGGAGGGACCCAATGAGGGGCTGTGTGGACACCATTCAGAGCAGACACCCCACCCACCTGCTGCCTACCCGGTCTGTGTGCCTCAAGCGCTGCTTCCGCCGCCGACACTTGTGCTTGCGAATTAGCCGAGAAGAGGTGCTCTGCTCTGTAGAGCTACTCAGTCTGGAGCAGGAGACCAGAGCCAGGAACCAGAAGTCAGATAAGCACAAGGCATAAATATGTACAGCCAGCCAGCACTCATTAGCATGAATCTCTCCAGCACACACAGACATATGTACATACCACCTACCGGCTTGTGTTGTCCTCCTCATCTGAGTCAATAAAACTGCTAGATTCAAGCTCACTGCTCAGCACGGTGGATGCACTATCTGGAGGCAGTCCCAGATCCCGTCGCCGGTCCCCCCTCGGGTGCCCGTTGGTCCGGGCAGCTGTAGGGACAATGGGGTGGGAGCTGACTGTGTTCAGCAGTCACAGGATGAGGATGGCCTGTGCATTTCAAGCTTATGCAGGGACTCTGAGGCCACAGGGGGTAGAAATACCAAGTTGGAATCTCTACCCAAAGATCACTGAAAGAATGTGTGAAGTATTTCCAAGGGCCTAGAGTCTACTAAAGGAATCCCAAAGGAAGCTTGGGGTCCAGATCTGGGCAGACACAGCCACAGTACCCTCATCACGGTTTCGACGTCGGGCGCGCTCCCGCCGATGACTGACCAAGGACTCTGTGCCTGTCTCGTTGTCCATCCCATCACGGCTACTGGCAACATTTGGACTGCACAGACGAAAAGCAGGTAGAATTGGGCAGACCAAATGTTTCCTAGTCCCCAACCCACCATGTAGGACCCCAGTTCTAGAAGGTCCCTCCACCCAGCTGAAGTCCCCTTCTCTGTTGTCAGCATCACCCTTCCCAGGTGGGTCTTGGGTAACAAGTACCCAGCAGTGGCAGGTCTCCGCCCCTGCTAAGGGCCTTACTGGAAGGAGGGGGGCCTGGAGTCCCCAATGCCGCCTGTCCTCTCAAGAGGTGGGGGCAGGTCCGTGTGGCTGTCAGTGCCCTGGGATCCTGCATCCGAGTGAGCGCCCTCAGCCAGGACCAGCTGTAGAGGGAGAGAGAGGCCTTGGATGCCCATCTGCTTCACGACCACTCCCACAGATACCCAGGGCAGATGACAGCCACCGCCCTACCTTTGTCCAGTTACCCGCATCATTCTGGTGTGGCCACCCATAGACTCACCCAGGAAACCACTCGGCCATTGAAGCAGGGCAACTTGGCATTGTCATCGAAGATCTCCTCCTTCACCACCCTATAGGCAAACAAGACCCTGAGGTTACCTCACCTCAGACCACCAAGAACATTAAGACATCTCCTATCCTTGGGCCTGGCAATGGAGTACCTGCCAGGCCACAGATGTTATACCTGAGGGTTTACATAATGCATTCTCTTAGCAACTCTGCTGTTCTCCATTGGCCACAGGCAGCAGACCCTCAGCACTGGAGTAGACAGATGTAGAGGGGTCACGGGAGGGCAGGCTAGGACTCTTGCTCACTTCCAGATCAGCCTCTAGCCCTAGACAAGGTTAAGGGTTCCTGGGAAAGACCCTAATTCTTCAACTTCCTTGGCCCCAGGATTTCCCTCAGACCTGTCTCTAGTTAGAGATTCCTGGCAGGACACAAAGGGTCAGGGAATGAGGACTGGGAAGGAAGCCAAAAAGCCTGGGGTCAGTGTTCAAAAGGCATGATCGGCAGCCGGACAGGTCAGAAGGGGCAGCTGTGGAGAAACAGGCCTCCACCATGTCCTCAGGCCCTAGATTCCCAACCCCTCACCCTCATCCCAGTGCTCAGCTCCACCTAGCACGGTGGGATTTTCCACACCCAAAACTTGAGTTCAATGGAGTTGGGAAACCAGACTGGTCCTGGAAGTGCACTTGGCAAGAAACAGGCTTGTGGCTTAATGGGCCCAGTGCCAGGGGCAGGGCCACCTCTGCCTACTACTCTAGGTCCCCTGGTCAGCAGTAGATTGTAGGAAGCCCTAGCAGATCAACTTCCCATCCTCTCCAGGGGACAAGACCCTTGTCCATGCACTAGGGCTGCAGGGATGGCAGAAGCCGGGCAGCCTGACAGTGAAAGTGAATTCCAACCACTTTTCTAGTCTCCACTGCTTCCCTGTGCCTACCAGAGCTCTGAACTAGCAACGCAGGACCCAACAGCAGATAGAACCACTCCTCAGAACCCCTAGTATCTGCTGCCGCCAATCACAAGACAAGCCTGAGCCAAGGCAGCCACAGGAGAGGCTGTCATCACAGGAAGACCTGGGCTGCCCAGGGTGGGGTGAAGTTTCTCTTGAGGATGGCAGGGCTCTACCTGTGGTAACTGATGGACCAGGGCCTGCAGAAAGCCTGCTATCTCTGAGTAACATGATAGCAAGAGACACCCAGACAGGAATCCTTACCTTAACCCCCAACCTCAGCCCCAAGTGGACCCATCAACAGCCTTCCTCTCCCCTGCCACACCCAAGTTCTAACCTTCTCTGACTCACGCATGAAGAGACATATGAGCAACTTCTAGAACCACAGTAGGGCCTACCTGGATCCCCAGCAGGCACTGTGTCCCATCCAGAGCAGTCAGAGCCTAGTCAGTCAGACCCTTAAGGCGATATGGCCAGCTTGAGGTCTCTGTGCCTTCCAATTCCCACCAAGACACCCTTCTCCTTACCTTCCCAGCCTGAGCAACCCAAGTCCTGCTTTCTACCTCGTGGTCAGGTCAAGAAGAAATGCCAGGCGTCAGAACAATAATGAGAGGATGGCACTTGCCCGAGATCCCAGAGACAACCCTGGTCCTTTCCCACCCTTGGCTAGGCAAGGGGTAAACATCAAAATGCCCACGGTAGAGACAGGAATAGGTACCAGAGGTATCTGGTGCTGCCCACACTATAGTATAGCCACCTGAATACTCTATAACAAGAACAGACGAGGCACAGTCAAACCTTGAGCCTTGAGTGCCTAACCTCTCAGGAGGAAAACTGACCTCAGCATGTCTCCACTGACTCTCTGTACGGCTAGCTACTCAGGACATCCCCGCAGGCATTTTGCCACAACCTCAGAATTCCTAGACAGATCCTTACGGTCACTGGGCTCTGCCTGTCACCCCCAGAGACCTACCCCAAGGAGGAATCTGCTCTAAGATAGGATCTTTGGAGTCCAGTACAGCTTGACAAAAAAGGACCCAGGGTTCCTAGAGGTCACAGTAACACATAGACAAACTCTAGTGACACAGCCCTGAGGTAGCTTCTACAATTCCCATACACACAGCCAGCCGACACTGTCAGAGCAAGCAAGCATAGGCCATGGTGATTCCTTGAGCTCCAGGGGGCGTATGCATGTCACCAGGAGCGAGGATCCAACTCCTGCCAAGCATTGGTGTGGACTGGGCTCATGGCCTAAGGAGTCTTACTACCCATGGACTTGACCTGGTAGCTATACATAGGCCCCTGACCATCGCTGGCCACTCTGCTAACAACCCATACCATGAACACTGAGCCCCAGAACATGAAGTCCCTTACCATAGGTCAGGGAATGCATTACAATTACCTAGACTCTCACAAATAAACACTAGAGACGCACATAGAACACAGAGAGTCTAAATCGCTAACCCCAGGCAGCCCTACCAGACACAGCGAGCCCTCAGAACATCTACAAACAGGCAGAGGATCCTAGCACCCATGGCTCCTGGCCCTTACCCTTGCCTGCCTCTCCCCAGCTCGGGTACCTCTAACTCAGAGATCGAAATGCTGGGGCAACTGTCAGGCAGATGAGCTCACTATCACATCAGGCAAGCTGGCAGCAGCAATACATTCTTAGTAGCAGGGACCAAGAGCCAAATGTACCCACTCTGCTGCCATAGACTAGACCCTCCATTGTCACCAGATCAAACACCAGACACTTGCACTGAACCCACCAGAAGCCCAGAAGTCCGGCTTCTAAGCCTTGGTGGTTCAGGGTCAGAACAACCACAAGCTGCACATAAGTGGGCATGAAGCAAAGACCTTTACCTCATTGGCTAGAGATACCTGTTGGGAATTGAGCCCAGCCCAGCCCAGCCCAGCCCAGGGCAGACTTTTTGGTTTGGAAGGGGGCAGAAAACCTAGACTCACTAGGACACTCCTCACAGACTCTATTCTGAGGCCACCTGCCCAGCTCAGCCACCCTTGCTGAGCTTCCCTCTCCCAACATTAAGCTACTTTATCCCGGTATGCTTGGAGTTCTGTAGGTAGTGCTCAAGCAGGGAAATGAGGAATGTAGTTGTGTGGGGGGAGGGGCTGCCTTTCCATGCTCCCAAGGCCACTGTGTACCAGGTCACAGTCAGGGTGAGGCCTCTGGACAAGTTGTTTGTGTCTTTCTGTGTCACCCTAGCCCAGACTCTTCCTCTTAGGTGCTCTGCCTCCTAGTCCTTCTACACATCCAGGACACCCAACTTGTACCTCTGAGCTCTCTGCTAGCTGGCTCCGTAACAAATGCCCCAGCCACTCCCAATGCATTCAAAGGAACGACTCCTGTTTCAGTACCCAGATCTGCCACCCCACCTCCTCAGTGAGGGCACCCGCAGGTTCTCCTGCACATGAACAAGCTCAGTCGGGACCCGTGTGAGCTGAAGCTGGGTTACTACGCTTAGCACACCCTACCTAACATGAATATCAAAGCAGAGGAACAGGTACCCTCAAGAGACACCCAGGACATACAGCAGAAAACAACCCAGGTCTGGGTCTGGCTGCTCCTCACCACTCATACCCCAGGGGCAAGAGTTTGGGAGAACATTAGTGACTTTGGTGATGAATTTAATCCAGAGATGCCCTGTCCCTGTGAGCAGAGACCACAGAGGCGGCCCAGTCAGGAGAGCTGGGGAGGTCCAATTTCCAGAGCACGACCCTCCAGCCTCCAGGCAGATGGGGAGCACAAGCCTTCAAGCTGTGGGGGACACGCTCCCCTCTGCTTTTTTTCTAGGTGGTTGGAGCACAGGGAATGGGTACGCAAGAGACTTCAGTTGTCCAAACCAGATTCAGCCCTGCCTAGACGTGCAGGGTCAGAGAGAGGTCCCTGCCCAGGGACCCTGCAACCAGGGAACCCAGGAAACAGTCTCAATGTCAAAGCCCTAAGATGCAGCCACACAAGGGCACCAAGCACACCTGCTCCACCCACAGGGCCTGAGCATGCATGTCCCTGCCTCCAGCCCTGCCAAGCCACAGACTCAGGTTTCTGTGGCTGTGCCCTGTCAGGCCTCTGTTAAACTTCCAGTCCCTGGCTCACTGTCCCAGAGGCCCAGCTCAGCTCAAGTAGGAAGTCCCTTTCCTGAGACAGCGGCCACATCAGTGCAGCTAGGAAACACACTACCTAAAAAGTCGGCTCCAGTCAGAAAATAACCTGAGCATCTCCCAGGAACACAAATGCTGTGTGTGGTTCAGAAAGGACGGAGGCACAGGAGCATGGAACTGAAGGGGCAGGCTACTGTGACCCTTGACCTCTGCCTTGACACGGGGACTTTAGAGGGGCTACAGGGAGTCTGTCTTCAGGTTTCAGAAACTTTTCTAAGCTCTAGAAAACAGATAGGTGCCTATGACTCACCCATGCCAAACTACTCTATTTCAACTGGAGGATCCACTGGGAGCCACAAACCTCCAACCCATCCCCTCGATTCCAGCCAGCCCCCATAAACTGCACACCCTCCAGGGCAGCCATAAGCCCCCGGTCTCCACCCACAGAGGAGAGAATGCAACAGGCTCTGTGCTTGACCAGAGAGAATGGTGACGGGTGGCTTTGAGGGTGGCCTTAAGCACCCAACCTGGACCAGCTGGGTACAGGGGCATCACTGGATGGCGGTCAGGAAGCCTGGGCCCTCGCCTGTCCACCAAACAGCACTCTGTGGCCTACCTAGAGGGTAGTCAAGGACTCGGATCCCCAGCTCGCCACGGACAGGTGAGAACACACACCAAGGGTCACCAAGGCGCAGGGACTCTACCTACACCTGCTGTCGATGCGCGACAGGGTGACCGTCGCCGGAGGCGCTCTCTGACGTCCCCAGACCCGAAAGCCCTGTCCGCGCAGACAGGTGCCAGCCCGTGCCCGCGCCCGCGCCGGGGGGCGCCCCCGACAGTCACCGTACACGCGCGGGAAAGGGCCAGCACTCCCGCCCAGGCCGCGCGGCCCACTGACCCGAAGTCCTGGTCCATAGACTTGAAGAAGAATTTGTAGGCGTGCACCGGCCGGTTGCTGAGCACGTTCTTGAAGTCCGCCAGCGTGACGCGCTCCGGAGCCACGGGCAGCTTGACCAGGTACGGCGTCTCTTCCTCGTCCATGTGGTAGATGATCTTGGTCTCCGCCATGGCGCGGCAGCGGGGATGCGGAACCCGCGCAGCGTCAGGGCCCGGCTCACCTCTCGGACGCGGGGCGCCCTCCCAAACCGCCGGCCCGCGCCCCGCCCGGCCGCCCCGCGGCCCCTGTGCGCGCCCGCCCCGCCCGGTCCCGGCTCGCACCCGTTCCCCGCCTGTTGTCCCGCGGCCCGCGGCCGCCCATCCGCTGCCAGCCCCGGAGCGGGCGCGAGGAAAAGCAGCTCCGAGGGTTACTGCCGCCCACCGCCCCCTTGGGCTGCTCCAAGAACCGCCTGGTGGGGTTGAGCCCTCGGCCACCGGAGGGCGCGCCAGAGCCGGTGACGTCACTGGACGCCTGCGGCGCGAGAGGGGCGGGGCTACGCAGGCGCAGGGCGGGTTCGGGGGAAGGGCTGGACTGAGGACTGAGGCTGGCGCACGGGCGGGGTAACCGGGACCCGGCGGGTTCGGGAAGCCTAGCTGGTTAGTTCTCTCTGTGCACTATAATAGGGCGGAACTCTGAGTTCTTCCCTCGCCAGGAGCCGAAAGCCCTACCCTGCGCTCGCAACAGATTCCCAATAGGCAGCAATCCGTGCGGCGTCTGGGTCTGGGATTTGTGTGCAAATGGGCACACTCAGCCCCAGGAAGACAGAGGCAGGGTTGCACCCTTTGAGCCAATAAGATCTGCCAGGGATCAGTGGAAAGTCGTCGGGCTAGGCTGGTCTGGTTCTCCCGACCCAATCCCAGTGCCCGGAATCCGGAGGCGCTGGCCACTCTGGGGGGCTTCCGGTCGCTTCACAAGAAACTGAAGATACCTGTGTCTAGCCCTAGACAGCGAGAGCCTTACTGCGCCCCACGCTAATGCCGAACTCAGTTCTTATGCCTATTGCCTTATCCTACTGGATTTCCCAAGAAACTCGAATGCGTAAATACTAATGGGGATGTGTGTGTGCACACAGATGTCCAGGCGAGGCCCAGGCTGCGACTGAAGCCAAGGAGGGCCTTGGACATTGTAGGAAAAGAAAAAAAAAAAAAAAGGCAGGTGCCTCCCCAGGCCTAGGAAGCCCCTCAACCTTAGAGTTGAGCCACTTTACTGCCTTGCTAGCCTGAAGGCCTCCTCTACTCCAAGATGGCCTAAAGCCCTTCGCTAGCCAGTAATAAGAGTGGAGTAATGCATAGGATACTGGTCAGTGATGGAGACAAGGGTGCCTATTGTAACCTGGGACCATTCCCAGACACTATGCCAGCACAAGGAAAGACCCCGCCACTGGGACAGAAGGCAGTGAATGTATACTAAAGGCCAGTGAAGTCAGCCTAAGCAGAGTCTTTTCCTTTAATCCCTTACTCCCAACAGGGGCCTGCTATCCTGGGAACCCTTTTGCCAGCAGCTGGTCCTCTTCTTTGAGTCTCTACAGAAGTAACCTGAAGGAGCCAGGCAAGGTGGCTTCAGAGGGTCTGCTCAAGGGAGAAGGAAGACAGTCCTTTTCTGGGTGTGCCTCAGGCTAGACACAAGATACTGCTGATCTATTTATTGGTCAGTAGCACTCATAATCAAGGGTCCCCACAGCCCACCTGACACTCACCCCAAATTATAGGAGGAACTAGAAGCCAGAGGCCTGGTAGGAGTCATGGTATTGATGCTGATGCTGTTAGGGGTGGGTTGGGTCACTGTGGAAGAGGTGGATGTGAGGCCAGAACCTGTGCCATTGTAGGAGGGATCTTGTCTAGTAGCAGTGTGACCACTGATGGGAACAGAGGCCACTAGTGTGAGGTATATCCTCAAGCCATAGCTCAGCAGGTCACTGAGTCCCTGTGGGTGATTGTCATCCCTTCCTGTCCTCACTATTCTTGGGAGAACACTGGAGGGGAGCAAGAGTTAATAGGAACAAAACAATGGCTCAGTTACTTAAGGTGCCCACTGCTTAGTCTGATCACTTAAGTGTGAACCCCAGGACCCACATAGTGCAGGCTGAAGACCACCTAAGGAAGGAGAGAATAGATTTCTGCAAGTTATCCCCTGACCTCCACGTTCATACCATTCATTTATCTACAAACAGTCACACAATGTAAATGAAAAAAAAAAACGATAAAGCAGGATATGACAACATGTGCTTTAATACAATCCCAGCACTAGGGAAGCAGAGGCAGATGGATCTCTGTGAGTTCCAGACCAGGCTATATAGTGAGACCTTGTCTCAGAACAAACATCTGGGCCTCCATGAGCACTGCACACATGTGATACACATACATACAAGCAGGCAAAACACTCATATACATAAATGATATTTTTTAGAATTTAAGATATATATATATATATATATATAATTTATTGTTATTTTATGTGCAATGGTGCTTTGACTGCATGTATGTCTGTGTAAGGGTATTGGGTACCCTGGAACTGGAGTTACAGAAAGTTATGAGCTGCCACGTGGGTGTTCAGAATTGAGCCTGGGCCCTCTGGAAGAGCAGTTGTTCCTAACTGCTGAGCCATCTCTTCAGCTTCAATTTTTTTAAATTTTTTTAAAAATATTGGGGGGACAGCTGAAGAGATGGCTTAGAGTTTGAGCACAGACTGCTCTTCCAGAGGTCCCAAGTGCAGGCATGTGTGCAGACAGAGCACTGGGTACATAGTAAATAAATAAATAAATAAATCTTTATAAAAGAGAGAGAGTGTGTGAGGAAAGAATCCCCTGTCCTCTCTTAGCTGCTTTTCCACCTCTGCTTCTACTGAGGTTCAACAGCCAGTGCCCAGTCATGATTAGCCCCAGGGGACCGGTCCCTGAAAACAAATACCTGATCCTGTTGGCCAAGCCCTGCTTCTTGGGGCTCTTTTTGCCCAAATCTCCTCAGACCTGTGCCCTTGGGGAGCCTGCCTGTCTCTCTTTGTTTCTCCTTTCTACTCCACTTTAGCATCTACTTCTCAAAGAACTGGGCCAACACCATTTCCTTCTATGTCCTATCTCTCCCTCTGCCACTGGATACTCTCCCCTCTTTCCTGTCCACACATACACTTGGAAAAGGGATTGAAAGTCCTTCGCCATGAAAAACAGGTTCCTGTGTCACAGGATACCTGATCCTAGAAGGACCTAGTCATAGAGCTTCCACTCAAGGGGGTAGGGAAGGATAGCAGGACTCATGTGAAGGTTATGAGAGCCCTGGGGGTTCCCAAGGTCCGGATATGTCCTCCCTGAACCCAAGGGGAACAGCAGGGCCAAGACTGAGAATCAGATGTGTTTTTTATTATGACATGAAAACTTCCCTAGTAGGAGCTGTTTGATGCGGCAACACAGGCCACTCGGAACTTCTTCCCCCATCTTCAGCCAAAACAGAGGACAAATAGAGCCCCAATTCCAGACTCCAGCAAAGGGGAATGTCGAGCCCAAGAGTCACAAGGTACCAGTAACTGCTGGTGCAACCCTTGGACGGCAGTCAACAGAAAGGGATCCGAAGCAGAAAAGGGGTAATGGGCCAGCTCCAAGTGGAGGGCCCGTGACTCAGAACATGTGATGCATAGGCGTCGTGCAGTCCAGAAAGTTCCTGGGGGTTCCCCAAGACAATGGTTAACATGTTGAACGGTGTCTAGGAGTCTAAATGTCTTCCTGACCCTAGCAGGAAGAAGCCATGAGAGACTGTGCATTTGGTGAATAGTTTGTGTCAAAGTTGGGAATACAGGTGACTGAAAGGCAGCAACCATACTATACCAGCATCTCAAAGGAACCCACAGTTGCTCACCAAGGTGAGGGTGATTCTTGAAAGAACAAAATGCAGGCAGCTGCTCTGCCAAATTCAGGCCAAGTTTCTAGGAAAGCGGGACCAGCCGCTGAGAAGAAGCTGGGAGTGCCACAGGAGGGTCGGGGAGACATCCTTTGGTATAGAGCTGCTGGCCCAGCCAGAAGCTCAGGATCCTTTTATTTGCAGTACTCCTTCCTGAACTCTGGAAGCCAAGAAAATGGCTAGTATGTACTCTCTGTTCCTTAGTCCCAGTGGGAAAGTCAGGGAAGATATTTGGCATGACTTCCCAAGGCCTTCTCAGAGAAGATAGCAGGAGTCTCCCATCTACAGGGTCCTGGAAATGGGTAGACTCATGTGTGGGATGGGGGGTGTTGGGTTCTCCCTTCATTGCTCACCTTTATCCAGATCCACATTCTTGGCAGGCAGGGGACTGTGGGCCAGCTCAGCCCTCTCCTTCAGGATGTTGTTTTTGTAATCTGGTTAGAAGAAAAGAGTAAGTCCCACCCAAAAATGTACTTCCCCTGGACCCTTGTGGCCCTCACTCCTACCTAGCTGGATGTCCTCAGTCCTATAAGGAGCCTGGTCCCTTGTGGCTGCAGCAAACTCTATCATGTTCACATCCTTCCTAAAGGGAGATGGCAGGTTAGGAGGCCAAGGAAAGGCAGGTCTGGGAGAAGGGTTGGGCAAGCAAACTCACCCCTTGGATTTCCCAGCATTTTTGTCCGAGGTCTCGCATCCTGTGAAGAGAAGAGTATTGAGTCAACCTCACTATCCTCGGTTAACCTGGGCCCCTCTGTTCCAAGGGTCCCACCTCACCTCCACGGTGACGATGGCGTGTGGCCAAGACTACAGTGATGAGTAGCAAGATGAAGAGCAGCAGGGTGGCCAACACATAGCCCAATTGCTGGAAGAAATGTGCGTGGCTCTCTGGGACAATGACGTTGATGACGCTGTGGCCTCGGGATCTACTTACCAGTGTGGGATCTACAGATAAATAGCAAGCATCAGAAACCCTACGCATGGCATGTTGTGCCTGGTGGCACATTCCTTTAATCCCAGCACTCGGGAGACAGAGGCAGGCGGATCTCTGTGAGCTCAAGACCAGCCTGGTCTACAAAGATAGTTCAGGACAGCCGAGGCTACACAAAGAAACCCTATCTCGAAAAGCAAAAACAAAGAAGAAGGAAGGGAGAGAAGAACGGAAGGAAGGAGGGAGGGAGGAAGAGAGGGGAAGAGAGAAAAAAGAAAGAGAAAGAAACCCCCCGCAATACCCTCAGCACCCTAGGTCACACTAGGGCCCCTTCCTGGGGTCAGCAGGCTACAACACACCTGGGCTAGGAGCAGTGTTGTGGCCAGACCCATTACCGGGAGAGGCAGGAGCAGGTGGCTCAAAGGCAACCTCAGTGACCTGTAGGTGGAAGACTCTGCGCTCGTGCAGGCCGCAGTAGTGATGGTGCAGGTGGCAAGAATAGATGCCCTCATCAGCCGGCTCGAGCGCATCTATGCGTAGGGAGAAGTCGCCGCGTGCAAAAGCGTCGGCATTTACTGCCACGCGATCACGCAGGAAGGATGGCCCGTAGGCGCGGCGCTCGCCAGATGCGTACAGGTCAAGCAGGCGGTCAGCGCGGTCGTGTGACACCCCAGGCAGCTGTCGGTCCCAATGCACCACCTGCTGCGCCTCCTCTAAGTGGCGGTCGGTCCACAAGTGCGCACGGTTCACGCAAGTCAGCAGTGCCGGCGCGCCGCGGGTCACCACCATCACTTCCTTCTCGCCGTCCCAGTACGCGCGAGCTGACAGGGCTGCGGATGCATTGAGAGAGACAGCCAGATCACAGCCCGGCAGAAGTGAGGAAGGGGAAGACAGGCTGAGGCAGGGATGGAAGAAGTAGCAATGGAGAATGAGGGGCACACTCACGATCGTCGGTGACTTCCAGGCGCACGGCCAGGCTCTCATAGAGGTGACAGTAGTGGTGGTGCAGGTTGCAGGTATACACCCCTTCGTCTCCCTCCTCCACAGCTGCTCCGCAGAAGATAACCTCAGCGTGTGGGACCCATCCTTCTCCATAGTCCCTCCCCTAAAATGGTTCTGTCCCCTGCATGGCCCCGCCCCTCCAAGTTTCCACCCTTCCACAGGCCTCGCCTCGTCAAAGGTATGTGTCCGCCCCCTGCCAAGGTTTCAGCTCTTGCCAAAGTTGCAGCCCCACCAGGGTTCCACAGCGTACCACGGATGAGCAGTGAGAAGTTGCCGTCGTGGAAGGCCGAAGGCGACAGCAGGAGGCGGCCGTGGTCGCGCGGCTCGTACACACGCTGATCACCCGCCGAGTACATATCCACGAGTCGGCGCCCTTGGCTGCCCGGGACGCCGCTGAGGTCCCAGTGGACCACGCGCTGGCGGTCATGCAGCCGGTCTTGGGTCCACACCATGCGCGGGCTCTGGCAGCGCAGCACCGCCTGGGTCCCAGCTGCCCAGCTCACCACGGACTCGGACACCACAGAGCTGCTGGCTGCTGCGGTCCCTGAGGGCCCTTATCAGGAAGGGGGAGTCAGCGGCAGGATGGGTTGGGTGAGAAGGGGACCCTAAAGGAGTCTGGCCCAGAGCTGGGTAGGGGATACTAACCTGAGTACAGAAGGACCGCGGGGCCTGTAAGGAGAAGGGGAATAAAGCTGTCGACATTATTCGCCTTTGATCACAGGACCCACAAGCTGGAAGGCCACTTGAGGCCTCCTGGCAGTGTGTTGCCATGATGCCCACTTAACCAGTTCTGGTAAGGAAGCTGCAGGTTACGCCCCCAGTGTCACATTCCTGGCTCTACTGACAGCCTTGATAAGTGAGAAATCGGAAATCTGGGGGTGAGCGGCGGGGAACTGCTCTAGCATGGCACCGGGACAACCAGCAGTAGTATCTGCGTCTGTGCCGGAACTTTAGGAACCTTCAGACCTCAGTCATCCATAGTCCTGTCCTACACCCCTCCCAGGCGGTGCTGCGGTGCCAATCTGGACCCCTGCTACAGTCCCAACAGGTGACATGGGGAGCAGCAAATCCTGATCTGCCGCCACCGGCCCAAGAGATTGCTGTGGGAAAGTGGCCAAACTTCTAGGAAAAATGTGCCTGGTCAGCAGGCCAGAGTGGGCAGGCCTGGGGGCCCTGAGGAAGGGGTTAGAGCAGACTCTGTTAGTCCCTTAGCTGTCAGCCCCACTGTCTCCCCTCCCCACATCTGGGAACACTGCGCCCTGAGCAGCTGACCCTGAAGTCACACAGTGGGCGCAGGAGGCACCCTTGGCTACATCCTCCCCATTTAGACCCTCTGGGATTTCTGTGAGAGTACAGGAAGGCTTCATGAATTGAAGGTGAACTGCTGTTTTGAGGCACCCAGCCCAGTGTCTTCGCTTTGATGAGTGTTCCCTACCCCTCCCAGCCTCAACACAGACAGCTCATCCACTCACTGCCCCACGCCCAGTCCCACACTCTCACACTCACTCTGAAGAAGCACCAGTTTCCACAGCAAGACACAGGACAGTAGCTCCATGGCGCCTGCGGGACCGCGCTGTGCTTTGTCTTACTCGGCTCTAACTCTCCAGAAAAACAGCCGACCCCCTCCCTGCCAGCACCCGCTGACATCACGGAGCTGTGGGCCGGGTCTGTGTCCCGCCCACTGCACCGCTCTACTGCTTGGCCTCCCCCAACCTTGGCTGGCCTGTAGAGTCGCAGCCACCCCGTCCAGGCCCAGAACTGGGAGGGTCTGAGTAGATGCTCCTCAGCCAGTCGCTGGTCAGTCCTGGGGAGGGGCAGTAACTCGGTTTTAGGGACAGATGAAGAGGCCTGAATGTGAGGATTCCTGAGGCCATGTGGGTGCCAAGCATCTGGTAAACTTTCTGAACTGCAGCAGAACTTGTGTTTGAATGTGCATGGTCTGCATCCCCTGCTTTGACATTCTCCCATGCGATTAGCCAGGCCAGGGAACCTGGGCTGTTTTCTCCATTCTTAAATTCTCCCTGCCAGATCAGGCAGTTCTTCCAGCTCCAGTTTATATGAGGGTGATTTTACTATGCCCTTCCCTGGCACCATGGTGGGCTACCTGGAGACAACACGATGGCACTATGGGTACAGTTATCTTTAGGATCAAGAACGGTGAATCATCCAGGAAGGCACAGTGGCCCACACCTTTAATTCTAGCACTTGGGAGGCAGAGGCAGGTGAATCTCTATGAGTTTGAGGCCAACCTGGTCCTCCTAGTGGATTCCAGAGCAATCATGGCTACACACAGTGAGACCCTGTCTCAAACAAAACAAAGAATAGCCAACCAAGGAGGTGACTGGTAGGACATCTGGACACCGAGGACAGAGTGCGCGTGTGGTCAGATTTTCCTCATGGCCTGATGACAGGGGCCGTCCACATTCATAAGGCAAACCCAGTCCTGAAAGTAGGGCTGGATTACTATGATCTGGGAAGCCTCCACTTGGAGGAAAGGGGAGTGGAGCGCTCCCAACAGAAAGCATAAATTTGAAGCCCTGGGAAAACAAAGTCATATAAACAAATGGGAAATAACAGAGCAGCACTGTGTACCAGCCCACTCCTACTAGTTAAGCAAACCTCAGAACAAGAAAGGAAAAGAATCCAAAAGACCTCAGAAGCCCTTAAGCAGTCTAAGCCACTTCTTTAGATAGTAATAGGTACAGGCCCTATCCCTGGGGGCTGGGGTGGGGACCCCAAATCCTCAGACAAGCCAGAACCTCAGCCTAGCTGACTCTTGGAGAGGAGGGGGAAACAGGGAGGACCAGCAGTGAGGTTATAAGAAGTCTCTCAGGACCTAAGGGAGCCAGCCATCCAGGATCTGGGCCAGGCAAAGCACGAACTTGGCCCCCAGCTCTTCCCTGGGCCTTTTATTCTAGAAAAACAAGTCCCACCCAGCAGACCATCTCCCAGTCCTCCTGTTCTGGCCTTCCCTTCTGTTTTTCTAAGTGATGTTGTGGTCTGTCTCTACCCCACACTCTGGGGGATTGACTTCTGCTGTATCTGTTTCCCCACACACACACATACACTCTCCCATAGTTATCCCAGGCTGTCCTGTTTCTCTCCATGGAGACAGAGCGTTCGGGAATTGATGGAAGGACACAGAGATGGCCCAGGCCTGATTCCAGGCATGGCTCCAGGCAGAAGACAAAGAGTGCACTAGGAGGAGTCTGGGGCACCTGTTCACCTCTTCTCAGATCTTCCCTGTGTAGACTCCTGGCCCCAGGGCTCCACTTGAGGTTTGGGGAACTCTCAAACTGCAAATTCCAATAACTTACTTCCAGGTCACAGGCCAGATGCTGCTATCAATGGAAGCCTTGACCCCCAGAGACCACACATGGGAACGGATGACCCTTGGCCAACACCTTCTTCCCCCATCCTCTCCTTTACCGTAGGCCAGTTTGCCCTCCTCCCAGCCCCCACCACCACATCCTTAAGCAGGAAATAACCACAGACACGAACTGGAGCCAAGCAGGCAGCCTGGGCTGCTAACCAAGCCACCTGCCCCTCCCACAGTCAAAGGCCTGAGCCATTCCAGCTCCTTCCCAGTCTGTGCTGTGGAGCCCCCAGCTCCCTGCCCCTTGCTTCCCAGTCCCACCTAGAATCTTTGTCCCTCTAGGAAAAGAACAGACCAGGACAAAGCAAAACCACGAACCTCGTAGTACTTTGGCCAAGCCTCAGCCAACCCAGAACCCTAGACCCTACTTCCCCTTCTTTCAGGGGTGTGGCCAGCCAAGGGGTATCAGCCAGCCCACTAGGCACAAAGACTAAGAATCTGATGTTGGCTCCTATTCTTGGTGACTCGGACATTCCAGGCAGCCCGGCTCATTGGGAAGAAAAACCACAGGACCAGAGATTCAGTCAGGCTCGGCTCCCCCACCACAGGCTTTTTGTGGTCCCAAAGAATATATTCAGAGTAGACACAGGCACAAACCGAGAGCTGCTTATGTATCCACTGTTGCTCATCATAAAGATCCACTTTGGTCTTCATTTATCCAGCGGTTACTGCACATCCACTGTGTACCAGACACTCAGGACTCAGTGCTAAACTAGATGGATACACCAGCCTTTGCCCTGTGGATAGATCATCACACTTATCTTTTATAATCTATTTATTTATTTATTTATTTATTTATTTATTTATTTATTTATTTGAGACAAGGTCTCTGTACATAGCCCTAACTGCCATGGAAATCACTATGTAGATCAGATTAGACCCGAACCTACAGAGATCCACCTGTCTCTGCACACCAAGTGCTAGGATGAAAGGGGTGCTCCACTATACCCAGTTTATGATCATTTACAAATATTTATGTGTGGGGGCTGGAGAGATGGTTCAGCGGTTAAGAGTACAGGCTGCTCTTCCAGAGGTCCTGAGTTCAATTCCCAGCAACCACATGATGGTTCAAAACCATCTATAATGAGATCTGGCTCCCTCTTCTGGCCTATAGGCAAACATCCAGACAGAATGCTGTATACATAATAAATAAATAAATCTTTTAAAAAAAAGGCTGAGGCAGGAGGATCACCATCAATAAGAACCTGTTTTAATTAAAATAAATGTAACAAAAACAGGTCTTGGCCATCTGGCTAGAGGTTGGCCTGATGGCACACGAAATTACTGAAGTGGTTTAGAGCTGCCTCCGACAGACAAGAAATGGAGAAAACAGTCCCTATCAAGTCCTCACAGTGAATAAAATTCCAAGAATTCCCAAGACTACAGCCGCTTGGTGTCTGCACCATGGAGGCCTCTGTGTAAGTGTGAGTGTGAGCAGCACAGTCACAAGCACACTAGATTGGGCTGCATAACATTAAAAAGTGAAAGAATGTCCCTCTGGGCGGTGGTGGCGCACACCTTTAATCCCAGCACTTGGGAGGCAGAGGCAGGTCGATCTCTGAGAATTTGAGCAAGTTCCAGGACAGGCTCCAAAGCTACACAGAGAAACTCTGTCTCCAAAAACTGAAGAAAAAAATGAATGTCCCTGCTCTAGTGATAAAGCCTCTACCAGAGCAGATGCAAAGAGCTAGTCCCTCCAATCCAGGGGAGCAGCTCCCTAGAATTAAGAATCCCACTGGGCCGGGCAGTGGTGGCACATGCCTTTAATCCCAGTGCTTGAGAGGCAGAGACAGGCAAATCTCTTATGAGTCCGAGGTCAGCCTGTTCTGCAGAACAAGTTCCAGGACAAGCCCCAAAGCTATAATAAAAAAAAAGTCCCACGGGGTGGGCAAAGTCTAAGGGCGGCCTTTGGGAGCTGAGATAGTCCTAGACTGCAGCCAAGACAAAATGTCTTCAACCCTACTGCGTGGAGGAAGCAGATCCTGCAGGAGGTTTAGAAATGGGTCACCAGTCTTTGGAGATACTCTGACATCAGGCTTTTGAGACTTTTGAGCAGGGCTAGACCATGGAACTATGAGGTAATAGATGTGACTTCCTGCACAGCAGTGAGGGACCAACACAACTCCATGGTAGCAGTGTTCATTTCATAAAGAGTGATTTGCTGTTTTTCACAGCCCCTAGTTTCTCAACTGCTGGGCCAGAAGTCCATCTGGATCTTGCTAGAATCTGTGTGGACCTTCAAGTCCAAGAGGTGGGGGATATATATGGTCCTGGTCCACTCCAGACCATAACAACCACCATTCTACCCTCAGCCTGGTGAGGGAGATTTCTGCGAAGCAGTTGAAACCAAGCCCCTGCACATCACAGTAGGCAGTTCACCACAAACTGCGCCCTTGGAATGTGTTCTGAGTTCTGACCCACTTTCTAGAAATAGTCACTTGCACGTCTGTTGGTTCTCCTAGGGTCCAGAGGGTTTGTCCCATTGTGCTTCGTACGCCACAGGCAGAGTGCTCTGTGAACCCTATTCCAAAGGCCTGGTTATGTCTTTGGGAGGGAATGTCAGTTACTAGGGCTCTGTTATCCTGGAGAGATCCAGAAACCACTGAGAGAGAACCGACACAGTAAGACCCTGGGACTAGAAAAACAAAACAAAACAAAACATAGAAATGTTATTTAACAGACACCCTATACTTCTTTGTTGTTATTTTGTTTTGTTTTAATTATTTTTTAAAAGACTTACTTATTATACATACAAGGTTTAGGTATGCAGGGCACCAGATCTCATTACAGATGGTTGTGAGCCACAGTGTGGGTGCTGGGACTTGAACTCAGGACCTCTGGAAGAGCAGCCAGTGCTCTTAACCTCCGTGTCATCTCTCCAGCCTCTTGTTTTTTGAGACGGGTTTTTTTCTGTGTGACAGTGCTGGCTGTCCTCGTAGATCACTTTGTAGACCAGGCTGGCTTCAAACTCACAGAGATCCATCTGTCTCTGCCTCCCAAGTGCTGGGACTAAAGGTGTGTGAAACTGTGCCTGCCTGAATGAGAGGCTGTTATTTATCCTCAAGACCAAAGGTGTGCTGGAGAGATGGCTCAGAGGGTAAGAGCATTGCCTGCTCTTCCAAAGGTCCAGAGTTCAATTCCCAGCAACCACATGGTGGCTCACAACCATCTGTAATAAGGTGTGGTGCCCTCTTCTGGCCTGCAGGCATACATGGGAGGAATGCTGTATATATAATAAATAAATAAATATTTGAAAAAAAAAAAGACCAAAGGTTCCACCAGTTAAGACAGACCCTACTATCCAGTAGTTTCTGCCTTAGTGTCGTCTGCCCTGTAAGTCAATGAGGCCAGCGGATGGTGCGCCAGCATCGAGTGCACGCAACTATGCTTCCACTGCCTCCTGCTGCGAAATATATATCCACACTGAATCATCAGTTGTTTTAAAAATGTTTATTTACATGGGCGTTTTTTTCTGCATGGATGTATGTGCATCCCATGTATGCCTGGTACCTGTTGAGGCCACAAGAGGGTGGCAGATCTCCTGGAATTGGAATTACAGACAGTTGTGAGGCACCATGTGGGTGCTGGGAATTGAACTGAGGTCCTCTGGAAGAGCAGCAAGTGTTCTTCTAAACTGCCAAGCCATCTCTCCAGCCCCTCATACACATTTAGTCCCCGCACACAGCAGGCAAATCCAGACTGGTTCGCATAGTGGGTGACAAAGCAGCCAAAGTTGCAAACAAAAAGCAAAAATCCAGGCATGGTGACACAAGCCTAGCATTTGGGAGTCTGAGGCAAAGATCTTTGTGAGCTGGAGGGCAGCCTGGACTACATGGCAAGTTATTTTCTTGGCATTACAGATTGAGCCCAGGGCTTCAAACATGTTCCAAAAGCACCTGAATACCGACACCCCACCATCCATCAATTGATTTTATTTGTGTGTATGCGGTGATGTCTATGTCATGTTACACATGTCACAATGTACATGTGATCAGAGAGAACTGTGGGGTCTGGGAATGGAACTCAGATTTTCAGGTTTGGTGATAAGCACCTTCACCTTGTGAGCTGTCTTGCTGGCCACAACCCATCAATTTTAAAATGGAGGACATTTGGGAACTGTTTTTTTCCACCATGGGTAAGTTCCAGTGATCAGATTCAAGTCATTAGGCTTGTATGGCAAGCATTTTAGTCACTAAGTTGTCCATCTCTCTGCCGCCCGCCCTCTCTGAGACTCTGAGACGGGGTCTTGCTATGCTATGTGACATTGACTGGCCTGGCCTTTGCTATATAGACCGGGATAGTCTTGAATTTCAGGTGATTCTCCTGCCTCTGCCTACCGAGTGCTGGATTACAATTATGTGCCACAATGCCCGGTCCCAAATCTTTGTTGTTGTTGAGACAGAGTCTCTCTATGTAGTCTTGGCTGGAACTCATCATGTGGTGGCACAAACCTTTAATAATAGCACATGGAAAGCAGAGGCAGGTAGATCTCTGTGGGTTCAAGGCCAGCCTGGGATAAAACCCTATCTCAAAAAACAAAGCCAAAAAAAGATAGGGTCTCTTCTAAGCACAGTTTGGCCTTGAACTTCCTTTTTTGTTTTGTTTTGTTTCAGTTTGGTTTTTTTGAGACATGGCTTCTCTGTGCAGATCTGGTTGTCCTGGAACTGGCTCTGTAGACCAGGCCGTCCTGGAACTCAGAGATCTGTCTCTGAGTGCTGGGATTAAAGGTCTGTATCATCACACTGGACACTGAACTCCATCCCTTGGAGAACTGAGTCTCAGATCCAGGGTTTTGTGTGTGTGTGGCAAGCACCTACCAACTGATCCACACCTTCAGCCTGTACTAGAGTTTGCAATGCTAAGAATCAGTATTGATCCTCCAAACCCCAAGCTGACAGTTTATAAGACCCACTCCTCCCTAGGATTCTTGACCTCAGACTCACTTAGGACTGATCAGTTCTGCTAGGGAAAGTAGATTGGAGGGGAAAAAAAAAACTCAGGCAACTGCTGTGGAATTTGGAATATTACTTTAACTATATATTGTTTTTGTCTATGTTGCATTTGTTTAACTATGTAAAGATGTGTTGCTATTTCACCTTGCCTGCCTAAGGCACCTGACTGATATAATAAAAAGCTGAACAGCCAATAGCTAGAAGGTAGTGGGGTAGCTGGGCTGGCAGGCGGAGAGTATAAGAAGGAGGAATCTAGGCTGGGGGCAGGGAGGAAGAAAAAGGGGGAGATGTCATGCGTTGGGATATTGCTCTTGTATACTTGTAAAGATTTGTCACTCACATTGGTTTAATAAAATGGTGATTGGTCAGTAGCCAGGCAGGAATTATAAGCAGGGCTACCAGACTAGAATTCTGGGGAAAGAAAAGGCAGAGATACAGTTGTCAGCCAGATGTAGGGGAAGCAAGATGAGAATGCCTTGCTGAGAAAAGTACCAAGCAATATGGCTAAACATAATTAAGAATTATGGGTTAATTTAAGTTGTAAGAGCTAGTTAGTAATAAGTCTGAGCAATAGGCCAAACTGTTTATAATTAATATAAGCCTCTGTGTGCTTATTTGGAACTGAATGGTTGAGGTACTGGGCAGGACAGAAACTTCCATCTACAATACCAGATGCCAGCCAGCCATGGAGGAAGCAGGGAAATAGAACATATAGAATGAAAGGTAAAAGACCCGAGGAAAAACAGATGAAGAAAAACAGGTTAAATTATGAGCTAGTGGGACAAGCATAAGGCTGACCATTCATAACTAATAATGAGTCTCCATGTCATTTGAGGGCTGGTAGTCTGAGAAAGCTTGCTACAGCCAGCAACCTAAGTATGAGACAAAGGTCTATTTTCTCACCTTCCATCCCTAATCCCTGTCCTCGCCAGAACAGCCCAAGCCATGGACTAACTCAATGGGACCATCCTCCTCCTAGGTTCTACTCTATATAGAACATATTGTCCTAGCCAGTCACTTCCCTGACAGTGGGAAGTAAAACCCACGGGAAGGTCAGACTTGCTTCAAACAACTGTTCGCTGTTGCACATTGGAGCGTCTGAGTTGGCAGTGCCCTGACCAAAGTCCCTTAGCAGAGCTAGGAATTTATGTATGTGGAGACCCTGCACATTTACTGGTTAGGAGGCACATTAGGTACTCAAATATACTCACTGTGCAGGCATGTGTTGGGGGGTAAAGTCACAAAAGGCCACCCTGAGGTAGCTATTAGCTTTTAGTCTTGGCACAAAGGATAGGATACCCATCATAGGTTAAAGACTACCCTTAGCAACCCTGACCTGGCCGGAATATAAACCCTGACTATGTTAGGAGGGACCAGGTAGATCAGTTAGGAGCAGAACCAAATCACAGGCCTTCTTTCACAGCATCTTCCCAGACAGGGCTATCAGAAAGGGCTATGCATTTCAAAAGGCAGAAGGCAGGGAGGAGGCCTTACAGGAAAGGATGACCACTTGTGGCCTTGGAGGAGCTGCAAAGATAAAATTATAACCCTCAAACTGTCTGCTGAGATCTTGAATGGATAAAGTCTTTCAAACCATGGGCATGGTGGAGATTGGACAGGGCTGACTCACACATTGACACCAGGATAGGCAACAAGAAACCATCCTCAGCACTGATTCTGTGTGGGATTGTGCTGTAGGGTATTCCTGTCTTATAGGAGTCCAGCAATAATTGTCTCTAATCCCCATTCTAACAACCAAAAACATCTCCAGATATGATTCAGGCAATATTAAGAACCACTGCCCAGCTTGGCAGTGGTGGTGCCTGCTTTTAAGCACTTGGGAGGCAGAGGCAGGTGGATCTCTGTGAGTTCGAGGTCAGTCTGGTCTACAAGAGCTAGTTCCAGGACAGCTAGGGCTGTTACACGGAGAAACCCTGTGGTGGTGGTGGTGGTGGTGAACCACTGCCCTTGGGCCAAGCATGGTGCTGCATGGCTTTAACCTCAGTACTCAGGAGCCAGAATCAGATGGATCTCTGAATTTGAGGCCAGCCTGGCCTAGTGAGTCCTAGGACAGCCATTAGAGAGACACCTTTTATCAACACACACACACACCCCAACCAAAAAGTCATTATTCTGTAGAAACCATGAGGTGAAGTAGCCCAGGGCCACTTCTTTACTGACTGACATATTGGGTGGGAGCTAGCAAGGTAACTGAACTACCTGGGTTTCCTTCCTTACAGGCCTCTCTGCTAAGATCTGGAAGCTTAGCTTTAGACAGCAAATCAAAACCCCATTTCTCCTCTAAAAGGAAGTGTGGGGTGAGCCACAGGGCAGCCCTTGGGCAGGGCTGGAAGGAAATACCAGGAGCAGCTGTGGATAGCCAAAATTGCCAGCAGAAGGCAGGGAGCTGCAGGGTTTGATTTGGCCAGAACTGGCTCAAAGAGGGCATGTTCCCCTTCACCAAGGCTCAATCTTGGTGGCCCTGGTCCTAGCACCCCTCTTCCAAACCCCACAGGCGGCCAGATTCAGGAAGACTATCACAGCTGGAATCCTGAAAGAAGCTTTTAGCCAGCTGCTCTGATCTTCCGTCAGGGTCTATGGGATGCCAAGAGTCTGACTACTGCCCCCTTATGGTCACTAGTAAAACAGCTACATTAGAGGATTTTAGCACTCTGTCCAATCACTTTCAATCTTTCAGCAGAGCCCGCAATGCCCTTTTGAGACCATGACTTTTGGAAACCTTTTCACTGATTCACATGTGTTAGGCATTCAATACCAACGGACATTTGGCTTTCAGTATCATCTACCCTAGATTGGTTAACTCTGACGATCGATAGATAGAGTCCTTCCAACGTTTATTATAACGGGTCAGCAGCAGCCAGAGGGCCAGAGGGATGGAACTCCAGACTCATTTATTCTTCATGTAGATCTTTGGGGTCTGCCAGCTCTCAGGGGCTTCCTTCAGGCCTGCCTTTAGCCAGATGCGCTTCAACTCTTTCTCAAACTTGATCTGCGAGGGCAGAGGGGGGAAATCGACACATTATCAGTAAAGCCAGACACTCTTAAACACTGCCAATCAAGGTCCACGGGAGGGGCCATATTCACCTGCTTCCTTTTCAGACGTCCCTCCCGGACTTTACGCCGCTGAAACCGTGTCCTCTTGATCAGCTTACGGTACTTGTGGTGGTTCATCTTCCGTCTTCGGATCTTCAGTACATTTTTGCACTGCATTGGAGTGGCGTCCCTGACGCCCTGCTTGGGTTCTTCCTCCTCCTGGCTGGGGGGACACTTGTGGAATCGGGAGGGAACCACAGTCATTGGGACCCCAACATCCAGTTTGGGCAACAGGTATCTGGCAGTCAGCCAGCTCTCTAGCGGGCTGATGGACATCCTCCTGGGGACCAGGAACTCCTCAAGCTCCAACTGAGCCCCCTTACAAGGAAGGGAGGCGACCCGAGTTAAGCTTGCAAACTGCAAACTGTAAAGGGGTCGAAAAGCATGGCTGCTGGTCACCCCGGAATTAGGCCAGGAACGACGGAAACCTGGGGGAAACAACAGTCGCTACTGGTGAGACCACACCATATTAGAGCACTACTACTACCCAGGCTCGGGTAACATGTACCCCCAAACAGGGGAAACCTGGCCCTTACTCCAGTCTAAAGCTATGATGTACCCCTCATATTACTCCGAAGTTCGCAGGGAAAGTCTGGACAGGATCCTGTTTCCAGCAAGTTAAGACTGCTGAGGGCAAGCTGGGCTGCTCTGATTCTCATCCCCAACCCAGGCGTGGACTCCGTGTCCACGGGGCCTCTTACCTGCCCAGGGAACAGCCCTGACCAGCCGTGAAGTCAGGCGCGCAAGGAACATGGTGAGGGGAGGCCAGGCCACAGATGCTCAGAGCTAGAACACAGGTACCGGCTGAGGTCAAGCGGAGGCGGGGGGCTGTGCCTGTGCCCTCAGCCGCCGCCGACCGGCCAGGCAGCATGCTTCACAGACCCCACCACCCTGGATGCCCCTGATTAGCAATGAGGCATCTTCCAACGCCGCTCTTGGCTAAATTCCTGTCTACTTATCTGCACCAACTTGATCCCCGCAAGCCGTTCACCCCACTGCTTATGCTCGGGCACCCGAACCCACAGCGCGGGATGGAACCGACGAACGCACCGAACACACCAAGGGCAGCAGCTACCCGCGGGCTCCCATCTCTGCAGCTCTTTCAAACTTCCGACCCGCAGACCCAACCCCGGAAGTTACTGCCGACCATAGTGCCATGGACCGTAAGGACTTCCGGTGCGTAAACTGGGGACGGGTTCCGCCCCAGCGCGATCCAACCCGGCGCCCTCTGGCGCCCGACTCGGCGTCGACATGTTTTCCGGGCGCTCCAAGCAAGCAATCCCTCCGCCCCAGTTCGCCAGCAGCACGTCAGTTCCGGGCAAGAAAGGGCAAGAAAGGCACCCAACCCCACATCCGTCCGCAATCCCCCTACGGTGTTCTCTGCGCACGCGTGACTTCTAGCAGTGTTTTTGTTGCTTCGTCTCCCCTGGCAGGCAGGACCGCAGAATTGACGTAAGGAAAGGCAGCGACGAAAGCGTTTGGAGCTGCTGTTAGGGCTGGAGATGGTTTAGGAACAGCCCTGTGGCATATGATGGGTGGGGGTCAGATGATGCTCGCAGGGTTTGGTGCTGTTCTGAACATACTGCCTCATCCCTTTAATTTGACAACCACTTCTCCCCACCAATCTCAAGTGAGGTCCTAAATCCTATATGGGCCATTCCTAAACCAAACAAGCACCAATAGTGTACTTTGGTTTTGGGGGGAGGGTAGGGCTCTCACACATTGTTATTTTTCCAGACAGGGTTTCTCTGTGTAACAGACCCCTGGTTGTCCTTGAACTCGCTCTGTAGATCGGACTGGGGGTTTCTCTGTGTAACAGACCCCTGGTTGTCCTGGAACTCGCTCTGTAGACGGGGCTGACCTCACAGAGCTCCGCCTGCCTCTGCTTCCTGTTAGCTCACACGTTTACTTTTTACCCAAAAACCTAAAGCAGCCTCTGTGGAATATGGGTGCTGCTTCCTCACCCAGAAAGGCTGGTTGGCCCTGATGGACAGGGGCACCCACTTTAGGAAAGGCCTGTGTAAGACTCAAGAACTCGGGGGCTGGAGAGCACTGACTGCTCTTCCAGAGGTCCTGAGTTCAATTCCCAACAACCACATGGTGGCTCACAGCCATCTATAATGAGATATGGCGCCCTCTTCTGTCATGCAAGCATACATGGATGGAATGTTGTATACATAATAAATAAATCTTTAAAAAAAAAAAAGACTCAAGAACTCCTTCATTTGAGGAACTGCTTATGCTTTGCATGAGGGCATTTCTGGGTAATATTAGCAAGAAGTGGCCAAGTGTGTCTTCCCCAGGTACTAACCTAGCTAACAGTGGTAGGAGCATAACCAATGAAGACAGAAAAGGCAGGTTCTAGTCCCAGCTCCGTAACTGAGGTCACGAGGCGATGCCTGAGATAGGAAGGTTTAGTCATGTCTGATGGTGTTGAGGGAGAGGAGGCACACAGCGCACATGTAAAGGTCAGAGGATAACTTTGTCGAGTCCGCTCTCTTCTTCCATCTCTATGTGGATTCCAGGGATCTGATTCAGGTTCTCAGGCTTGTGTGGCAAGCACTTAACCCACGGAGCCATATGCTGCACTAACCCAAACACAAAGGTTTATGAACATCAAGAGTATCTTCAGGTCACAGCTTCTTCCCTGCCTGGGTTTAGCCACAAAAGGCAATATGGTGCCCTCTAGACTCCAACCTTCATCTTGGTGCATCCACGCCTCTAAGGGTCGTTTATCTTCTGCACTCTATCTAATTAGATGAAAATGGAAGACCTAACAAAGGATCCATTAGAGAGGTGATCATGTTGAGAACAATCCAGATAAGGACAGTGCCTCCTAGGGGTCAGGAACCAATAGGTGAAAGGGCAAGATCAATCCGACCATCCTCCTTCCCCAAGCCCAGGAACTAGTCCAATGTCAGATGGCCTTCTGTATATGTGTTGCTCTTACTGGTTAATGAATAAAGCTGTACTGGCCTATGGCGGGGCAGGATATAGCCAGGCTGGAAGAGATCTAGAGAGTAGGCGGAGTCAAGGAGCCGCCAAGAAGCAAGACATAGCAAAACCACAAGCCTAGTGGTGAAATATATAGAAACGGGGTAAGATTGTAAGATGTTAGATGTAACAGTTAGTTAATAAGAAGCCTGAGCTAACACGCTAAACAGCATTGTAATATAGTTTCTGTGTGATTATTCGGGTCTGGGAAACGAACAAGCAGTCTCCGCTTATAAAACTGGCCTTTAATAGTGGTGATGGCGGCAGGTCCAAGCACTCGGGAGGCAGAGGCAGGTGGATCGCTGTGAGTTTGAGGCCAGCCTGGTCTACAGGACAGGCACTAAAGTTACAGAGAAACCATGTCTCAAAACAAAACAAAACAAAACAAAAATACTCTGGTCTTCAGCGAGGCGAGAAATGCCAGACTTTTAAGATCCCTATGCCTCACCAGGTCCCAGGCCAAAACAGAAGGGGCCAGGTCAGAGTAGGACAGCTGCTCGGTCATGGTGGCACTGAAATATGGGTACATATCTGTAAGACTGTACTGCTGGGATGAGCCAACTGGAACTACAAAGATCAATTCTTCACAAAAACCTGAAGAAAAAGCACTGGTGGTATTGAAGTTAAGAGCACCTCTGACTCTTCTATAGGATTTTAGTTTGTTCCCAATACCCAGATCAGGTGGATCACAGTGTGCCTTCAATGCTAGCACTTAGCAAGCAGAGGAAGGTGATCTCTAAGTTCTAGGTCAGCTTGGTCCACGAAGCAAAACCCTGTCTAAAAGAAAAATCACTAATAGAATATTTTGAGGGAGGGTGTATGTGTTTGTTTTCTTTTAGAGGACAGAGGAGATTTAAGAATGTGGCCAAAGGCAGGCCCACAGTAGGCCTGCCTGTATTACAGCGGTTAAGAGCACTGACTGCTCTTCCAGAGGATCCAGGTTCGATTCCCAGAACCCATATGGCAGCTCACAAGTATCTGTAACTCAAGTTCTAGGGTACCCGGTACCCATGGCAATATATCAAAGCACTGTAGTCAGAGACTGCTCATTTGTTTCCTGAACACCCAGACCCAAATAGTCACACAGAAACTATACTGTTTGGCCTATTAGCTCAGGCTTCTTATCAACTAACTCTTACATCTTAAATGAATCCATTTCTATAAATCTGTGTATCACCACGAGGCTGTGGCCTACTGGTAAGTTTCCAGTGGGTGGAGCATCACCAACTCTGCCTTCTCTTTATATATCTTTTCCAGCCTGGCTACATTCTGCCCTGCCATAGGCCAAAGTACTTTTTTTTTTTTTTTATTAACCAATGGTAATAAAACACATTCACAGCATACAGAGGGGAATTCCACATCAAAGCACATAAAGTTAAATTAGAAAAATTAAAAAGTAAAACAAACCAAAAAAACGAGCCCTAGTATGGGGCGCAGAAGCCTCAGCCTATATCTTTTTTTGGTGGGTAAGGACAGGGTTCAAGATAGGTTTTTTTTTTGGGGGGGGTGGGGGGTTTAGAGACAGGGTTTCTCTGTAGCTTTGGAGTCTGTCCTGGAACTAGCTCTAGTAGACCAGGCTGGCCTCGAACTCACAGAGATCCACCTGCCTCTGCCTCCTGAGTGCTGGGATTAAAGGTGTGTACCACCACTGCCCAGCTAAGATAGGGTTTTTTTTTTTTTTTTTAGCCTCGACTGTCTTGGAATTAGCTCTGTAGATCAGGCTGGCCTCAAACTCACAGAGATCTGCCTGTCTCTGTCTCCTAAGTGCTGGGACTAAAGGCATGTGCCACCACTGTCAGGCTAGAACCCCCCCCCTTTAAAAAAAAAAGATTTATTTATTTCTTATGCATACAGCGTTCTGAATGCCTGTATGCCAGAAGAGGGCACCAGATCTTATTTATAGGTACCTGGGAGGTACCATGTGGTTGCTGGAAATTGAACTCATGACCTCTGGAAGAATAGCTAGTGCTCTTAACCTCTGAGCCACCTCTCCAGCCCTAGAAACCCCTTCTTAATTAAACTTAAGGGAAATATTCTAAAACAAAACATACTATTATGTGGTTTTTCTTACTATTATGTAAGATCTAAATGTTACTCAAATATTATACATGATGAAAAAGCTGTATAGTGTCTTCTGCATCAAATAAAGTGACCACTCTGCACAACAGCATCACTGTGCCTGAACCACAGGACTTTTTTTTTTTTTTTAACTCTTTTAAGTAGAGGCGGGTCAATGAGAACAGGAGAATTCTGGGTCCTCCCCAGTCCTGTCCAGACATAGAAGAAGCAAGATGTGACCTGTCCTGGTGAATAAGGCACTGAGCCACATGGCTAACATAGATAAGAATAATGGGCCAATCAGTTTACAACTAAAAAAATAAAATAAAATACTCTTTTAAGATTTATTTATTTATTATGTATATAGTGCTTTGCCTGCACATATGTCTGCAGGCCAGAAGAGGGCACCAGATCTCATTACAGACGTTTGTGGTTGCTGGGAATTGAACTCAGGACCTTTGGAAGAACAGTCAGTGCTCTTAACAACTGAGCCATCTCTCAGTCACAAACCACAGGATTCTTGATGAAGAGTATATGAACAAGGCAAACAGTGGTTTCTGTACCCTATGTCACATGGATTCCCTTAGAGCAGTGATTCTTAACCTTCTTAATGCTTCCTAAATTCCCTTTAATACAATTTCTCACATTATGGTGACCCCCAATACCAATCAAAACTATTTTTATTGCTACTCCAATGGTCTTGGGTGACCCCTGTGAAAGGGTCATTTCACCCCAAGGGGTCGCAACCAAGAGGTTGAGAATCACTGCCTTAGAGGGAGGGAAGGGTTGATCATACCACCCTCAGATAGGGGCTACCAGGATAAACTGTTTCCTCTTGCCAAGGGCCCACAAATACCTTGCTGAACTTGTACTGGTCTCAATGGTCACCATGACCTGGGAGCCACTGCAGTAGAGTTGACCCACATGCTACTTGTGAAGTGACAGGGAACCAGGAAGCTGGCCTGAGCAGGATTTGATTAGCCAACAATGCTACTCAGACAAAGTATATGCAGGCTACCAGGATGGACTGAAGTTCTGGCTGAGGGTAGAGTAGTCTATGTGGAACAGGCCCATACTTGTCTCTAGGAGCTAGTCTAAGGAAGTGACCCCTGGCAAGAGCCAGTATATTTTGATAGACAATATTCATCCAAACAATAAATAGGCCTGCTCATCTTACCTGTCCCACTGTCCATAGAGGTTCAGATCTCAGCTCTGAACCCAAGATACCTATTCTTGTTTGTCCCTGTACCTAAACACAAACTGTAAGCTATGATACACCATGACCCTAGCCTGAAGCCCTTCAGCTGTACACTGATGTCATATCTCCCCTCCTGGTACACTCCAGAACACAGCCTTTCATCTCTAAGGGCAGATGGTTTCAGGAAGGCACGGAACTTAATACAAAATCCAATCCTTTAATGAGAACTGGGAGCAAAGATCAGGGACATACAGTCACATTTTCCCTAGAACAGCTAAGCTGGCAGTGCACAGCTGCACACACACTCCCACCACTCCTGAGTCCACAGCCACCCCAGGCCTGCATATAAGAAAACAAGCAGAATAACAGCCCACAGTCTTACATCCCAAGTGTCCTGAGAATTGTTTATTCAACCTCATAAAATTTCTCTAGAGCTGGTGGCCTGCACTCAGCATTGCACAGATAAAAATATATGACTTTCAACACAGACCTAAATACCTTCACATTTTAAAAATCAGAATTCTCTATACAAGTGTTAAGCTAACAGAATTCAAATTCTGAGTTTTCATATGTAGCTTTCACTTGTATTAAGCACATGTTTATTTACAACGCGAATAGAGAATAAGGGGGCTATTAAGGCCATTTTCTCATTGTGAAACACTGGAAAATATGTACACAAGTATAACCTAATATAGGCAAACATGTGAAAAATCATCTTTCTTGGCTTTACGTAATTGAGTATCGGTTTAGGAGTGAAGCGACAGCTCATCAATAGCACCAAGCCACGCCAATGGGGACGAGTGCCTTTGCTGTTTGATCATCCAGTTACCTGAAGATCTGCAGCTGGGTGCACCTTCAACTGGGACAGATGTGCAGCACTCCCCAGGCCAGCCTGAAGGGCACCTGCTCGCTGTCCAGTTAAATTCACCTCAAGGTCCAATTGAAAACACTTCCAAAAAACATCATGCTACAAAGGCCACTGAAGCCAAGGTGTGCCCAACAGGGAGGGACCAAGGGCAGCCACCAGGAAATCCATCTCACCTCCGATGTCTGCCGTGTCCATGGTGGTCCCGCTCATAGCGATGGCCTGTGCGCTCATATGACCTTGAGCGCTCCCGTCTTTGATCTCTATAGTAATGACTTTTCTTTTTGTATTTTCCGGAATTGTCTGTCCGCTCTCGTGACCGGCTTCGAGAACGAGAGGAGCTCCGGCTACGAGACTTGTGTGGCTTCTGGGTGAGGTACTTGCAGTCCTTTGATTTCCGGGAGGTCCTCACTTCTGAGCCTTTGTAGGGAACACCACGGTGTACCTGCCTTGGAGGAGAGTCACTGCGGCTCCGAGAACGACTCTGTGACTTGGACCCACCTGAGGTAGAGCCACTATCACTTTTCCTGTGAAGAGAAAAACATGCTATGATGTAGCCCCTATCCTAGCCAAGCCCAAACAAAGCAGAGGAGCTGGCAAAGGGGCTCATTTTGTTTTGTTTCATTTTTTGAAACAGGCTTTCTCTGTGTACCCTGGCTATCTTGTCTTGCAGACCACTCTGTAGACCAAGTTGGCCTCAAACTCACGTATGTGACTGCCTCTTTCTCCCAAAGGCTGGGATTAAAGGCATGTACCACTACCACTTGGCCACAAAGAATCTTAAATTCAGAGACAGAAGAACCACATCAGGTTAGGAGCACCTGTCCCACTGGGTGTGATGGCACACTCCTGTAATGCCCAAACTTGGGAGGCAGTCTGCTTTACAGAGCAAGTTCCAGGACAGCTAGGGTTACACAGAAAAGAAACCCTGCCTCTAACAAAGTAATAATAATAATAATAATAAGAGCCAGTGTCTACATTATTGCAAGAGACATCTATATGTGCCCTCCTACCACCCTAAGAAAACACCAGGTTAGAGTCTCATGGGTAAGCCCCAGGCACACACCTTCTCTTCGGAGAAGCAGACCTGGACGGGGATCTTGAGTAGCTCTGTTCACGGCTCCTGCTTTGACTGCGACTCTCGTGCCCCTTGGGCAAGCTGCACATAGGAGCACAGTAGTTAGAGACCTGCAATATCTTTAGCCTCCAATGTCTACTTAGGCAGACACGAGCATCTTACCCATTCACAGGGCTGTCTGCCTTGGCTTTCTTTGAGCCCTCCACTTTCCGTTTGACGTTCTTCACAGAGAGAGGGGAAGACTTGTTTCCTTTACCTTCTTTGGGGGATTCTACTGAACCTAACAAGAAATTAAAACCATAATGAGAAATTTCTTCAATAAGAAATATACTAGAGCCAGGTAGTAGTAGTGGTGCACACCTTAAATCCCAGCCCTTGGAAGGCAGATCTCTGTGAGTTCAAGGCCAACCTGGTCTATAAGAGCTAGTTCCAAGATAGCTAGCACTGTTACACAGAGAAAACAGAAAGAAAGAAAGAAAGAAAGAAAGAAAGGAAGGAAGGAAGGAAGGAAGGAAGGAAGGAAGGAAGGAAGGAAGAAAAAGAGAAAAAAAAAAGAAATATACTAGACTAGTTTCAGGATAGGCTCCAAAGCTATATTAAAAAATCCTATCTCGAAACACAAAAGTCAAAATAAATATACTAGGCAAAGCAAGACAAGACCATTTGTAACTAACTAACTACCCTGGAGCCCAGAATGAAAATACACACACAAGACACAGTTAGGCCCTCTGTTCAGACCTATTTTGCCCAGGGACCAGGGAATGAGTACCATATTCTTTGTTCTAACAATATAATCATAAACTCTAAATTTAAAAATTTAGCTGGGTGGGGCATGCCTTTAATCCTAGTACTCAGGAGATAGGGCAGCCTGGTCCACAAAGTTTGTTTCAGAACAGCTGGACAGTCAGAGCTGTTATAGAGAAACTGTGTGTGTGTGTGTGTGAGAGAGAGAGAGAGAGAACAAGCCAATTTGGTAGATATGGTTAAAAAAAAAGAAAAACGAATTAAAAACAAACAAACAAACAGCATTTCAGAAAGGCTGTCCACATTTCTTTCTTTTTATTTTACTTTTGGTTCTTTTAGACAGGGTCTCTATTTATAGTTTTGGAGCCTGTCCTGGAACTCGCTCTGTAAATCAGGCTGGCTCTGTCTCCTGAGTGCTGGGATTGAAGGTGTGTGCCACCACTTTCCGGACATATCTGTTACTAGAAAACAATCCTTGGGGCCACTCTGACTTATTTTAAGGATCACTAACAGATTGCTAGGGATTCCAGTGCCAGAGTACTGCTGAGATAAGCTGCAATCAACTCAAGGAGATATATCACAGGTAATGCCATATATCCCCAAACCAAAATTCAGGTTACAAACCGCTCCTTGTGAGGAATAAATTCTCAACACTCACCGAGTTTGGAGGCAGGTGAGAACCCTGCAGCACTCTCCGGAACTGGAGCACTTCCTGGTAGTAGCCCCCTCGCTCGTGCCTTGGCCTCTTCGATAGCATGCTTTCTCTTCTCCACCTCATTTTCTAGGTGTGTCAAATCAACCTGAAAAGGCAGAATCATCCATCCATTCAGAACCAAATGCTTCTGGCTAAACACAAGCAATTAATCCATACAAAAACACAGAGGAACCTTTTTCCGTGTATAAAGCTGCAGGATTTTAAAGCAGATTTCTTGAATTTCTTCTTCAGATGCTCCAAACAAAAGAAACCAATGCGGACGATTGGGTAAAGGGATCTGTGAACACAGAAGTTATCATGTCACTTGCTACCCTTAAGAACTCCAAGGACAGGTATGGTGGTGCATACCCACACCTTTAATCCTACCACTCAGGAGCAGAGAATGGAACTCTATTAGTTTGAAGACAGCCCTATCTCAAAAAACAAAAACAAAAAAAACAAAACCAAACAAACACACACACAAACAAACAAAAAAACCCAAAACCACTACTACCACCCTCATCAAAATCTTGTCAAGGCCAACAAGGTTCCAAGGGTAACACCTGAAATGGTCAGCCAGTTTACCAAGAAACCCTGCTGCAAATGAACCTAGTTTGACAAACACATTAACATTTACCAGAGGCTGGAGAAAGTTCTAGAGTCTAGAGTAAAACCCAGAGAGCTGCATACTTACCTCCAGTGTCCGGGCAGCGAGGTAGATACAGGCACAAGCAATGCTCTCAGGCTGGAACCGCACGAAGACATCTGTGCGAAGGCTGTCATTCATGTAGTTCCTGAAAACAAGACCAGAAGACTGTAGTGCTGTGGGCACTGTGCCACCACCTGCCACCAAAGGTTGATATTCCTAAGGATTCTGCACTAGGGCTGAGCTGGGTACTCTGGAAATCTCCAGAGATATCTGGGGCATTCTGAATACATGAAAGAAAGAAATCAATGGGGAAAAAAGCTGGCTGAATGTCAAACAATACGTGTTGCTATGAACGAGAACCGACTTTAACTTTACTTTTCCTTCTATATCTGGCCTGCTATCATGCAAAGCACAATGCTTAGAAAGAAAATGCTACTTGGTAGTTAAAATGTAGTTGATTAAAGAAATCTAAATGTTCAAAATCCATAGTGCAGAGAAACATGCAAACTCAAATGAGCAGGCTGAGCATGAGCCTCGAAACAGCGAGACAAGCTGTCCTGTGTTCCTTTTCTTCAGGCAGCACTTGTGGCCCGGTCCTTCTCCAGATGACTGAGCCACAGCTCCAGTGAGGGAGTCCACTTGGAAGAGGGAAAGGCCCTTGGGTGCAGTTCAGATGCATGGGCACATCATGCAGAGGAGGTCAACACCCAAGGGAATCCTCTTCTCGGTCTTTATCAAAGAACGTTTCCAAACTGTCCCATTTCAACAAGGAGTCTTAAAATGAACATTCATAAAAATCAGACAAAAGCAACAAAACACTAAAAGTGGCAACAAAGTACACTTAAAAATGCTCTAATACTTTATAAAATACATGTAAGTACAAAACTTCACATTTCTAGAAAAGTTAAAGTTCTTTAAAAATTGGCTAGTTTTTTACATTTTCTTTATATATTCCTTTAAAATTTATAGATTATAACAAAATGGTATACTAGCTTTATCAACATTGCAAAAACAATGAGAAAACATGTGAAGAGGTTATATTATACACTGCCCAACATATCCAATAATGGTACAGCATACCCTAACGCCAGGTTAAATCATGAGATTTAACTGCCCCACCCAGTACCTTTGTCCTAAAACCTTAGAGAAAGTAACATTCAAATCCATTCTGACATTTTAAACAATAAATTCTACAGCTGGCCCTGGAAGCATTAACTCTACACATCAGAAGTCAGAAAGATAGCTGCACTATCCATCTCTCAGGAGCCATTCTGTGGCTAAACAGCATAAACATTAACAAATATCACAAATAACTTTATTACTGATAAGAAATTTTTAGTATTCAAATATATTAACCCATTATTTTAAGTTCTAAAAACAAATGAAATCCTTTAAATGTTTAATGTAAACTTAATGCTACATTAGAAATAAATTACAACAGTTTAACTTAAAGATGCATACCTTTACTGGAATAAATCCTACTTAAGCTGCTGAAAAGAGCAACTGTAGGACTTAGGAGAAATAATGACAAGATTCAGTAACAGCCTGAATTTCCACCATGCCAATTTGTCACTTCAGTTTTTACCGCTTTCTGTACATATTTTTTTTTTTTTTTAAAAGGTATTGCATCTTTATTGTACAGGTACAGCAGTTTTAAAAGAACAAAATTCAAGTCAAGACAATTATCAACTCTAATTGATACAATTACCAAGCACGACAGGATTAACAAGAAGCACAATCGTCAGAGAACCACAAGCAGCAGTCGGCCATGACTATACTATCAGGTACGCATACCACCAGTCTAGAGCCAGCCTTCGGTGGAGAGCCTGCACTGGATTGGCTGAAGACGGCCGCTGTCCCTGCACCAAAGCGCTTGGACAGCAGAGGAGAAGTCTTAGTCACTTACCCTCAGAGGCTACCCTTTGATTGAAAGAGTACAGAAAAGAAAAGTCAAAATAGGTTCTCTATAAAGCATGTCATAGCACCAGACAATTCAGTCAGCAATATGACCCCTATAGACTTAATTCTGTAGGGAAAATACCCCAATACCTAACTGTTACTTCATTCAGGCTTCATTCTAGCATATGCCTGCTAAAACCAACCCGGGACTGCATCAAAAGCCTTTCCCTTCCCTCAATTCCCTGGAAACAATACCACTGATTCTGTGGTTGGCAAACCCCAGAAGGAAGCTCACTGACTACTCTCACAGGGTGGGAGCATTGGAAATACAAGGGCAGGGGTAGATGGGCCACCTACCGTTAAGTCTGTCCCTGTCATTTTGGGGGAGGCACTGAGACAATTCCAGACCATAACCAAGTCATGGGATGACAACCCACTGCCCAGGTGCCTCAAGTAATACATTCCTGAACTGCCCTTGCTGGTCTCATAAAACAAGGAAAATCAACTCACCATGCAGTCTGGACCAGGTGTTGATTACGCTCACACTCTAACACCTGAAGGTACATAACGATTATCTGGAAGATATGGGTCAGTCAGTTATTAACAAAAACTTGGAGAGCACGGAACTCAGATCTTGGTGTCCATGCAGCAAAAGAACCTCAAGCTATACCCCAGGGAGCTCCTGGTGATGTCCAGCAGACAGCTCAATTTTTGGGATGTGCTTGCTACGTGCTTTTATAGTTGGGCAGAGTGCATATGTGAAGACCAATCTGCACCTGTGGCATTGTTTTCCATGCGGCTCATTTTCATTCTTGCTGACAATACCTTTCCACCAGTGAGATTTGCCTGCACTACACATCCCTGTACCCCAGTAGCCAACTTGCACAAAACATGAAAATACATTAAACACATTAAGAAAAACACTTAAAATATTTAGTTGAGAATTTATCAAGAATCTAATGTCAGAAACTCAAATAAGCAAGAGCAGATGACAAGGCCAGAGAAGTAAACATGAACTTTTGCTACCCAAGTGCCAAAATTACAGTGTGCTCTACTGCACTCAGCTAAGCCTGAGGCTTTCAAGTTTCAGTTTAGCTACACTAGATAAGACACTCATGAGACATTCTAATAAACTCATTTCTGAGCACATATTATAGACTACTTGGTTCATTTTGAAATAAAAGAATTCAGAATTCTTCTGTTCTTCCAAAGGAGATATTAAAGCTATTTCTAAAGTAACTTTTTTAAAAAAAGATGTATTTATTATTATGTATACAGTATTCCATCTGCATATCAGAAGGCACCAGATCTCATTACAGATGGTTGTGAGCCATGTGGTTGCTGGGAATTGAACTCAGGACCCTGGAAGAGCAGAGTGCTCTTAATCGCTGGCGCCATCTCTCCAGATCCTCCAAAGTAACTTTTAAAAGTTAGCTCTTAAGGGTGAAGGAGAAAGCTCAATCAGTAAAGCGCCTGCCTCACAATCCCTAGAATCCATATAAGAATGTTGGGTGTGGAGCACACAGAGGAAGTCAGCTGAAGCATGGCTTAGGTGGCTGCAGGTGCCAAGCCAAACCTACCTTGTGAGGATGCTTCACATGGACACAGAAGCCCAGCTCCTTGAGAACGCGTCTCTCTGCCTTTATAATCTGGTTTTTTAAATTAACATACTCTTGATCCAGCACTAGAGGCACAGGTTTCCTGCAAAGACAAAGCAAAATTCTTCCAGATTCCACCAAGTGATAACCACTACAGTACCGGAAGTCTATAGATTCACTTCAGCAAAGTCGCACAACAGTCCTCCAACCTCAATTCTAACCTATATATTCTTTATTTTTTGTTCACCAGATAGAAAGACCCTACATACACTTTATTACTAACCTGCCCCTTGCCTCTACACATAAATAGTATTCTAGTATTTCAACACACCTCTTGAATATGGTGGAGGATCTCAGGATCTCTGCACAAGGGCTATATACCACGTCAGATTCAAGAAAAAAGATCAACCTTTCTGGTTGGATAGGAAATTACAGAACCAATAAAGCACAATAAAGTCGCCCCTCAGTATACACTGGAGCTGGTTCCATGACTACTTTCACCTACTCTAATACCTATGAATGCTCAAGTTTCTTATACAAAATGGTATATCCCCACAGCACTTACAGTCTCCACATGTTTCAAATCACTTGGGTACTTAATGCTACCTAGTACAATAGAAATGCTATACACATATAGTCACAGTACTGTTCTAAGGAATAGTGACAATAAAGTCTATACAAGTTCAGCACCGACACTAATTCCACTCCCTGCATCCCAAGAATTTCAATTCAAGGCTGGTTGAACTCTTGAGTGAGAAAGCTGCAGATATAGATGACAGACTATTGAAAAAGAGACCAGATTGTAGCTGGATGTGGCGGTGTATGCCTGTGATCACAGAGACAGGTGGATCTCTGAGAGTTGAGACCAGTCAGGTCTACAGAGAAACCCTGTCTCAAAAACTCAAACCAAACCAAACCAAGCAAAAAACAAAAGAGACCAGGTTGTGTTTTAAAGGGTTTCTGTTAAGCTGGGCATGGTGGTACATTTCCCTAATCCCAGCACTCTGGGGACAGAGACAGGCCACCTGAGCGAGGCCAGCCTGGTCTGGCCAAGCCAACTAAGGCTACACAGTAAGACTCTGGTTTAGGGCTGGAGAGATGGCTCAGTGGTTAAGAGTATTGCAATTCCCGACAACCACATGGTGGCTCACAACCATCTGTAATGAGGTCTGGTGCCCTCTTCTGGCCTGTAGGCATACACACAGACAAAATACTGTATACATAATAAATAAATATTTAAAATAAAAAAAGACTCTGGTTTAGAAAACAGCAGAATGAAACAAAAACTAAAGGGCTTCTGTGAACAAGAACAGGAAGTCTGGGGTATGGTCCACAACTGGGGACAATGGTTTCCAGTGCTTTGTGGGGATGCTTGCTTGCTTGCTTGCTTGCTTGCTTGCTTTAGATTCTTTCTTTCTTTCTTTCTTTCTTTCTTTCTTTCTTTCTTTCTTTCTTCCCTCCCTCCCTCCTTCCTTCCTTCCTTCCTTCCCCTCCTCCCTCCCTCCCTCCCTCCCTCCCTCCCTCCCCTTAATTTCATACAGTTGCCTCCCTCTACATCTACCATGTGGGACCTGGGCATCAAATCCTGGTCCTCAGGCTTGGCAGCAGGCTCATTTACCCACCAAAGCATCTCATCAACCCTGTGTATATATTCTTTAAAATTTATACTGTTTGTTTGGTTTATGGGTTGTGCCTGTGGAGAACAAACAACTTGTGGAAGTCAATTCTCTCCTACCATGCTGATCTCAGAGCTGAATTCAGGTTGTCGGGCTTGGTGACAAGAACCTACTGAGCCATCTTACTACTGCTTTTGGGTTCTACCTATTTTTGAGACAGGATCTTCTTATGTTTTGTGTTCTTTTGTGATAAGGTCTTACATATTCCAGGCTGGATTTAAATTCATTATGTAGCTGACAACAGACCGTGAACTTCTGATTCTATTTCCAACTCTTACTCACCAGGATTTGTTCCAAGGGTGGGCTGGGTTTTGTTTGTTGTTTTTCTAGACAGGGTTTCTCTGTGTAGCCCAGACTGTCTTGCAACCAGTTCTGTAGACCAGGCTGACCTCAAACTCAAGACATCATCCTGCCTCTGCCTCCTGAGTGCCAGGATTAAAGGTGTGCACCACCATGGCCAGTTCCCCATGGGTGCTTTAAAAAGCAGTACTTGGAGACAAGCATGCTCATGTAATCTGAACATAAGGGGAGACTGGGAAGAATTGCTGAGAGGAGAACCCAGCCGCACCTACATTTCCAGGCCATTTACAGCTACACGGCAAGGTCAGATATCAAAAAAGACCATCCCAAGGGGCAGTTCTGCTAGAACTTAGGAAGGATATAACCGGTTTCTGGCAAGGAGGCCAGGAATGCTGACAAACACAGCACAATGCTGGGACAGCTCCCTTAACGAAGAATCACCAGCTTAGACACTGTCAGCTCGGAGGGTGAGATCCACTGGTCTGGGGCTTGGTGGTTCTGAGTAAAGAACCACAGAGCAGACAGGACAACAGGGTTGTGGTGAGCAGGGCTAGAACAGCCAGTTATCCTATCACTGTGCTCCCCCACCACTGCCCCCGATAGTATGGGGCGCTCAGGAACAAATGAGTGTAACAGACAGACATTTGACAGCTCTAGAAAGGACTTACTTTTTCTCTCTGAGATGCCGAAGGCGATGGAATACATTGATGACATCCCTGATTCGTCTTGGAGCCTCTTCTATTTTGGAAGCCAGGTGAACACAAGCCATGGACACATGCTGAAACGTACATTGGGACACGGGTGTTTTTCCCCAACCTGAGGACCTTCCGGGGCGTTAAAAACTATTAGGAGCAAACAGAAGGTACAGAGACAGCCTCCAGGGAGAACGGTATAAAGTTTGTAGGACAGTATTCAGTTCACTAAGTAAGTGGGCACAACAAGCTAGGTTTCCTCCCAATCCATTTCTCTGATAAAACAGAGAGAAGCCTACCTCCATGGAATGTTTCACGAAGGACTTCGTGTAAAAGAACCGCTGAAACAACACCTGCCCTGTAGCCATGGCCACCTAGGGATGGAGAAGATTCCATCACTTTTGAATGCAGAACTCAAACCTGTCCCATCTGAAGTGTCCAGTGTAGTTCCCCCAGGACAAATACCCACAGGACAGATTCCACTTCCCCAGAGCACTTCTGTCTCGCGGGGCGGTCCTGGGGTTTGTAAAAGGGCCTTGGCCCGAGGGCGTGGGGGAGGGGAAGCCCGGGCACGGGCCGCACTCGGAGCCGGTCAGCGGCCAGGTCGGAGGCACGGACTCGGGATTACGTTAAGACTGCGGTGCGGGTCGGGCTCCGACCTCGGGAAGGGTCCGGGACGAGGGCCAAGCCGACAACAAAGGCCGGGCCGGCACTCTCGACCGACGGCGGACGGTTACCCACCACGCTCGCGGCCGCGCCCTTACCTGCGGCAGGCGGAGCAGGATGCCGGCTGCCTGGATGAGCTCGCAGCCCACCACGCGGAGGCCGGTCTCCGTGTCGCTATCGAGACCGCTCGACATGGACGGCGTGAAGCGCAGCTTGTCGTCGGGCAGCAGGCAGTTCTCCAGGGTGATGAGCACGCCCGAGTAGAGCCTGTCACCGATCAGCACCCCCTGCGACCCTGGGGTGGCTCCCCCCGAGCCGGAAGACCCGGCCGCCAACGCGGGGGCCGCCAGCACCGAAGCCCCGGCCGCCGCCGTCGCCATTTTGTGCCGCCGATTCTTTTTCGGGTCCTTCCCGGAGGGCGGCTCCTCGCGACCAGACCGGCCGTCCCGCCTCAGCCTCCGCCCATTGGCTGTGCGTCAGCGCCGCCTCGTCCCCATTGGCCGCACGGCCTGTTCCTCTGTATCGCGTCAGCCGCTGACGCCGGAAGTGGCCTCGGGTGGGGCTGCTCGTTACCCACTCGGCTCCGCGGCCTGGGCGGACTCGGAAGCGGTCGGTCCGGAAGAGATTGCGATGCTGCTACCGCGGGAACCGGGATTCTAGAAGGGAATCTTTCCGTGGGGACTGGGGCAGGACGGCTTCGTCCCCACAATTGCACGCGCACAGCATCACAGCGCGGTTTAGCCCAGGGTCTTTAGTTCTCAACCCTTCCTGCTGGCCTCTGCTCGGCTACAGCTGCGGGTGGATCTGGCCGCATCGAAAGTGCAGGTTAAGGAACTGGAAAGATAGGCTTGCTTAGCTGTTGAGAGCACTGGCTGCGAGGATGAGACTGATGTGGTGAAGGGGACAGTAAATGGTGTCACCCACACAAGTGCTGGAAAACGATCAACTGGAAACTAGATCAGGAGCAGCAGCCCCTCTCCATGGCCAGGGCATCCCAGAACAGCAACATGGATCCCTGCCTACAGAGCCCTCTGAACCAGCCATTAACAGCAAAACTACACGATGACACCTCTGCATAGAAGGTCATGGTGACAGCCCCCAGGCAGTGATGTGTGGCCTTTGGGCTGGTGGAAATATCCTCTCCTCTGGTAGGTGACTTGCTTCTGGCCCAGACAGGGTAAAACACTTGAACTCTTCTTGCACTAAAAACATAGAATCGCATGTAGTAGAGAGCTTAAAAAATTAAAGGCCATGCTTACAGTTCAAAATGAAGCATTAAGCTGCACAGCGTTGTGAAGTGATTAGTTTCCCTTTCAACAAACCTCATGGAGGCTCTGAAATACATCTCTCCTGACAGGCCGTCCTCTCTAGGACCTAGGGGCAACATACCCCACCAGTGCCATGGGGCTGACAGGGTCTGTTGAGATGTCTGTCACTCCCCTTGGAATCTGTTTGCTTTTGTTTCATTGAAGATAACCAAGCAGCTGGAGAGTGGGTGCTAGGGCCCTGGAGGCACTCTTGAGCAACTCAGTCACTCTGTCCACTTCACCTCAGAATCTGATTAGATTGTTCTAGTCAGGTGTGGAAGGTGTGTCCTACCCTGTTGGACCAAAGTTACTGGTCATGTGGGATAGCCATCAGCCTCTGGATCCAGAGCTTTGCCAACCAGGGCTTGGTTCCCCCTCTTCCACTGCTGACATTTGATTTCCAAAGTGTATTTCAATTACCCAATGATAAGAATCATTGTCTTTTCCTGTGTAAATGTCAGGAGAGAGAGCACAGTGTCCTGGGTGAAGACTGCACCGTGCACAGAGCAGTCTCATTTCCAGCCTCTGCTGGTAGGATGTTTCAGTGTTCCAAGGTCCTGGAGCTAGTGAAAGACATGCTTAATGAAGAACACTTTCTCTGTAGTTTCTTTTCCTTTATAATTTACAAAAGTAAAGCATTTCTTAGTGATTTAAGAATGTTAAATGATTCTAAATCAATGTAAATAAGATGATCTACTACAAAACATAAAAAAAAAAAACCCACTGGCTGCCCTTCCAGAGCTCAGTTCAATTCCCAGCAACCACATTAATGGCTCACACCCATCTATAATGGGATCTGATGCCTTTTGTCATGCAGGCATACATACATAAAATATTTTTTAAAATATTTATTTATTTGTTTATTATGTATACAGTATTCTGTCCGCAGGCCAGAAGAGGACACCAGGCTTCATTACAGATGGTTGTGAGCCACCATGTGGTTGCTGGGAATTGAACTCAGGACCTTTGGAAGAGCAGGCAATGCTCTTAACCGCTGAGCCATCTCTCCAGCCCATAAATAAATATTTTTAAGCGCAAATTAAAAAGTGGAAAAGTGAGATTTTTTTTTTGTGGCAGGTACAGACGAAGAATGGCCAGAGATTTTGAAGGTCGGTAGGAAAAGGCTTGGAGTTGACCCTATAGACAGTGTTTACGAATATCCCTGATTCCATTCCTGACTTGTGTAGTTTCACCAAAACTATGCACTAGATGTGGTTATTACCTGTCAATACTCAGTTGTCTTAAGCTTTCACCAAGATTACAGCTTCGGTGGGAAAACTGGGAGGACGCTGGAAGGGAAGGAGGTTCCTGGATAGGTCCCATTCAAGTATCTTGAGCGTCAAACAAAGCTGCCAATAGCCAGCATTTCACAGTCCAGCGGTAGTGGGTTGATTTGATTCCATTGCCTAAGCACATCCAACAAAGACCACATCTCCTGTCCTCTACCCATGCTGCCCATATTGCTGACCACCTATCTCCTCCCTAGGCTGCAACTCCAAGGTGGACACAAGGATCCAAGGTTGTCGCTGCCTAGCTGCTTGCCCATTCCCTAAACTGAAGCTGGCCAAAGGATTGGAAGAGATTGATGGCTCAAGTCAGACTCTGGTACCGGAGATGGCTGTTAACACCCAAAAGGAAGAGAAACCTAGGCTGGATAGGGATGCTGGGTACAACTCACAGGGGTCTGCAGCACCTGTTGTCTTTATTAACTACAAAACAGAGCTCAGTGATGGGGCCAAAAGGGTCTGTTATCTTCTACCCCATCTATTCAATAACCACTGGCTAATGAATGACAGTTTTGTAAGTAAAACACAAATACTTAGTGCAGTGACCTTTAAACTGATGACAAAAACTAAAAAATTCAAAGGGACCTTGTAGGACTCTTCAGTAATGGAAGCCAAAATTAAGCTGGCCGACAGTGATAATGAAAACAGAAGACATATCCAAGTGATCTGTTTTGAAAGATTTTATTTAATTTCTTTTATGTACATTGGTGTTTTGTCTGCATTCATGCCTGTATGAGGGTGTCAAATCCCCTGGATCTGTCATTACAGACAGTTGTGAACTGCAGTGTGGGTACAAAGGATTGAACTGGGTCCTCAGAAGTAGTTAAATGCTTTTAGCCACCGAGCCATCTCTCCAGCCCCAATCCAAGTGATTTTTTTTTTTCAGTTTTTCGAGACAGGGTTTCTCTGCAGCTTTGGAACCTATCCAGGAACTAGCTCTTGTAGACTAGGCTGGCTTCAAACTCAGAGATCCACCTGCCCCTGCCTCCCGAGATTTAATCCTGTTGGGATTAAAGGCATGCATCACCACCACCTGGCCCCAAGTCATCTTTAGGGACCGGGAATATAGCTGAGTTGATAAGAGTGCTTGCCTAGCATTCATGGAGCTCTGGGTTCAATACCCTGTGTCCCAGAAACTAGGCCTGGTGCTGCATACCTATGATCCCAGCACTTGGGAGGTAGAGGCAAAGATCAGGAATTCAGAGTTACCCTTCTTTCTTTGTAAGTTCAGCCTAGACTGAGCTACATGAAACTGTCAACAACAAAATGCAGGAGGCAGATGTTCAGGACTTAATTAATTATATATGGTGCTAGGAGTGGGCACTGAATCCAAAGAAAGAGCTCAGAATGATTCCCAAGCAATGGTGGCATAAGATGAGGGACAGTGGCACTAAGTACAGCATGGTCCCCACTGCAGGAGACAGGCACTGCGGGTTCTCCTATAGCAGGGGGTCAACGAACAAAGCAGAATTGGGCCTTTCCTAGATAAACATGGCTGGCCATTGTATAACAGTTTCTCCAAGATAAACATTTCACCTTGAGGAGGAAGTTAGTGAAGACAAAAGGATATTCTTAAAGGAAATAAAACAGTTAATTCATCAGGGAAGTTTTTTAAGATACAAGTAGCCAGGCCTGGTGGCACATGCCTACGATCCCAGCACTCAGGAGACAAAAGCAGGTGGACCTCTCAGTTTGAAGCAGCCTAGTCAACAAAGTGAGTTCCAGGACAGTTTGGGCTATTTAGAGACACTATTTAACAAAATAGGTTCAGGATGTCCCTGAAACTGGCCAAACTCATTAGGTCCCTCCCCAAGCATGTCTATCATCAGCTGTAAGGACAATTGAGAGACTGTCAGACAAGCCAGGCTGCCTGGAAAAGACTCTCCTGGTTGTTGAACTGCCTGTAAGCTGTGCAGTGCACTCCAGTCTTCATGAGTCACCATCATGTCATGGTGGGGTTTGGTGAGAGAGCTGTGAGTCATCTCTGCTCCCGTACATAACCCAGTAAACTCACTGGCTCACCACTGGACTTTAATAGTGTCTTCACTTTGGTCCGTCAGTGGTTCCCGACTGGGCTGAGTACCCTTGTGTCCTACCATACTGTCTCCCCACAAAGCAGACTGAAAAATGGTCTGATAAGATTTTACTATAACAGAGAACAAAGTAAATCATGGTCAGGGTCTCCAGGAAGTGGCTTTGGTGGACCAAATCATGGGAGGCAAACAGTGGATACCATAATGACAGTAAGGGAGTGCAAACTACAGAACCTGATAGAGGCATGGAAATAAGGTGTTTTAGAAAGACAGAAGGCTCAAGTGAGCCAGGATCCCAAGAGAACAAGAGTTGGGCCTAACCTGACACATTATCCACTGCAGGAGGAAGAGTGACAGAGTCTCCATTATACAGGATCAACAGACCCCAAAGCTACAGAGAAACCCTGTCTGGCTCAGCAGCTGAACCACTGCACACATGCCATATATATATATATATATATATGTGTGTGTGTGTGTGTGTGTGTGTGCCATATATATAAAGAGGTTAATATCAATCCTGTTTACAGTAAGTTTACACACTGGGGTACTTATTAAGGAAGACCAGAAAACAGGGTCATTTCAGAAACCTGGTATAGAACCCCTGCTTATAGGGAAAAGCAGCATGCAAAGCCGAATCCTACTATTCCCATGTATCAGCCTCTCCCATAACAGGCAGTCAATGACAAGTACATGGGTGCTGCAGAGGCTTTATGCATATAAAGGTGTGTTTGTCTGATGCCAGAAAATAACTCACAAGCTGAACACTGCAAAGGCTTTATTTGTACAAACTTTACATGATAGTTTTGGGGATATATCACTGGGTAAAAAACTTTTCTCTCAGGCCTGTTGCTAAAATGTAAATAAATACAAATCAGGCTTTACTGGTAACTAGACAATCCTTTTGCGCCTATCTTGCTTATAACAATTTCCACAGCACTGCAGTCTTCAGTGGTACTGTACCACTCTGGAAAAGATGCCCTCTGGCTCCTTTCCATCCCCCAGAGCTGCAGCAAATCCTTCCTGCTGCCTCCTCTTAGCCAAAGCTGCCAAAGATTTAAAAGTCTTTGGTTCATAGATGGCCAGGTCCACAAGTACCTTCCTGTTGAGCTCCACCTGGCACTGGGAAGACAAAGAACCACAGCCTGTAGTAAGCATCAGAAACCATTTGAGAAAGCTAGGTAGGTAATGGTGGTGCACGCCTTTAATTCCAGCACTGTGGAGGCAGAGCAGGCAGATCTCTATGCATTCCAGGCTAGCCAAAGACTATATAGTGAGACCCTATCAAAAGACAACAAAAGACAACAGAAATTACTTCAGTAGAATACAGGAGATCCCACGTGGGAAAAGACAGGAGGATGCAGCCATAAGACCTCTAGTGAATCTAGAGTAGCTAGCACCACTCCACTGGTATGGAACAGTTGAGAACTGTGGGATAGGCAGAGCAAGAACATCTTGCCTGTAAAACATAGCAGGATACTGTAGGATAAATGTGGGTAGGGACAAGGAAGAGTCTTGTAGAAGCTGTGACAAAGAAGAGCCAGCTGAAGCCCAAGCCCATAATTAGGGTCAGAGGTCACTTGTGCACTAAGCCTTCTGGCCTGGGCTAATCCTTTACTGTAATTCAGAGATACATAAGCTCATTAAGACTACAGGGCCAGCAGAAGCAGGCGAGTTCACGGTGAGACTCTTCCTTAAAGGAGAGAGAGCCTATAGGGCTGGGAGTGTAACTGAGTGGCAGAGTGCTTATGCACAAGGCCCTGGATTCCATCCCCAGCATGATAATAAAAGTAACAGGTGATTTCAGAAAGCAGGTAACTTCCACCAGTGAGCCGAGAAAAGAAGGGGATGGGCTGCATATAGTAAATACTGCTATCAAGCACTGAGTGACCTGGGACTGACTGACTTGGTGTTCTTGTTTTGTTTTGAGACAAAAATCTGTTATGTAGCTCTGGCTGTCCTGGAACTTACTATTTAAACCAGGCTGGCCTCAGACTCCAGAGATCCACTCCTCCACGTCCTCCCCTCCCCCACCCTGACTGCTGTTATGCACCACCATACCATGCACACCTGGGATTGAGTTTCAGGCCCACATCAGTAGAATGGGAGATACAACATCACCTCAGCTCATGCAGAGGACCCTACACCAAGTCTGTGACAAGGTAGAAGTAGAATGTCTACTCCCCTCTTCCAGAGGACCCAGGATTAATTCCCAGAACCTACAGGGCAGTTCATAATCATCTATAACTCTTCTGGCATTGAAGGACACCAGGCATAGATGCAATACACAGACATACATGCAGGCAAAATAACTTCTGTACATAAAATTAAAAAACAAAACAAACCTCAAACTCAAAAGTTAAAGTTAGTTTTCTACCTTTTTTTCTTTCATACAGAAACATATAAACTGGCAACTGTTGCAGGATATTTAATCACACTGTGTGAGAATGTGTCTCTGTCCTTCCTTGCCTGCCTAAGGCACCTTCTGATTGATTTAATAAAGAGCTGAATGGCCAAAAGTTAGGCAGGAGAGACTAGGCGGAACTTCCAGGCCGAGAGAGGAACTCTGGGAAGAGACATGGAGGAAGTAGGCTGTGCTGTATGGATGAGAGGTAACTAGCCATGTGGCAGAATGTAGATTAGTATAAACAGACTAATTTAAGGTTTTTTTTTTTTAAAAAAAAAAAAAAGATTTCTTTGTTTGTTTGTTTACTATGTATGCAGTGTTCTGGGCACTAGATCTCATTACGGATGGGTGTGAACCATCATGTGGCTGCTGGGAACTGAACTCGGGATCTCCAGAAGGACAGTCAGCACTCAACCTCTGAGCTATCTCTCCAGCCCAACTAATTTAAGTTTTAAAGAGCTAGCTGGGAATAAGCCTAAGCTAAGGTCAAGTTTTCATAATTAGAAAAAAAAATCTCCATGTCATTATTTAGGAGCTGGTGGTTCAAAGAAAGACGTGTTACATTTGGCACCTCACATTGGGGACCAAAATGTTTTTTTTTTCACCAGTACAACGGCTGCACCTGAATCTACAGCTGTTTCAGCCAGTAGTTGTGGCTGCAGTTACTGGGTCACCTGTTAGGCAGCAGCCTGGTGGGACTTTTATGTCCACTGGATTCACCTCCTGCTGCCACCAACAAATGTAGTTTTTCACCAAATCTCTATCGTTCTGTTTATCAATAAAACTCAGGAGTCAGAGGTTGGGGTGAAAACCTGCTAGCTCAGAAAGGTTGAGAAGCAACTGGCTGGCCTTCCAGCATCTCAGAAATAGAGCATCCTTTGCTCCACCAAACCAAAAAACACTGCCACACTCAAAGTCCCTCCCTGAATCTCTCCATCCGTCTTCCAGACTCCCTCTGACTTTTTGATTACTTTCTGTCAACTAGTTGCTGGCTCTTCCTCCTGACCCAAGGTTGATTTTATTTAATTAATGCAACCGCAAATTCAGGATTCACAGTGTGATTGAATATCCCAAAACAGTCAACTGTATGGCATGCTCTATTTACAATGTGCTGAACTATCAACAAGGCAAGGGAAAAGCAGGTAGGTTTCCAGAACTCCAGAGAAACAACAGAAAGTAGTTCAGGGTGCAGGCCTAACACTCATGTCTACCCATCGACATCTGATGGGCTAATTCCTTTAAATGCTCAACACCTCAATAAGGCCCTCAACTTACCTTAATTAAGTTGACCATGAATGCTGGGTACTGTAAGCCATGTTCCTGGGAGGCAGCTGAAATTCGATTAATCCAGAGCTGGAATTAAAATAGATGTTTGAAAATGGATTAAAGACCTCAACATAAAGCCAGTCACACTGAACCTCATAGAAGAGAAAGTGGGACGTACACTTGAACACATTGGCACAGGGAACCACTTCCTAAATAGAACCCCAGCAGCACAGACACTGAAAGAAACAATTAATTAAATGGGACCTCCTGAAACTAAAAAGCTTCTGTAAAGCAAAGGACACGATCAACAAGACAAAACAACAGCCTACAGAATGGAAAAGATCTTCACTAACCCCACATCAGACAGAGATCTGATCTCCAAAATATACAAAGAACTCAAGAAATGGACACCAAAACATCACATAATCAAATAAAAAAAAAATGGAGTACAGACCTAAACAGAGAACTCTCAACAGAGGAATCTAAAATGGCTGAAAGACACTTAAGCAAATGTTCAACATCCTTAGTCATCAGAGAAATGCAAATCAAAACAACTATGAGATTCCATCTTACACCTGTAAAAATGGCCAAGATCAAAAGCACTGATGACAACTTATGCTGGAGAGGTTGTGGGGTAAAGGGAACACTCCTGCATTGCTGGTGGGAATGCAAGCTGGTACAGCCCCTTTGGATGTCAGTGTGGCGATTTCTCAGAAAATTAGGAAACAACCTTCCTCAAGACCCAGTAATACTACTTTTGGGTATATATCCAAAGGATGCTCAATCGTGCCCCAAGGACATGTGCTCAACTATGTTCATAGCATATCTGGTTGTTTGTCATAACCAGAACTTGGAAACATCCTAAATGCCCCTCAACTGAAGAATGGATAAGGAAAATGTGGTACATTCACACAATGGAGTACTACACAGCATAAAAAAATAACGACATATTGAAATTTGCAGGCAAATTGAGCTAGAAAACATCATTTTGAGAGAGGTAACCCAGACCCAGAAAGACAATTATCATATGTACTCACTCATAAGTGGTTTTTAAACCTAAAGCAAAGAAAACCAGCCTACAAATCAAAATCCAAGAGAACCTAGACAATAATGAGGACACTAAAAAAGACATACATGGCTCTAATCTACATGGGAAATATAAAAAGACAAGATCTCCTGAGCAAATTGGGAGCATGGAGACCTTGGGAGAGGGTTGAAGGGGAAGGAAGAGGCAGGTAGAGGAACAGAGAAAAATGTAGAGCTCAATAAAAATCAGTTAAAAATAGATGTTTGATATTGACTTCTTTCTTTCTTTCTTTTTTTGGAAACAGGGTCTCACTATGTAGCCCTGGCTATCCTTGAACTCACTATGTAGACCAGACTGCCCACAAACTCACAGAAATCTGCCTCTCTCTGGCTCCCAAGTGCTGGAACTAAGGGTCTATACCACCACACCATGCTTCAGGAAGGTTTGATACTGATTTCTGAATGTTGTATCCACATCTTGTTTCCAGCAAAGGTTCTGACTGAACTAAAAATTGATTGTAAAAATAAGTAGAAAAGATGTTTTCTTCTCAGGTAAACAGGCTTTTAGGACAAACAGCAAAGGCTGATATACTTCATACAGACAAGCCCTACTCTGAACCACAAGCAGACAGAACTCCATAAGAAAAAGCAGGACGATCAGGAGTTAGACCCAGCCTAGGTTATAATTTGTGACATTGTCTCAAAAAAGCAATGCACACAGACAGTACTGGTGGTACAAGCCTTTAATGCCAGCACTCAGAAGGAAGACACATCTCTGGGAGTTAGAAAACAGCCTGGTCAACATAGCAAATTCTAAGACATCCAGAGCTACACAGTGGGACCCTGTCACAAAAAAAAAAAAAAAAAAAAAAAATTACTAAAAGGAAAAAAAAATGGTGGTGGTGGTCCAAGCCTTTAACCCCAGCATTCAGGAGGCAGAGGTGCAGGCATGCAAGTTCCAGGACAGCCTGGCCTACCAACCAAGTTCCAGGACAGCCAGGGTTGTTACACAGAGAAATCTTGTCTTAAAAAAAAAAAAGTAAAGGAACAACTTCAAACTTGAGGCCAGCCTGGTCTGGTCTATACAGTGAGTTTCAGGGTGGGTAAGGCTATATGGCAAGATTCTATCTCAAAAACAAAACAAACAAAACCCAATAAAAGACAGGCAGACAGGCAAGGCTAGACCTGGTAGTGTAGGCCTGTAACCCCAGCTCCCAGAAGACCTGACACGTGATTGCAAAGCTAGGCCATAGAATGAGTTCAAGTCCAGTCTGGGTAGTTAGTGCTCTGTGATAAATGATTTCCCTGGAGCTTGCAGGCCAGGCACCCTACCATGTTCAGACCCCAGTTAGAGACCTCATCTCAAAACAAAACAAAAAACAAACAAAAACCAGGTGGATGGCCTCTGAGGAATAACACTTGAGACTGACCTTTACCTACCACACACGCACATGAAACTGGCTGGGGACACAACTCAGAAATCTATAGGCCACAGAGATGGCTCATATTACTTGGCAATTCTGATGACCTGAGCTCAATTCCTGGAACTCAAGTGAAAAAGCTGGATGTGGGGCTGGAGAGATGGCTCAGCGGTTAAGAGCACTGGCTGTTCTTCCAGAGGATCTGGGTTCAGTTCCCACCACCCACATAACAGCTTACAACTGCCTGTAACTCTACCTCCAGAGGATCCAACACCCTCACACAGACATGCATGCAGGCAAAATACCAATGCACATGAAATAAAAATAAATCATTAAAAAAAAGCTGGAAGTTGTAGCATCCATCTACAATCCTAGCACTCCTATGGTTAAGCCATAAATTCATAGGCCAGCTAGCTTAGAGTACAGGGTATAGCACAATCAGCAAGGCAGCTCCTGCCTCAACAAGGCGGAAGGCTAGAACTGTTACCCCTAACCTCCTAACCTCCACATCCATCCATATGCATGAGTACATGTACACACAGAGAACCCATGCCTAGCATGCTCAAGGCCCTGGTCATTCAATCCCAAGTACTGCCTCCCTCTCCCCCATCAAAAAAAAAAAGACAAGCAAGGAAGTCGCCCAGTGCAAACCATGTGCATGTACCAATAAAACAAAGATTGAGATTCTGTGGCAGACAGAGGAACATAGCAAACTCTATGGAAGGGAGAATCCTTGAAGGATCTGGCTGCAAACACCTTAACATCTGGAAAGACACAAGAATCTAGAAGTACGAATCAAAGAGACCCTGACCTGGAGACAGCAATGTTAGGTTTCTTCAGTATAACTGGTACGTGCCTCTGTTCTTACACATTAAACATCAGTGGGTTGTTGTTTGTTTTGCAGAGTGAGAGTGATCTTTTAATCTTTTTTTTTTCACACAAAGGTACAGTAGTTCCTAAAATTCTCAAGTTTGAACCCACATGAGAATCCCAGGGTGACCATGAGACTGTCCCAAGCCCTGAGACCCTTCCACTGAGGCAGCAAACACTCACTTTACATACTATAAAGGGACACCCCCATATTTTCACAACAGTGCAGCACAAATCACCAGGTCCTGGGGCAATACCACCCTACTCCAAAGGCTGGTGCATTTGAAAACAAACAGAAACTCAAATCAACATTATTCAGACTGTGAACACAGATATCATGATGTACCCACATTCTGGTTGGGGGGGTCATTTGTATAAATATGGGTATGTCATGTGTGGAAAATGTGTATATGGGTGCCTATGGAGACCAGGAGTCAGATCCCCTGCAGTTAGAAGTATGGGCAGTTGTGAGTTGCCTCATGAGGGTGCTGTGAACAGAACTCGGATGATACAGAAGACCAGCGAGTCCTGCAGCCATTTCTCCAGCCTTAGGGAGCACTTTCTGACTCCTATCATATGGGCCTGCCGACTTACTCATAGGTACTTGTAACAGCTACAAGCTAGGCTCCAAGTACAGCTCTCAAACTGCAAAAGCACAAACCAAAACCCTTTGAAGGGACGCTAGTAGGTCCGAGCATAACAAATATGGCTCGGGCAGGCCTTGTCCTTCCACTCTTCCCTCTTCCTTGCTAAAAATTGTTAGATTACACTCCCAAAGCTAGCCTTTATTTGGTCACTTCCTCCTCCTGAGGCTGACTACCAAGGTCCAGCTATCCAAATATTGAAGTCCAGCAAAAGCCCCCTGTGGCTACCCTGACTAACCTGTCCTATTAAAAATAAACACCCCATCCTAACAGGAGGCTTCCTCTTTCACCTTTTTAAACTGTCATTTGCCTGTGGGGCAAGCCTGTTTCTTCTCTATCCACGGCAGACCTTTGTCGCTATGGGATAAGCATCCCTCGCCCTTCTCCCGGTCCTCTAGCTCCTGTCTTGTCTCTTTTCCCATGCATTTTGTCCCACTGGGGCAAATCAATCTCCTTTGCGCTGAGAACTTGGTCTAGGGTTGTCTTGTGCCAATGCCGGTCCTTTCGCCCTTCACACAGTTTCTATCCAGGGTGAGGTGAACTCCAAGAGAATGAAGGCCAAGCTCCTGTAGTCGAGTGTGGAGGAGAGCCTAGCTCTCGGGGAGATGAAGGACAAGCTTGGGGGTCGGGATGGGACCCCCAGGGTCGGTGCTTACGGTCCTCAGGTTCCGCTTCTTCAGTCTGCGGGCCTGCGTGCTCTTCACGAAGGCTCTGGTTACCGCCCTGACGGCCAGCCGGTAGCAGCGGTTCTTCCTACCCCTAAAATGCTGGAAGAAGAAAAAGATGGGAGTCTGGATGGTAGCGCACAACCTTTCCCGCGCCCCCGGGGATCCCAGCACGCGCACTCACCCGAGCGTGCTTCAGCACCTCCTGGACCCGCCAGAACCGGTCGGTGAGGCGGTTCCGCAGCCAGAGCCGCGTTGTAAGGAACACCATTCTGGGCTCCCGCGATCCGAGCGGCTGCCATAAGCATTTCCGGGTCAACGGGCAGAGAGACCAGCCAGGCCGGGTGTGCGCGCGCACAGTCTTCCGGGATGCCCCTAGGCTTGCTCCCTGAGTTCCGTTGTGCGTGACGGTCAGCAAGCACGGGGAGCAGCAGAACGGACCGGATGCGTGGAGCTGATGTCAGGGACTGGAAGGATCGAGGCGGCGGGGCTGAGGAGGACAGGAAAGGCAGTTGCGCACGGAAATCAGATTTCCAGAAACGAAAGAACCTTCAGTGGCCTGCTCTTGTGTGGTCATCAGTTAGTTGTCCCTAAATGAGTGACAGAAATTAAGTCAAGGCAGCTTCATTCTAAAAGCAGCTAATCTAATTTTGCTTATTTGTTTTATTTTTTGGGGTTTTTTTCGAGGCAGGATTTTTCTGTGTAGCAGTTTGTCCTGGAGCTCGCTTTGGAGACCACGCTCACCTCGAACTCTCAGGGCTCCGTCTACCTCGGCCTCCCGAGTGCTGGGGTTTAAGGCCTGCGCCACTACACCCCTGTATGGCAGCTAGTCTGAGTCGCAGGCCCAGATAAGCAAAGGTATCTACTGTTCTGAAAAAGATGTGCCTACGGGATGAAAGCTAACCTCCTATGGGTATAGAAAGCCAAGTTCGGGGAATGAAGGGCTCCCAGAGCCGGGTGTGGTAGGGGAAAAAAAAAAATGCTATAGGGAGATGAAGGCCAAGCTGGGGGTCGGGGTGGGACTAGACTTTGTAAGAGCAGCACATCACCTTTACTTAGAGTAAAGCTCTGACTGACTTAAGAAGAAGTTGGCTACCATCTTTTGTTTCTTTTAGTTCTGAATTCTCTGACCTCTTGGAACTTTTCAGAGACTTACTTGAACATGCACCCTTTCACCTGATCCCATCAACCAATCAAAATTCCACATACGTATTCAAATTAAGGCAGCTCATTTTCGAGACACCCCCACACTGCTACTGGGACTGGCTTCTCTATTTCGGAATAAACTTCGCTTGCTTGCTTGCCCTTCGACAGTCCTTGCTTCCCTTTCTTTTCAGCCGTGAGACAGGATCTGTGTGACTCAAAAAACTGACGACTAGTTGCATGTGGTGGTGTCCCAAGCACTGGAGAGGCAGAAGCAGGAAAACCAAGCCTCAAAAAGCTAAAACAAACAACAAAAGCAAACAAAAAATTAATAATATGTACTTATTTTTGTTGGGGGGAGCATATGGAAGTGAAGAAAAAAATCTCAAGTGTTGCAGAAAGGAACACACAAACCAAGGGAAAGTAATTTGGCAAGAAAATTTTTTTTGCAAAAGAAGAAAATCTAGAGTTTAGAAAGACCCAGAGTTGAATGAGGAACTTGTTAAGGTCAGGGAACAAGAACAAAGCAGTCCAATTATTATTAGCTGACGTGCCTTTCTTGCTAGGGCTGGTTAATGATCAAAGGTAGTGATTAATTACTGTACCCATTCCTGCCCTCAATCTCCTGATAAAAGAAACTATTGTTGAGTGGATATGCACCCTAAAGATTTAAAGTAGAGCTGAGTGATTCTTTTCATATATAAGTTTAGATTTGTGATTCCTTTAAGATTCCTAATAAGATTACCTTTCAAGATAAGTAAGAAAGTGATTGGCCCTTTCTTTGTAACCATAAAACACAGTCTGCTAGCAAAAGAATATCTTGCTTGCTTACATACTGTTAATCTATAAAAACTTGCTTGACTATGAATGTACATGAGTCCTTGGGATAATTTGCTTTTCAATTGTAATATGTAAAATGTTTAATTCCGTAAGGGATACAGAAAACATGCTGTTTTTTTTTTCTTTGTATTCACTGTAATCATTCACTTGGAAAACAGAATGTAACCACATTGTAATTTTTATACTGCCTGAAAGATTTTGCTGGGGTTATAAGATGTAAGAGAAAGAATAAAGAGAGAGTTAAAATAGATTAGAAGGAAAACATCAAGAATGAGAGAATGAAATCTCCAGGAAATGAAGACTAGAAGAACACAGAAGAATCAAGAAGGAAACATCAATACAGAGTGAGTGTCTTTTTTCCCTGGCGACCCTCAGATAGACCCTCAGAGTTGGTCTAATGTGCTGACTCTGTGGATTCCCTTTGAGCCCTGCCGTGCTGAAAGCTGGTCCTCCAGGCAATGTGTCATCCCGTCCACATTTGGTTGGCGTTCTACTTAAAGAAGAGTTTTCTGAGCTGAACACAGTGGTTTCCACCTGTAGCTCTAGTGCTCAGGTGTCCAAGAGAGGAGGTTTGTAATAGGTTTCTGCCAGCCTGGACTATCAAATAAAACCCTGTCTGAAAACAGTAAAAACTGAAACAAACAAACAAAAAAACTTTCATAAGTGTTGTAGTAAATGCCTTTAATCCCGGCACTTGGGAGGCAGATGCAGCCAGACCTATGTGAGTTAAGGGTCAGCCTGGTCCCAGGACAGCCAAGGCTACCCAGAGACACCCTGTCTCAAAAAAAAAAAAAAAAAAAAAAAAGTGTATCACTATATCCAGCTTCTTGAAATTTTTCTTATAACAGAACAAAGAAAGCCACAAATCAAGACACTTTTTAAAAAATCACTGGTGGAAATATCAGAAAGGTGTTTACAGCAGGTGGGCAAAGCTTTCCCATAAGCCTCATGGAACATACATCCATAAACTGGACTGTGTGTCCCGAAACTACAAGCCAAACGTCTCTTCTTTCAAGCATCTTATCACAGAGATGAAAGAAGAAACTAGTATGAAAGACGAAAACAAACAGTACATCCCCCGCAAACAGTGCAGGTAAGGGGGAGCCCCTGTGGCGGACAGACAAAAGAGGTTTTAATCAAATCTGTTACCACTCGACCCTCATGTGGAGGAGGCTGGAGCCGAGAAGCTATACTCCTGAGAACAGAGGTCAGCGTCTTCTTTCTCCAACAATTCTCATGTTTTTCTCCATGACCGTATAGGTGGTCTCTACCGAGAAGGAGGATTCAGGATTTTTCTTGTCCTGTTTTGGTCAAAAAGTCTCGGCATCACCCAAGGAAGCTCAGGGACAGGGGTTGTGACTCCTAGTGAAGCAGCAGAGTTAGCTCCACCAACAACAACAATCATGAATTTACTCCAGACATTCAGAGAATCATAAGGAAAAAAAAACCCACGCCTTTAATGATGATTTCTGGCTAACACACACAGAGACACCACCCTTGAGCAGAAATTCTTTGCAGTTTATCTAGATTTTGATCTATAACATTTCACTATACTGTCATCTGTAAATCCTGTTTAGGTCCAGCACAAAGGTACACTTTGAACATATTTTACATGAACTGGAAACTGCAAGTGTCGCCATTTAAACAAATAAGAGATTTACATGGCAAAATGTTGACCAATGTTGTTCTTTTTTATGTAGTTGTTAACCAGGGATATCTTTTTGCTTTGTTTTGTTTTTCGAGACCGGGTTTCTCTGTAGTTTTGGAGCCTGTCCTGGAACTAGCTCTTGTAGACCAGGCTGACCCTGAACTCATAGAGATCCACCTGCCTCTGCCTCCCGAGTGCTGGGATTAAAGGTGTGCGCCATCACCACCGGCTAACCAAGGATATCTTACTTGCCTGGAATAATTACAATCCTTTTGATACGTGAATATAACCTAATGGGTAGCAGTTTTTGTTGTTGGTTTGGTTTGGTTTGGTTTTTGTTTTTCGAGACAGAATTTCTCTTTGCAACAGCCCTGGTTGTCCTAGAACTTGATCTGTAGGCAAGACTGACTTTGAACTCACAGAGACCCACCTGCCTCTGCCTCCCAAGTGCTGGGATTAAAGGCTTAAACCACCACCGCCCAGTCCTGTGAACAAATCTCAACAAAAAGATATCCTCCATAACCCTAAACTCTTAATTTTGTTAGAAGTACAGCTCCAATTTCTCATCTTTCTGTAGTTTTTAAGAAGTTTGTTTAGTAAAGGAAATCAGGCAGTGCCTGGGGCAGGTACCCTATAGGGTCTGGGCCATTTCACCCCACTGTGACCTCAAGGAAGAGTTGGCTCCTCGGTTTAGCAAAAGATCTGTAGTGGTTCTGTGGCCACACTCCACAGCAAGGTGCAGAGGGGTCTTGCGGAGCCAGCCGGCAGCGTTGACCTGGGCACCCCTGTCCAGGAGATGGCTGACAACTTCTACGTGGCCTCTCCGGGCAGCGTAGTGCAGGGGCGTGAGACCCAGTGAGTCCTGAGAATCCACTTCGATGCCCTTGGCCACCAGCAGCTGTACAACAGGTAGATGTCCGCCAGCGGCAGCCCTGTGGAGTGCAGAGCAGTTGTTCCTGTCCGTGATACGTGGGTCTGCCCCATGGTCCAGCAGAACCTCCACATCCTGGAAAAGGAAAGGACGAAGAGAGAAAGAGCCCATTACCCTGGTTCAGAGGGACTGGTGTTTGCCGGGCCAAAATCCCTACAATTTTTCTTTTGGGAATGAATGGGATGAAATCCGAGGCAGCCTCAAATTCTTGGATCAAATTCAACACTGTGCAAAGGCTGTTACCCTTGGTGCTCCCTGGGCCCCACTGCTCTTGAGATTCAGCCAAATACTCTTTTTAAAAAAAAAATTATTATTTATTTATTATGTATACAGTAGTCTATGTGCATGTATGCCTGCAGGCCAGAAGAGGGCACTAGACCTCATTACAGATGGTTGTGAACCACCATGTGGTTGCTGGGAACTCAGGACCTTTGGAAGAGCAGGCAATGCTCTTAACCTCTGAGCTATCTCTCCAGCCCCCAGCCAAATACTTAAATAAATGATTGTTGACAGACATGGTGGCCCACACTAATCCCAGCACCCAGGAGTCAGAGGCTGGAGGATCTATGTGAGTTCAAGATTCAGCTAAGGGGCTGGAGAGATGGCTCAGCAGTTAAGAGCATTGCCTGCTCTTCCAAAGGTCCTGAGTTCCGCAACCACACGATGGTTCACAACCATCTGAAATGAGATCTGATGCCCTCTTCTGGCCTGCAGGCAGACATACAGACAGAATATTGTATACATAATAAATAAATATTTTTTAAAAAAGATCCAGCTAAGGCGACATAGCAAATTGCTGTTTCAGAAAAACTTAAATATTCACCCAATTCATTGCTATGGGCCACCATTCAGTAGGGAAGTTTTATAAGGAGGGTCCAACTGGGAGCCTGCTCACCTCCTAACCCCTCCTCCCTGCCCTCCTGTGCTTCAGCATCTTCCTGCCTGTTCCTCTCCTCCCTCAGAGCTTATGGAAGTAAGTGCAGAGAACCAAGCCCTTTGGCTTCCGGCACAGTCATTGCAGGTGAAGGCTGGACCTACTTGGTGGTGGCCTAGGCCAGCTGCCAGGCCAAGCGCGGTGACTCCCGTGCTGTCCAGGGCATCCACCTTTGCCCCTAGTGCCAGAAGAAGCCGCAAGGCTGATGCTCTTCCAGCTACCGCTGACACCAGCAGGGCGCTGTCCAGGTCTAAGCTGCCTCCCACAGTCAACAGCTCTAGTACAGGCAGTTGCCCACATGCCGCGGCCCAGTGTGTGGCGGTCCAACCTCTTAAGTCCTTCACAGCAGGGTCTGAACCTGGTGCGGCCAGAAGGCATGTAACCAGTAGTGTGCGGCCCAGCGCAGCTGCCCAGTGGAGAGGCGTGAGGCCCGTTTGAGAGCATGCCACCGCTGAGGCCCCACGCTGCAACAGTAGTTCCGCCACCTTTGAGTGTCCGTGCCAAGCAGCCTCGTGCAACGGTGTGCGCCCTACGTGATCAACTGCGCCTGCCAGGGATCCACGCTGCAACAGTAGGCGTACAAGGGGCACGTGGCCTCGCATCACAGCCAGATGGAGCGGAGTCCGACCTGCGTGATCCCTGTGGGGTGTGAAATACGTGAGGGTGCTTCCTATCCGGTCAGCCCTAGTTAGAGAAAGTCTGGAGCTAGTCATGCGGCTTACCTCTCCTCCACACTGGCACCTTGCCTCAGCAGCTGTATCACCAGGCTGGGAGCACCCCGCCACACTGCCTGGAACAGAGTACTCCAGGCTTGGGAGGTAAGAGGTTTCTCTGTCTTGTCTGCTGGAGCCGCCTCCCAAATCAGCTCCATCCACTGCAGTTCTTGCTCCAGCCTGCTGGAATCCATCTGGGAAGAGCATCCACCCTGAGGCCTCCTGCTGGTTCACCCTACCTGTCCCAAGTCACCACCGACTAGGGGGACTCAGATACCTCTTAGCCTTCTGAAGGGCCTTGGCTCCCAATTATCTCCAGAGGGAACTGGGTTCTCCCTCTTCTATTTCTAGGCTAGCTTCAATCTGGTGACCTTCCTCAGAAGTTTTTTTTCTTGCAAGTTGAGAGGTGGGTGCTACTCTTGGGAGGCTAGATTGAAGTTAGGAGTTGGCAAAGATCTGTCGCTTCCTTATGGACCATGCTGAAGTCACCTGACACTGTTTATTTAGTAATTTGAAGGGAGTCTCTGCCTGCCAGGGAGCAGCCTCTGCCTGAACACTCTTGTTCCCTAGCAGGCTACTAAAGCTCTTGGCCTCACTCCCAGGAACAAAAGCCAGGACAGGTTGGGAAGGACAAGCAGGAACATGCCTTGGATGGCAGCACCTCCTTCCTACCTTCCTCCAAGTAACACAAACTTTGATATGTTCTGACTTGCCCCCTCCCCCGGCACCCTGCGTTCTACCTGCCCCCACCCCAACCTGGGGCTGGAACCACCTCTCCTCCTAGCTTCAGACAGGGTTGGGGAGTGGACCCTGTTAGGTTCTATCCTTCTTCCTAATGAGATGCTTGGAATGAGAGAAAGGTTCACATTGACATCTGAACGGTGGGGTTGGTAACTCCTGGAGAACAGGTTAAGACAGGCTAGTGCAGGCCATGAAAGGGAAGAAATTTCAGTGGGAAGGGATGAAAGCAAGCAAGGATATTTCTGGGACAGGGGATGATAAGGACTCATGTCTAGAGGTAGAAAGGAGGCCCTGAAGGAACAAGGCTTTCATGTGGGCCTTTCACTCTGGGCCTGGGACAGAGAGGGCAGGGTCCCAGTATATATCTTACTACATAGCTTTAGCTAGTCTAGAACTCATTATGTACACTAATCTGACTTCGGATTCATAAAGATCTGCCTGCCTCTGTCTCCCAAGCACCTCTGAGGATACCTGCACTCATGTGAACATACCCACATATAATCAAAAAAATTATCAGGAGCTAGAGAGATGGCTCAGCACTTAAGAACACTTGTTGCTCTTACAGAGGACCAGGGTGAGATTCCCAGCACCTACATGGTGGCTCACAACCCATTCGTAACCACAGTTCCAGGGGATCTGACACCCTCTTCTGTGAGCACCAGGCATGCACATGGTGCATATTCATCCATGGAGCCAAAATACTTACACATAGAAAATAAATAAGTCATTAAAACATTTAAAATAAAATATCAGTCAGACATGATGATGCATACTTTTTGGTTGTTGTTTTCGATACAGGGTTTCTCTGTATATCCCTGGCTGTCCTAGAACTTGCTTTGTAGACCAAGCTGGCCTCAGACTTAGAGATCCACCTGCCTCTGCTTCCCAAGTGCTGGATTTAAAGTTGTAGGCCACTATGCCTATCTATTTTTAATCTCAGCACTCAGGAGGCAGAGGCAGTTGTATCTATATGAATTTAAGGTCATCCTGGTCCATATATTGAGTTCTAGGCTAATCGGCAAGGGCTATGCAGTGAGGTGAAGACTAAAATAAATAAACATATATATTTGCGTGCGTGTGGGGGGGGTTAAATTTATTTATTTATTATGTATACAATATCCTGTCTGTGTGTATGTCTGCAGGCCAGAAGAGGGCACCAGACTTCATTACAAATGGTTGTAAGCCACCATGTGGTTGCTGGGAATTGAACTCAGGACCTTTGGAAGAGCAGGCAATGCTCTTAACCACTGAGCCATCTCTCCACCCCCCTCCCCCTTTTTTTTTGAGACAGGGTTTCTCTGTAGCTTTGGAGCCTGTCCTGGAATTAGCTCTTGTAGACCAGACTGGCCTCAAACTCAGAGATCTGCCTGGCTCTGCCTCCCGAGTGCTGGAATTAAAGGTGTGTGCCACCACCACCTGGCGAACAAATATATATTTTTTCTTTTTTTAAGAAAAAATATTTATTTATTTATTATTTATTACGTATACAATAGTATGTCTACATGTATGCCTGTAGGCCAGAAGATGGCACCAGACCTTATTACAGATGGTTGTGAGTCACCATGTGGTTGCTGGGAATTGAACTCAGGACCTTTGGAAGAGCAGGCAATGCTCTTAACCGCTGAACCATCTCTCCAGCCCATAAATATATATTTTTTTAAATTACAAGAGTGTGGAGCAAATTTACAACACTTAAAATTTTTTGGATGTGTTTATTTTACTTTATGGGTATGAACATTTTTCCAGAATGTATATGTGTGTACTACATGCATGCCTGGTGCCTACAAAAGCCGGAAGAGGGCACCAGACCCTTTGGAACTGTAGTTACAGAAGATTATGAGCCAACATGTGGACGCTGAGAATAGAACCTGGGTCCTCTGCAAGATGGACCACTGAGCCAACTCTCCAGCTCCTGCAACACTTTTTAAAAATATTTTTATTTTTCTTATTTCAGTTGTATGCTTGTGAGTGTGTATGTGTGTGCATGTGTGTGTATAGATATATGAATATGTGGGTAGGAAATCAGAGGCATCAGAGCCTCATGGAGCTGGAGTTATAAATGGTTGTGAGCTGCCTGAAGTAGGCGCTGGGATCCAAACGGAGGTCGTTCTACAAGGACAATATGTGTCCTGAACCTCTGAGCTATCGTCACCTTACAATATTCTTTACTCTAGATTTATTACCCAAATACACAAACAGCCACGGTCACATCTGGCTGTGCCAGGCATGCCAGTGAAAGCAAGCTGCCTTTCGTGAAGCATATCAAATGTCACCTGGAAAGCTGTCCAGGATCGGAAGATATTCAAAGGAAAGTTGGAAGTGACAAAATCCACTGGAAGAAATGGTACAGAAGGGGAAACATTAGCTCATTAAGGGTCAACAGCTTATGTAAGTAGGGCTTAAATGCTGTCCTCTGTGTACTTCTCGTGTGAAGGCATTTTAGCAATAGTAGGGGTTAATGGTGGAGCTTTCAGTGGATTGCATGTTCTCATCATCTGAAAAGCCTGTTGTGTGCTCCCGCGATGGATTGGATTCAGTGCAGAGCAACTGGAGCGGCTGTTCATCGGGTGACTGCTATCTGCCAGGTACTCCAGTAAGCATCCTCTGAACCACTCCACAGCATGGAGTCACCTGGTGGCTTCATCTTTTCTTTTTTAATGATTTATTTGTTTTTATTTTATGTGCATTGTTGTTTTGCCTGTGTGTATGTCTGTGTGAGGCTGGATGCCCTGGAACTGGAGTTGGAGACACCTGTGAGCTGCTATATGGGTGCTGGGAATTAAACCCAGATCTTCTGGAAAAGCAGCCAGTGTTCTTAAGCACTGAGTCCTCTCTCCAACCCTATGGTGTTTTCTTATACTGACACCAAAGAGGGGCCTACTTGTTAGAAAAGGGGAATTGAAAGGACTAGGGCTAGGACATGAGTTAATGGTTTGTCCCTAGATGGCAGCTCTTGATAGGACATTTGTCATAGCCAGGATCTGTGAAATGGAGCCATTGTTTGGGAGAACTGGAAGCTGGGAAAGGGTGGGCTGTAAGGAAGGAGGGCCATAGTACTCAGATAGGGATAGCTGTGTGAGACCTAACCAGAGGAGCTGCCTTCATTTGCCTGGCAAAGAGGCCCAACAAGGTAGTGGGGAAACCGTGACAGGGGTGTAGCCCTGGAGACTGATATCCGGCGCTAGACTAAACTGGACAACAGTCCACTCTCTGGTGGCTAGGATCTAGAAGTGAACTGAACCGGGGGAGGGTAAAGGATCTCTAGTCTGGGCTTGGCGGTGGGAGCTAGTCCTACCGCCTACTACTGTGATCTTAGGGAAAGCATCCTTCAAGGTCCACCGCCAGGACATGAGTGAGCAGCAGGAGATGGAGGCAGAAGAGGATGAAGGAGGCACTTCAGACACGGCGCCCATGCTACCCCAAAGAAGGTCTGCTGACTACCGTATCCCAGTCCTGGTATGCCCAGGGTGGCCTATCCTGACCACCGAAGGCCTCAGGACCCTGCTGCTGCCTGGCCGGGCTCTGGTTGTGTTCCTGTGCCATCTGCTGCTACCTGGGACAGTCTTCCTGCTGGTGTTGCTGCCAGCTGCTGCCATTGTCTACCTGGGATTCCTGTGCCACTCAAGGGTGAGCATTGGCTAGTCCCTGTGGGGTGGGAGTCCTGTGGAGGTTCAAGTCTCTTGGGATGGAAGGTGAATCTACCCCCTTCCAGCCCTGCCCCTTTGTATGCGGAGATGCATGTGTCCTCTTCTGCCAACACCCCTACCAGCTGCAGACAAAGAAAAGCTTTTGTTTGTTTCTCAGGGAACAGCTGTCTTGCCTGTCCCAGGCCTCTTAGCTTTGTACCAGTAGGCACCAGGGCCTGGTCAGTGAGGTCGAAGTGGAGATAGGAAGATAAATTGTCAGATTTCACCTATACTCAGTGCTTCTCCACTCTTCCCCAAACCCTCTAGACCTGGTCTGGGCTTCCCCACCTGTGGAGAGAGCTATGGCTTGATCTCTATATAGATGGTCCCTATATTCCTTTCTGTGGCTTTCGGTGTGGGAGAGAAATGGTGAAGGTACAGCTGGAGGTCAATACTAGCTGTCCATACAGGTAAGGGCGGTGGGAAAGAGCACTGATGGGGACAGGAAAGCTGGGTTGGGAGAGCCAGGGAAGTTCTCGGAGTCTTTCCTTCAGCCCTACCTGGGCCATTTATAGTCTGGGTTCCAGATATCCCCAAAAAAGACTTCAACACTGCTTGGCCCAAAGCAACCACAACTCAGGCCAACTCTTGGTTGTAGTCTGGCAATTTATGTCCTGTAAGGCCCCACTTCGCTCTCCAGGCCCCGCCCCTTGTCTCTCTGGACTCTGCCACAATCTCTAGGTCCTCTCCTCCAGTCCTCGGACCCTGGTCCTTCCTCACGACTTCACCACCCTGGTGCTTCCCGGTCCGACCCTATGCCTCCACCGTCCGCAGGTTCATCCAGCCCCGGGTCCACGGTGCCGAGCGCTACTCTCCGATCGCGGCTCTGCAGCGCTCATTGTGTTCGGATTCCTCTCCCTGCCGCCTCTCCTGGTACTCGCCTCCGCCGCCCGCTCCCTCCTGGTCCGGCGACTACGCCCTGTCCTGCCTACCCCGGCGAGGGCCCCCGAACCGCGCCGCCCACAGAGATGCAGCGAAGAGGAGCTGGCGGGCGGCCGCCCTGACGAAGAGAAACAACTTTGTGTTTGGGTCTGATGCCTCAGAGACGTCTCCGTGTCGAGAGCCTCCACTTGATTCCAGAAAGTGGACGGACGAGTGGAGCGGCCGCCTCTGGGCTCTGAGCGCAGTGCTCGAAGTTGCCAGGAGATGGCAACCGGGTCCCTTGGACCGGGTTGGTGCTTCTCTCTCAGAAGAGGGAGGTGAGAAGGTGCTCTGGGGTCTGCTCCCTCACCAAGCCAATGCGTTCCACTCCTACCTGTGGTCAGCAGCCAGCTTTGCGGATATCTATGCCTCCCAAAACCAAGCTAGTCCTAGAAGCTCCAGTGTGATCAGTAGCAACCAGACTTTATGATTAATCTTGAGACTCAGGAGTCATCTTGAGTCTCAAGGTTGGCCCACGACCCAGGACAAGGCTCAATTGTGCCTAAGTCAAACATTTACTAGGTCAGGCTTTGCCCACACTTAGTCTGCGACCAGGATTAGTGGCTCAGTAAGTCCAGGGTCAGCACTCTGTTTATAGTGTGTTTGTTTTTTAATATATAGTTTACTTTATGTTCATTGGTGTTTTGACTCCATGTGTAAGGGTGACTACATGTGTATCTGTGTAAGGGTGTCCCAAGCCCTGGAACTGGAGTTACAGACAGGTGTGAGTTTCAGTGTAGGTACTGAGAAGTGAACATGGGTCCTTTGGAAGACCAGACAGTGTTCTTAGCCACTGGGTCATTTCTGCAGCCCCTAGTACTCAGTTTGTGTTCTGAACCAGGTATCAATGTGTACCCAGACCTGAAGCTCAGTCTCTGACCAGGGTTCTTTCTTCCGAGACAGGCAGCAGAGTAAGAGCCCAGTTTACAATGTGAGAGATTTTGTTTGTTTGTTTTGTTTTTCGAGACAGGGTTTCTCTGTAGCTTTGGGGCCTGTCCTGGAACTAACTCTTGTAGACCAGGCTGGCCTCGAACTCACAGAGATCCACCTGGCTCTGCCTCCCAAGTGCTGGGATTGACGGTGTGAGCCACCACCAACCGGCTACAATGTGAGAAATTTTAAGATTTATCTTTGCATTTGGCACGCTACAGCTTTACTAACAAGTTCCTATGTATGGGTAAATTACCATCCTTCTTCCACTCCTCCTCCCTGTCTCCTATCTCTTCTTCTTCTTTTTTATAATTTATTTATTTATTATGTATACATAATTCTGTCTGCATGTATGCCTGAAGGCCAGAAGAGGGCACCAGACCTCATCACAGATGGTTGTGAGCCACTATGTGGTTGCTGGGAATTGAACTCAGGACCCCTGGAAGAGCAGGCAATGCTCCCAACCACTGAGCCATCTCTCCAGCCCCTCCTATCTCTTCTTCCTCCTTCTGCTCTCCTTTCTCCTCCTTTTCTTCCTCCTTCTTTCAGGTCCTCCTACATACTAGAACTAGAATATCATATTTAATTTTTCAGTAATCCCAAGAAGGAATTCCAAACCTTATCTCTACCACTGAGCTATATCCTTAGCTCTGGACATGTTTTTAAAAATTTTTTTTGATTGGTTTTTGAGACAGAGTTTTTCTGTGTAGCCCTGACTGTCCTGGAACTCACTCTGTAGACCAGGCTGGCCTCGAACTCAGAGATCTGCCTGCCTCTGCTTCCTGAATGCTGCAAATAAAGGCATGCACCACCACACCCAGCTAATAAGCTTTCTCTTTTCTAGACAAGATTTCTTTGTGTAATTCTGGATGTTCTGGAACTAGATATGTAGACCAGGCTGGCCTCGAACTCACAGAGATCCACCTGCCTCTGACTCCCGAGTGCTGAAATTAAAGGCGTGCGCCACCACTTCTCAACTAAGATTTACTATCACTATTTTTTAACTTTTTACTGATTCTTTGTGAATTTCACATCACGTGCTCCGTTCCCATTCATTTCCCCATCCCTTCGTAACCACCTCCTGCCCTTGCAACCTCCCAACCCCCAATAAAATAAAATTGAAAAGAAAAAAAAAACAACTTGTCATGGAAGCCGTAGTGTGTCACAGTGAGTCACACAGTGTGCCCATTAGTTCATCCATCTTTGCTTACAAGTGCTCACTGCAATGAGTCACTGATCTAGTTTATGGCCTCTGACTTTTGCTACACTATTAATACTGGGCCCTCACTGAGACTCCTCTCGGATATCCTGTTGTTGCCCTGTGTCATGGAAACCCTGCAGCTTTGAATCTGCAGGACTGTCTCCTTCACATCCTCTAGCTGTTCACAGAAGGGGTGGATGTTGGGGTGGGTCAACTCAGAGCCCTGGTTCTGGGCCTGGGTGGTAGATGCCCAGCTCTCCCTCATCCTCACTACCAGGTCACTCTCTCCAGCACTGCCTCAGCTAGCTCACCCAATTTTGCAGGCAGCAAGAGGCGGGGCCAGTTCTCTTGCTCTCAAACCTTGGGCTGGCCTACCTACCCACACCCTACCACCAGGGCCAGCTCTGCTGTGCTGCCTAGGCGAGTTGAAGGGGCCACCCTTCCTCCTGAGCACTGCAGTTGATGAGGGGCAAAGTCAGCTTTCCTGCTCCCATCTGCAGGTGACAGGGGCAGAGGGGAGGGCGGAAGGAGGGGTGAAAGGCATCTTTCCTTCTCCCGTGCTACCACATGACAGATGAGGTGACTCTGGGGTCAGCTCTCCCCTTTCACCCCCTCAGGGCTGGTTCACCTGTGTCTGCTCCAGACAACAGGCTCAGCTCCGCTGTGCTGCCAAGGTGAGGTGCAGGGCCGACTCTCCCTGGTGCTGCTTCCAGTGAGGGGCAAGGCCAACTCTGTGCAGCTTTTGGACATTAACATGGTCCCAGGCGGCAGTCCAGACCCGGGACATACACATGGCCTTTGGTGGTGATATGGGTCATGGACATCGACACAGACCCCTGCTGGAGACATGGCCCTCAGTGGCAGCATGAACCTGGATTCACCATGGTCTCAGGTGGCTTCGCAGGCTACTCACCTCAGGCTGTTTCTCTCCACCTTCGCATCTTCAGATCCGCCTCTCTTCATAGTACTCGAACCGTCCTTCTCTTTCCCTTTCTCTGCCCCACGCTTGCACGTCACAGTGGCTGTGGGTGGGGTCTCTAGGACAGTAAAATTGTAATTCAACATAGAGCTGTCCAATCTCACAGTTGAACCACTACCACAACCAGCTAGAGAGATTAGCAGATAGGCCAGCGATGAGATGGAAATACAACAGGACATGTCCAGCCAGTGGCAGGGCTCCATTCTGCGGGTTCTGCTCTCCTGCTAGGACACAGTTCCGGGAGTCACAGCAATTTGTACAGCGGCCGGTTTTCTCAAAGGAAGAAGGCCTGGGCCCGCTAGCCCTTGTGGTGGTTACCAGCTCGACTGATGGACAGTGTCGTTCACCTTTCCCAAGGAGCAAAAACAGCAACCACTTTTGTGTCTTCTGTCTCTCCTCACTCCATAGAGCACAAAGTGCCTGTCCTTCATTTCTCCACCACACACTTTCTCTCTCCCGTCACTCCACCAACTACTCACTTCTCAGAGAGTGCCCAGCTGGGCTCAGGGAAGCAGTGTTGTCGTTGTGCTTCCCAGAGTACCCGGGTGGCGTGGCTGGCTTCGGTCCACAGGTTTATCTTTTTAATTTTAAGTGTAGACCAGGCTGGCCTTGAACTCAAGGATCTTTCTCTCAGGCGCTGGGATTAAAGGTGTGTGCCATCACACCAGGTTAAGCCTTGAGCATTTTAAATGGGAATTCTGCCACTTCTACCACTGAATGAACCTTCTAAGCCCTGGTTAGGGTTTTTTTTGTTTTGTTTTGTTTTGTCAATTTCAAAAAAAGTGAGAGTCTTTTGAGAAGAGTGAATCTAAATTGATTGGGCTGTGGGCAAGACTGTGGGGCGTTTTCTTGATTAATAATTGATGTACTAGTTTCATGGCCTTTGATACAGAGTATTCACCCTTTTACCCCCACACCTCAGCATGTCTGTCTGTCTCTGTGTTCAGGAAACTCACTTTTCTATCTGTTCCCTTCAATATCCTGGTTGCTTCTTACTGTTTGTGTTATTTTTTTTGTTTTTGTTTTTTTTTCAAGACAGGGTTTCTCTGTGTAGCCCTGGCTAAACTGGAACTCACTCTGTAGATCAGGCTGGCCTTGAACTGAGAGATCTGCCTGCCTGTTCCTCCTAAGTGCTGGGATTAAAGGTGTGTGTGTGTGTGTGTGTGTGTGTGTGTGTGTGTGTGTGTGTGTATACATGTATGGGAGTGCATATGCACAATGTGAGTATGTAAATCAAAAGACAACTTTTAAGAGCTGGAGGTCTCAGGAAGGAAGAAACTCAGGTTGACAAAGTTAGTAGCAAGTGCCTTAACCCCCTGAGCCATCTAACTGGTTCTTTGGTTTGGAGTTTTGTAATGTTTAATTTGGGGGGGTTAGTGGAGCTTTTGAGATTTATATGTTCTTATAATTCAAGCAACATATTAAAAAACATGTGTATTATAATTTACCTGGAATCTAGTTATAACAGAGTTTTTAAAAATTTTAACTTTTATGGATCTATGTTATCCAGGCTGGTCTAGAACTTATGATCCTCCTGCCTTAGCCTCTCATGTACTGGAATTATAGAAATATGCTATTATGCCCAGACCTAAATATCTCTTAAAGGATCCAGCACACTATTTTGCCAGTGTGGTTCAGCCTGTAACCAGCACAGCCAGAGCTCAGTCTATGGTCTGGATCGAGCTGATTTTGTGGCTGCAAGCATAGCCCAGCGTGTGGCTGGCTCAGGTCTATTGGGTGTCTTGTATGTCTTAGGGTTTTCCAACCTTCATGTGTGTCCAGTTTTGATTCCTTTCCTGAGCAGACAGAGTGACGGAGTCAGCTGGTCACCAAACTGCCCAGGAGTGCTTCCTTCTCCTCCTGCCAGGAACTAGTCTGGCCACCCCCAGAGGTTGAAGATGAAGACTCTCCTGGGAAGCAGTTGGCTGAGGTTTGGATCTGCCTGGCCCCAAAACCATCAAAACAACAGCTGGGCCTGGTGGGGGTGGGGAGGTGACTGCAGAGATCAACTCATAAGCTGAAGTTACTGCTGGCTGGGTGAGGAACTTTGCCATAGCATCTGTCTGGGACATTCCATTTCTGAAAGGTGTTCCCCAGCTTCCCAAGCCCATCTTGAGGCCTTGGGTGTCCTCCAGGTGGCCCTGGGAAAGTCTTAGGGAGGCTAGTGGAATGACCTACTTTAGCCCAGTCTTTCAGATTTTCTTGTTCTTTAATTTAATTTGATTTTTCCGGGCATTTCCCAAAGGAACTCTGTGTGCAGGGCATGATGGTTTACACCTGCAATCTCAGCACTAGGGAGGCTGAGGCAGAAGAGCTGCTGTGAGTCTGAGGCTGGCCTGGGCTACAAAATAAGACTGTTGACAAAAAAGAAAACACCATTGCTCTGTGAATGGTGCTGGATATAACAGGGGGTAGTCTGGTGTTTACGTGAGGCAAACAGATGACCTAGGTTCCATTCACACAGCATCACATACAAAAAAAAAATGCTGTGGAGACTGTATGAGGTCTGCAGAAGGGTCTAGGGTCTGTATTTATCAGTGAAGAATAGAGCTAAGCCAGCAGATAGAGCAGACAAGTTGGCTCCCCACACAAGCAGGCACAGGTCTGGGGTCACTGCTCCTTCGGGGCCCCTTCCATTTCCACCACCACATGAACAGGTCATGGAAAGGGGGTTTGGGACTGAAGGGAAAGAAGAGAGGGGCTGGTTCTTCAGAGGACAATGATCCTGTCCCCACCCCTGAGGTAATCACTGGCCTTCACCTAGCCTACAGTCTCCTGCCTTGGCAGGACACCGGCTGGGCCCCACAAGTGTTTGTCTCCCAACTCTTGCCTAGCATGAGTTCAAGACAGAAGCCTCCTTTAGGACCTAGGATCCTCGTGTCTAGATTCTAGCCTGAAAGTCCAGAGCAGCCTCTTTCTGCTAAGGGCCTCTATCTCCCCATCAATAAACTCCCACGTGGGTTTGCTGCACGCTGTGACTCATTTCTTGCCACCACTAAACAATACTTCTCTTTACTTCCTCAGGGCTACAGATAAGCTTCAAAGTGGGAATGCTCGCTCCTTTCCTAGTAACTGAGGGCCCGCCTTATGGAAGGGAGCCTGGCTGGTGTATGCACACGTGTATGACTGCACCCTGCCTATATTCCTCTTATCTTTGGGTGAGAGCATCAGCACAGGTAAAGAGACTGGGCACAGTGAGATTCCCATCTTCCTTAAACCATGTATTCATTCACAAAGTATTTACAGACACACCCTCAGACAGTACCAGCCAGGAGGGGCACTGGGTTTAGCCAGCTTCCTCCATCCAGTTTTAGGTCTGGGCTTAAACTCTAGCCTTGCTCCCCTTCCAGACATGGGTTGGGCTTTGGTAGAGGCAGGAACTGAGCCCGGAGTGAGGGGGTTGGGGATGCTGAGTAGGAACAGGCAGGACTGGTGCTGGCCCTGAGAGCTGAGGCCACTCCTGCTGCAAGATTCCCTTTCAAGACTATCTGGACCCTCCTCGGGATGGGACAGGAAACTTGGGTCACCTCTTACAGAAGCAATCCAGCCAGGATCCAAAGCTGGAGGTCCCGTGTCAGGATGGATCATTCCTGTTCAGCTAGTGGCACATTTGGGGCTTGCAGCCTGTCTCTGAAGGCTGTTTTTCTAGGAGCCCGGAGTCAGCCATCCTTGACTTCCACACCCTCCAAGCTTCTCCTAGTACTCAGAATCACATCATCCTCCCTGTGGTCTGAAGGCCACAGAGCCTGGCTTGCTTCCTCTCTCCTAGCCCAAGCAGCCTGCCACATACTCGCACTCCTACCTACAGTCCTCCAGCTCTTGGCACTTGCCGTTGCCTCTGCCTGTAACGTTTTCCCTTCTCATAGCTCCCACCACAGGGTACCCATCTCACACAATTATACCCTTCTCAGGGAAAATAAGCAGCCCTGTGTATTAGTTACTTTTGCGTGTCTGTGACCACAATAGTACAACTGACAGGAACAACTTAAGATTTGCTTCAGCTCAAGATCTCAGAAGGTTTCAGTTCGTCATAGCAGGGAAGGCAGGGTAAAGTCGTTCAGACCATAGCAATGGAAGGTGCTTCATATCACAGCAGGCCAAGAAGCAGCAAGCAGCAACATGAGCCAGTAACTGGTCTTTAACCCTCAAAAACCTGCCCTCAGTTAGGCACAGCCTTCTAAAGGCTCACAGACTCCTAAAGCTTCATGGACTTCAAAAAACTAACTAGGGAACGAGTGTTAAAAGCATGAGTCTGGGGATCATTGCAGATTCAAATCATAACACCCGGCACCATTGGGCAGTGGTGGCACATGTCTTTAATCCCAACACTCGGGAGGCAGAAAGCAGGCAGATATCACTGAGTTTGAGACCAGTCTGGTCTACAGAGTGAGCTCCAGGACAGTTAGGACTGTCTGCGTCTCTGCTAGAATGGATCTTTCCTACTGAGTCCTCACTTTGCAGCAGAACTTGAAGCACGGGGTTTGGCTCCATGCCTGTGTCTTCAGTGCAGAGACTGGGAAATTAAGGGGATTGTTTGCATCCACTCTATACTGAGGCTGCTCACCAAGCCATTTGTCTTTCCTGCTGCTCTAGCTGCAAGGGAAGTAGATTGGGGTCAACTCTGGTCCCTGAGGGTAAACAGGACCCTAGGTCTTCAGACCCAATCCTCAGGCTCTGGAACTTGCCCTACCAAAACTTGTCTAAAAGAAAGTAAAATAGATGGCAGGAAGGAGCTGAGGTCCCAGATGCTCTTGGCTGCTCCTTGACTGCTCTGAGATGGGACCATAGCGTTCGGGCTCACTCCATTCACTGCTCCAGGCCTCCAACAGCTGGTCCCACCATTTCCTGCTTCTGTGTTCTGATGTGTGCTTGGGTTTTCATGCTAGACACAAATTACATGACAAGTGGGACGGTGGTGGCACCCACCTTTAACCCCAGCACTCGAGAGGCAGAGGCAGGCGGATCTCTGAGTTCGAGGCCAGCCTGGTCTACAGAGCCAGTTCCAGAACAGCCAAGGCTACACAAAGAAACCCTGTCTCAAAAAAATCAAAAAAAAAAAAAGAAGGAAAAGGAAAGAAAAGAAAGAAAGAAAGATGACATTTCAGAGCATTTCAGCCTGGTGGAAGTGGGAGAAGCTCCCCCCTTGGCACTTACCCTAGTTAGCTTTAACTTGATACAGTCAGAGCCATCTGAAAAGGAAGTCTCAGTTGAGGGATTCTCGGATCAGACTGGTTTGTAGGGAATTATTTTGTGTGTTAATTATTGTAGGAGGACCAAAGCCATTACCTGAACAAGTGGTCCTGGGCTGTATAAGAAAGCTAGCCAAGCATGAGTCAGTGAGGAAGTCCACAGTGTTCCTCCATGAAAAACATAAAACAAGACAAAAATATGACAAACAGCAGCTCATAGTTCGGGTGGTGAGGCAGGGGCAGGGCAGGCAGCTCCGTCCTCATGTGGGGTCAAGGGTCAGGTCAGAGGCCCTAGGAGCTGCCCTTTTCCCTGGGGTTGAGCATGACCACAGCCATCTGTGGACAAAAGGCCCTTCTTCTCTGCAGAAGCCTGACTGTGGGAGGAAAAGAACATTCCCTAGGGTCCTTGGTTGAAAGCAGGGGCACTGTGTTAAAGGCAGAAGTGTCTCTAGACTTCAGGAAACCCCTCCACCTGCCTGCAGACAGACAGGGCAGGCCGGCTGCTCCAGGAAGTCACAGGGACTCCCTGTTTGGAGCCAAAGCCATTGTGGCGGGGATAGAATTAGCATCAAGGGCTGTCCTTGACAGGAACAGGCAGGGGCAGTCCCTGGGGGCTGAGGACTGAGGGCTCAAGGTCACCCTGGCCTGGCCCATCTTTGCCTATGACCACATTTTCTGCCCTTTCCTCCTCCCTGAACCAATCTCCCTTTAGAGAAAAGACTTCTGAACTATTTGTCCTTCCTTTGGTGTCTGCCTCAAGCCCAGCCCTGAGCCTGACCATTGCACCCCTGGCTGACCCCGTACTCCCTAGGATGTCTGTGTGTCTTCCCGAGGTGGAAACCACTGAGACAAAAGGACATGCTTTTTCTGGTGACTGATCAGGGGGAAGGGATGATGGGAAGGGTCCCAAGGAATCTGGCAGCAGGAGCACTTTGGGCTGAGCTCAAGTCAGGCAGGTAGCCCAGCCTGGACAGGGCTGGGTGGAGACTGGGCTGCCTGTGCCCTCTCCCTCTGATGGTGAGGCCAGAAGAAGGAGGGCAGCTGCTTCCTCAAGGGCCAGCGTCACAGCCAAGAAGATCTGCTCATTTTTTCCAGAAGGGATGGAAACAGGGCAGGCTGAGGTGTGTCTATAGGCCCGAGGGCTATGAACCTCTGCTTCTTCTAAGACCCAGGTCCCTGGCAGAGTAAGCGTTGTAGCGTTAGATGAAACGATCTGCTGGACACCCTCCTCCCGACCCCCATGTCCTCTGCTTGTTTACAGTGCCATCTCCATAGCAACCTTGCGTATTGAGAGCAGGGAGTTAGTTGGTGGCCCCTGGGAGGCACACTCTTTGAGAGACCCACACACACTGCTCCCATCCTCAAGACTCAGGCAGAAGTATCAAGCACTTTCTGGTCCATTCAGAGGCCTGAGGTCTGTGGAACGAAGCCAACACCCACTGCCAAGATTCCCGGCAAGCGGGTGGGGGACGGCAGCAGTACATAGCTCTTACTTGTTCCTGCAACAAGTCGCTCAGGCTCAGCTGTATGCTTCCTTTTTTAGGCAAAGCCAAACTCAGGCACAGTCCTCAAGGCCCCCGCAGCGTCTCACCTGCCAGAAACAGAGGAAGGAAAACCATTGAGTCCCATCCGTCCTACCCGCTGAGCATCCTCTTGCTGAGAGTGGGAAGGGAGGGGACATCCTGCCAGACACCCCCCCCACCCATGTGTGCCTCCATCCCGAACACTATCGTTACTCCACAGGGAAGAGTCTTAGGAGGGCGCCAGTCATGCAGCCCGCTCCCTACCCTGCCCCCCATGTCCCGTGTCCGTCCCGTCCCCCCCTGCTCCCCCCTCCCCCCCGTTGGTTTTTCGACACACGGTTTCTCTGTGTAACAGTCTTTGCTGTCTGGAACTAACTCTTGCAGATCAGGCTGGCAGGCAGCCTTCTCGAAGGGCTCAGTGTCCTGTGGACGACACTTTGGTCTGTGTTTTGGTATTGACTGCAGGGCCCTGCTCTGGATCATCAGTAGGTCTCTGGTCCTGCTAGGGTCTGACTAGGGCGTAGCCAGTCTATAAGGATGCAATAGGCCTTCATAGTCACACTGGATAGCTTCTGACTGCCTGGCTTATGTCTTTTCCTTCAAGAATTGGGGGAGAGTACAGGCAAGGCGGGGCTTTTCATTCTTTAAGAAGCTTCTTAAATGCTCTTGTCTCCTCTTGAAACAGTGTCTCTACTGGACAATCTTCAGAGAAAACCGGCTGCTCACCCAGCTTGTAGTCAAGCTGGGTCCTTGTTGGTTGAAGGGAGGTTGCTTCTTTGTATAGCCCCACTTCTAAGGCTCTCTTGGTTCTGACTTTAGGCGTTTTTCAGATCAGGAGCTGTGAGGAGCTCTAAGGGGAAAGGAGAGAGGTGAAGAATATGAACGACTATTATCACAGCCTACAAAAGAGAGATGGGAATGTTAGCGCATGCCCACATGTATGTTCTTTTGTGGCTGTTGCTTGTCACCGCAAGTCTGGGACCGCTGAGGCACGCACCGCTGTGCAGTCCGTGCAGATTGGTCTTTGAGCGCGCGCGACAGAGTGCACGCGCCTCCCACGCAGGGGGCGTGGTCACGAGAGTGGGTGTGGCTTCTAAGAGGTGGGTGGGCCTGCCTTGCTTGCGGTAGGAGGGCAAGTTAGCTGCCAGCTGCGGTCAAGAGCCCGCCACTCCATGCGCGATGCTGTTCTGGACAGCGCTCAGCCTGGCTTTGAGTTTGCGGCTGGCACTGGCGCGGAGCGGCGTAGAGAGCAGTAAGTGTGGTGGAACCCGGATTCCAATTCCTGACAAATCCATCGGCTGCTGCCCACGCGGGTCATGACTGTCCAGGTGCAGCCGCGGGACGAGTGGGCGGGAAGGCCGGGGAAGAGGGTGGGGCACATGGCAGCACCTCAGCCACCTGCGGTGGGCGCTCCCATGCGCTCCGTGACTCAACCGAGCCGGTGCTGGACACAGAGCGAGGCCATGGTCTGCCCCGCCCCGCCCTGCCCCGCCCCTCAGGCCCGGATAGTGGAGAAAGATGTTTGAGAGGCACTCCCTGCCTCAGTTTCCCAATCTTTGAAAAGCTTCTCACTAGAAAGGGGGCAAGAAGATTGGAATGGCCCCACAATAAGGGGAAATTCCCCAAAGCCAGGGCTGGAATCCAGGCACCCTGAGAGCCCCTGCCTACTTGAGACTTGAGATGGAAAGTCTCATCAGTACTTTCAGTACTGATCAGTGTCTACCGGACTGGAAGAAAAAGGGATAAAGGGGGAGGCTCACTAATGGTTGGGCCCTCAGACTGTTCGGGGAGGAATATCCTGCTTTCTTGGCACAAATGAAACAGAATGGGGGACAGAGGAGGGGAGGTGTCATCTGTAACTGGGGTTAGGATTCCAACCTGGCCGTCAGATAGGTGAGAAGGGATGGCTGTGCATTGCTTTGTCTTCCCCATCCCTTCACTTTTGCTCGCCCATCCTGCCTTGTTGTCTCTGTTGCTGGGCATGCTCAGAGCCCATTGCTTCACCTGGAAACTGACTACCTAGCTTTAACTCCACCCTGGTGGTAGCCCTTCTGAAAATCGTCTAAGGAGAGCAATGCATGTGGCTCAGGGCCCTGCAGGAGATCTAGGCCTGAACCCTTGGCTCCACCTGCACACAGGGTCTATTGGGGAGAGTGTCCGCACTCATATAAGGAATATTGAGTGCAGCCCTAGATATATGGCCATTGTACAGCCGGAAGCTATTGTTAACTTATAACACCATTCTGGGGATTCTACTACTACCAGTATCTTTGGGCAAAGGCAAGCATATGTTTAAAGTTCAGGCCTTTGAAGGTGGTTCTGCCCTGGGCATAGGGCTGTTTGGGGAGGGAGGCACCACCTAGACTGAACCCTTTGTCTTTTCCTCCAGGTGCTACAGCATCAGGCCCCCAGGGGGACCTGTTGTTCCTGTTGGACAGCTCAGCCAGCGTGTCGCACTATGAATTCTCGAGAGTTCGGGAATTCGTGGGGCAGCTGGTGTCTGCAATGCCTTTTGGCCCCGGGGCTGTGCGTGCTAGCCTGGTGCATGTCGGTAGTCGGCCGCACACAGAGTTTACTTTTGACCAATACAGCTCAGGCCAAGCTGTACAGGATGCCGTACGTGTCGCGTCCCAACGTATGGGTGACACCAACACAGGCTTGGCACTGGCTTATGCCAAAGAGCAATTGTTTGCCGAAGCAGCAGGTGCCCGGCTAGGGGTTCCCAAGGTACTGGTGTGGGTGACGGATGGAGGCTCCAGTGACCCCGTGGGCCCCCCTATGCAGGATCTCAAGGACCTGGGTGTCACCGTCTTCATCGTCAGCACTGGCCGGGGCAACCTGCTGGAGCTGTCGGCAGCTGCCTCAGCTCCTGCTGAGAAGCACCTACACTTTGTGGATGTGGATGACCTTCATATCATTGCTCCAGAACTTCGGGACTCCATCACTGGTAGGTGGGAAGAGCCAGGGCCTGTGAATCTCTAGTTGACAGCTGGCTACAGGGGGAGGATCTGGGTGGAGACTTCAGGGGAAACTCATGAGCCTGAAGTCCTTGTAGATGCAGCAGTGGGGAGGTGGCCCACATGCTTTCTGCATACTGTCCAGGAACATAGTCCTTCTGGGTGCCTTCGTGTACCCTGACACCTGGGCTATAAAGAGACTGTGGCAGGTCAGAGTAACCACTTCAAGATGTGACTCCCTGGCACGTATAGACCAATAAACTGAGGGTTACTTTGGGTGGGGTTTGTGTGGAGGGGCTTAGTACAGATAAAGGAGGTCCAAGGCTCCCCCAGGGGTCTCTGTGACATCATGTGCCTTTGTGTGTGTGCATGTGCAGGAGCCAAATGGCTTGCCAGGCCCACCATTTCCAGAGAAAGGAGAGTCAAGTAGTCAGGGATTGTCTCCTACAGAGTTCAGGCCGTACCTACTTGATGGTAGGGAGCCATAGTCAGGAAGGGGTTTAAGCTGGTTTTCTTTCACTCGGGTCCATTGGGGAAGCCAGAACAGGGAAGACACTGTAGGAGCTTAGCACCAGCTTTCTTCTGGACCTCATATAGCTGATCTCCCAAAGAGAAGGGGCTAGAGATTAAGGGCCTATTGGCTGGCTTAGCTGTCATAGGCACTGAAAAATGCTATCACTCCAAGGTAGCATTCTTACCAAGTCTCTTATTGTGGGTTAACCAGGGTTAATCATCTACACTAAAAAGGAAGGGGTTTATCTATTGGTTGGAACTGGGTGAAAGGTCTGCCCCAAGAGATTCCCCAGGGACATCACCTGTAGCCCCTGGGCCAAGAGGCCCAGATGAACCTGGAGAGGGCAGAAGGAGAAAAGGCTGTCATCAGAGATAAGTATTAGGGCGGGGAACCTGTAGCTAAGGTCAGAATCTGAGTGGGAGGCTGGACAGGAAAGTGGGTGCCCAGCTGACCGACCTTAGCACCCAGCATCAGCAAGGAAGAAAGCCAAGATCTGGAATGGGCCTCCCCAGCCTTACCTGCATACTGGTCAGATGACTGACAATGTTTGTTGTCATGAGCCCCAAAGCCCGTTCTGGAGTCCCCCTTTCGACTCTGTTATATAGGAAGGGTCCCACCCTCTCTCTGACCTTAGGCCTGGCTGCTCCTGGGGTTATCACATTTCCATTGTTCCTGGGCCACTAATATGTAGTCCCACATCTCCTGAGTACAGGCTCTGATCTGTTTCCCTCCTGCACAACTGTTTAGAATATGACTCACAACAGATTTGTGCTGAGCCCCCCTCAGTCTTGGGGGACAGGTCCTCTGATGTGGGAGGTCCTCCTGTATATGTGTTGCTTTATTGGTTGATGAATAAAGCTGCTTCCGCCTATGGCTGGGGAGAACAAAGCCAGGTAGAAAATCTGAACAAACATATAGGGAGAGAGTAGGCAGAGTCAGAAAGATGCCATGTAGCTGCCGAAGGAGACAGATGCTGGATGGAACTTTACCGGTAGGCTGCAGCCTCATGGCAATATATAGATTAATAGAAATGGGTTAATTCAAGATGTAAGAGCTAGCAAGGAATATGATCAAGCTATTGGCCAAATAGTATTGTAATTAATATAGTTTTGTGTGATTATTTGGGTCTGAGCAGCCAGGAAACGTACAAGCAGTCTCTGTTGTCATGGTGCCCAGTGTTGGGTGCCAGAAACTATATTAGCTCAGGCTTATTAACTAACTCTTACATCTTAAATTAACCCATTTCTATTCATCTGTGTATCACCACAAGGCTGTGGCTTAACAGTAAAAGTTCTGGGGTGTCTGTCTCCTTTGGCAGCTACATGGCGTCTCCCTGACTCTGCTTATCTCTCCCTATATCTCTATTTAGATTTCCCACTTGGCTTTATTCTGCCCTGCCATAGGCCGAAGCAGCTTTATTCATCAACCAATAAAGCAACATATATACAGGAGGACCTCCCACATCAGTCCTGTGTTCTCAAATAATACCATAGACCTTATCACCTTTGAGGGACCTTCATCCAACTTGTTTTTCTGTGAGGAGTAGCCACTATATCTTACAGGACTGGGTCTGAGGATGAAGTAGGCAAGGAAGTTTATGATGTGGCCAGGAGTTGGGGACTGTGTTCTGTTCTTCCACAAGCCCAGAGTTTTGCAGTCATTAGCCCCTGCGGGTAGTGAATACCTATCGGGCTCCTGCCTCTCCTTGGTAGAAGGCCTCACGAGTCTTACCAGGGCTCCAATCTTCGGGTCCTCTCGGGATCAGTGAGAGCCCCACTCGGTGACAAGGAGAAGGACACTTCTGTTCCCTGACCCCAGCACTACACCATCCTTAGATGCGATGCAGCCACAGCAGCTTCGTGCCTCAGAGATTCTGTCCAATGGCTTCCGCCTGTCCTGGCCGCCCCTGCTGACTGCGGACTCTGGCTACTACGTGCTGGAGCTGGTGCCCAGTGACAAACTGTCAGCCACAAGACGCCAACAGCTGCCAGGGAATGCCACCAGCTGGATCTGGACCGACCTCAATCCAGACACGGATTATGAAGTAGCGCTGCTGCCCGAGTCCAACGTGCACCCTCTGCGGCCCCAGTACGTGCGAGTACGCACGCTGCAAGGTGAAGCAGGGGGATCTCATGGGCGGACAGGGTGGCATGCGAGGGGCGCCCTTCCGATCAACCATCCTCTTCCTCCGCAGAGGAACTCGGGCCGGAACGCATCGTCATCTCGCATACCAGACCCCGCAGCCTCCGTGTAAGTTGGGCCCCAGCGCTCGGCCCGGACTCCGCTCTCGGCTACCATATCCAGCTCGGGCCTCTGCCATGCGGCTCCCTGCAGCGCGTGGAGGTGCCCGCTGGCCACAACAGCACCACCATCCAAGGCCTGACTCCCGGCACCCTTTACCTAGTGACTGTGACTGCCGCCTTCCGCTCTGGCCGCGAGAGGGCGCTATCCGCTAAGGCTTGTACGGCCTCGGGCGAGCGGACCCGCGCCCCGCAGACGGTGCGACCGGAGGCCAGACCGCCCGAGCCGTGATCGACCTGCCCCGTCCACCCGAGGATCCCTCTTCCCTAGCACAGTGAGGGAGGTGCCGCTGCTGCCGAAGCCGAGGTTTTTCTCGGGGGTGGGATGGGGTGGGGTGGGGGGAGATAGGGTGCCGGTCCTGCCTTTCCCTAGTGGTCACGCTGGGTCCCGTCCTCGCCTGACTCCCGGGAACCCTGCGGCGACCCTGGTAGCCGCAGGTGCAATGGCAATCATCTCCGGTTGCCGGTGGAATTGAGCACAAAGTGGTCTTTCGGCAGCGTTTGGCGGGGAGATGGACAGTGTCAGGGGGCAGGATGAAGACGTAAGACCCAGAACAAGCATGCACGAGAGAAGGGACACAGGGTCTCCTACCTGCGCCAAAGGCCGGGCCCTCTGGTCGTGAGGACGGCACATGGCTTGGAGGGAGAGCCCAGGACCATTAGGGTCCTGCCTGTGCCTAGAAAGTGGGTGGAAAGAAAGCGAGGAGAGGCTGGTGCAGGCAGGATTCCCAAAGGCTTCGGGAGGTTCGAGAGGGGACTTGGGAGGCTGATGATGTTGTCAAGCGGTTTTCGCTAGGATCCTCTGCCAGCCTGGAGGCCAGTACCTGCCAGGGACACTGGCCCTACTTTCCCGCCCAGGACTTACGCTAGACCCCACTATCATTGCCTGGGATGCCGTCTTTTCTTCACGGGAATGGGATGAGACCTTGGCATCTAAGATCGTGGGAATAGGAGACCCCCTGCTATGACAGGCTCGAAGGGAGGCTAGTGTAGGGAATTTCACAGGGGCCAGGAACAGACAACATTCCTCAGGATAGGTTCATTCCAAGGGCTCTGCAACAGCTAACCCCAAAGTGTCATGCTAGTTGGCTAGCTTCTGTCCTCACCTGCCACCCTAGGGCTTCTGACAGATAGCTAAGGGTGGTTCCCCTCGAGTCCCTACGCAGGCAGAGCCTCTCCTCCCAGAATCATTTGCCCCAACCCAAGCTTACTTCATCTTCCCCACTAACTACCCAAACTCTAAAACACAGTTATAAACTGTGCCTGCAGTCTCATTAAAATGCTTTAATTTTCGAGCCGGACAGTGGTGGTGCACACTAGTCCAAGCCCTCAGGAGGCAGAGGCAGGTCTGAACTCAGGATCTCTGAGTTCAAGGCCAGCCTGGTCTACAGAGAAAGCTCCAGGACAGACGGCTACACAGAGAAACCCTGTCTTGAAAAGAAAAAAAAGTTTTCCACCAAAAGTCTCGCCAGCTGTGTGCGTGTGTGGGCAGCATGAAAGGTCGGCTGTACAGGGTTTGTTGTGTCTGGAGAGGAAGGGAGGCAGGCATCTTTCAGCCTGCTGTCCCTCTGCGTTCCTGTCATCTGTGTACCAGGACCTCACTTCTGCAGCCCAGAATCTACAGTTGGAGTAGTCCGGAGTAGTTCAAGTTGCTGCTGTTACAGCTCAGGACAGGAGCCTGGCTTAACTGGGCCATGTCAATTACCACCCATGGTCTCCTGCCCACTGCCCAGCCCTCTGCTTACATATCCTTCTTGCGCTATGGCTACTCTAGTCAGTCCCAGGAACTAAAAGTATCGAGAGCGGAGGGGGTGGGCTGTGGGGCCTGACACTGTGTCTGAGCCCAGCAGAGGTGACTTTCCTGAGAACTTGATTTACCACCATTTCCCAAGAACCTGAGGGAGCATCGTTGGGCTCACCCTGACATCTGAACTGGACAAGTGGTCAGGAGAGACCACAGGGTCTCCTACTTGCGCCAAAGGCCGGGCCTTCTGATGGTGAGGACTCCACATGGCTTGGAGGGAGTGCCCAGGACCATTCCGGTCCTGCCTGTGCCTAGAAAGTGGGAGGTGGCTGCTTTTGTGATTATGGCTTTAGAAACAGCACCCTAGCCTGATGGTGGAGCAGGGGCCTCTGGTGGTGGTAGTGGGGATAGGTTCCCTCTCCAGGAAGCCTGTGCATGCACCTATGGGCTTCATGCCCACATACTAACCTGAGTGCTGAGAGATTTCTCTGACCTCAGTTATCAGTCCAGGGTCTGAGGCTATCGGCATTCAGGACAAAGATTCAGATTGGACATGTGGGCCCCACAGCCCCCTAAAACACACAAGTTCCTCAAGCAGTTGGTGTTTCCCATTCTGTTCTCAGAGTCAATTGGCCACGGAGGAAGCCGTTTCCCTTCCACACTGAGTCCCCGGGCCCGGTTTACAGAACACTGAGTAGGAGGCAGGAGAGTACCAGAGGGTCATTTCTTAGTGGTTATGTAGCTTTCATTGATAGCTAAAACTCATAAGAATCTGAGTGACCCAGCTCACTCAAAATATACTTCTTTCCTGGGAAAGTAGAATGGGCAGGAGCCACATATCTGATAGCCAGAGTCCACTCCCAACAGATCCTCGGCATAAGCTCATCTGGACCTAATGTCAGCACCATCTATTTTCAGGTGGTGGAGGTGCCTGTGCTTCCCCTCACCTACCACAGAATGTTTCTACTTGGGTCTCTTGCTTACAAGCGTCTTTATTTGCGGAACCATCTTGACGGCCCCGGCTAACAATTTAGTGGATGAGATTTCCTGTGAGTTGTTTGCCACACATACCACCTTCTGCTCCTGGGCTTCCCCTGCCTCTAGCTCTGTTCTCTCTGTGTCCAGGATGATGAGCAGCGGCTGATGCCACCCAAAACTTAACATACGTGCCAAGAATGGTTACTCTGTTTCTCAGAGGTGCCAGAACACCAGAAAGGGCTGTTCTGTGGTTGCTCCTGGTTGAGATCCATGGGAGATGGAGTATCTAGGAGGCTGGTGGGGTGGGACTAATATGCTGGGAACGATGAGGAGACCTCAGGGGGGGAGACTGCTGCGGGTGCTGGCACCCATGCACTTGTGCCGCAGAGAAGCTGAGAGTAGGAGACACATAAAGGAATATTCTGCGCTGGTGGTGGTGGTGCACACTGTTAATCCCAGCACTCGGGAGGCAGAGGCAGGCGGATCTCTGTGAGTTCGAGGCCTGCTTGGTCTACAAGAGCTAGTTCCAGGACAACCTGGGTACACAGAGAAACCCTGTCTCAAAAAACAAAACAACAACAAAAAACCCAAAGGCAGGGAAAAGGTTCTTGCTTTGGCAGCGCATACACTAAAACTGGAACAACGTGGAGAAGATTATCATGACACAAATTCTTGAAGCATTCCATATTTTTAAAATTAAAAAAAGAAGGGGCTGGAGTGATGGCTTAGAGCTCATAGACGGTTGAGTACCAAGTATGGTGCCCGGCACTCACACCGGGCAGCTCACAATCCGTGAAATCCGGTCTCTTCCCTCTTGGGCATCTGCACTCATCCGTACACACTCACATACAGATATACACACATACACTTGTCCGTACACACTCACATACAGATATACACACACTCATCCGCACACACTCACATACAGATATACAAGCATACACTCGTCCATATACACTCACATACAGATATACACACATACACATAGTTAGAAATAAAATAGATGTGGGGCTGGAGAAATGGCTCAGCAGTCAAAATCACTTGCTGCTCTTGCCGAGTACCTGGGTTCGGTTCCCAGCACCCATGTCTGGCAGCTCACAACTACCTGTAACTCCCGTTACACGAGATCTGACACACTCTCCTGGCCTCCTTGGTACCTGTATACACATAGTACCTATGAACGCCCACAAACACTTAACTGTGTAAAATAAAACAAATATTTTGTTTTTAAAATTTATTTATTTTTGATACAGGGTCTCTCTGGGTAGTCCTGGCTGTCCTGGAGCTCAAAACATAGACCAGCCTGACCTCGAATTTAAAGAGATCCATCTGCCTCCACCAGAGCTGGGATTAAAGGCATGTGCAACCAAGACTAGCTTAAGGCCATTTTTAAAAAAGATTTATTTATTTACTATGTATACAGTGTTCTGTCTGCGTGTATATGCCTACAGGCCAGAAGAGGGCACCAGATCTCATTACAGATGGCTGTGAGCCCATAAAGTGGTTGCTGGGATTTGAACTCAGGACCTTAGGAAGAGCAGGCAGTGCTCTTAAACCTCTGAGCCGTCTCTCCAGCCACATTAAGACTTTTTGTTTGTTTGTTTTTGTTTTTTTGAGACAAGCTTTCTCTATATAGCCCTGGCTGTCCTGGAACTTACTCTGTAGACCCGGCTGCCCTCAAACACAGACATCTGCCTGCTTCTGCATCCTGAGAACTGGGATTAAAAGGCATGTGATACCATGCCAAGCTTAAAACAATTTTTAAAACAGAAAAAAGGGGCAGAGGCAGGCAGAGCTTGTAGTTGGAGGTCAGCCTGGTCTAAAGAGCTTGTTCTAGGACAGCCAAGGATATACAGAGAAATCCTATCTCAGAGAGAGAGACAGAGAGAGAGAGAGAGAGAGAGAGAGAGAGAGAGAGAGAGAGAGAGAGAGAGAGAGAGAGAGAGATTAGGGGCCTGGCCAGTTTCCAGATGGGCACAGGACCCATTTGAGACAAGGTATTGTGGGTGGTGTGAAATTCTGGGCAGAAGTAGGGCAAGAATAATCACCAACTGCTCCTATCACAAAAGCCAGTTAGTTTGTTGCAATTAAATATAGCCTTGCAACCAGACAGCTTTTTAAAGATGTAGCCCCGGGGCCTGGAGGGATGGCTCAGTGGTTAAGAGCACTTGCTGCTCTTGCAGATGATCTGAATTAAGTCCCTAGCACTCGCATCAGGCAGCTCACAGCTGTCTAACTCTAGCCTGAAGGATACAGCATCTCCGGCATCAACGGGAACCTGTACTCACGTGCACAAACGCTACTCACAGCTGAAAATAAGAAAACTTAAAAGAGATCTTCATCCAAATTAAAATAACAAAATAAAGAAAAGGAAGTCTGCTGGGAGCCGTCCCCGGCAGTGGGCAGGTCCCACGTAAAGAATTGGTGAAAGGGGGGCTGGAGAGATGGCTCAGCAGTTAAGAGCACTATCTGCTCTTGCAGAGGACCTGGGTTCAGTTCCCAGCACCCACATGACTGCTCACAACTGTCTGTAACTCCAGTTCCAGGGAAACCCATACCCTCAAACATGCTGGCAAAATATCAGTGCACATAAAATAAAAATAAATAAATCATTTAAAAAAAATTAAAAAAAAAAGAATTGGTGAAAGAAGGAAGTGAGCTAGGCCATGGTGGTCGGGAGAATCTTGCAGCCAGAGTGCTTCTGTATTTATACGAATTTAGTAAGCAGGGACACGTTCAAGTTGTTCCAAAACACAGATCATATCATTTTTGGTTTTGGACGTGTGTTTTACTTCCTTTTGCTCATTTTTTAGTCATCATTGATAAACTACGACAGAACAGAGTTATCATTTCCAATCATTTTCCCTCAAGTTTTGACATCATTGATAAAGGGTTATTATTTTTACTCAGTAACCCCAATACCCAATTTTTAGGGTCTAGAGGCATATGACAAGTTGTTCTCAGTCTGGTTGCTTCTGTGGCTACAAGGACATTTGACCAAAACAATCTTCAAGCCATCCTGAGCACGCTGCCATGTCCCAAGCAGTGTATTATTAACTCTTAATAGTCAGAGTGCCCAAGAAATAGCCTCAGGCCCAAACTGCTGCAGTTATTATTCAATTCTGGCATAAACAATGTTTATATTTTATGTCTTTATAGAATACTTTTATCATCCTTCTACCTTATTCATTGCCCGTCAGTATAAGTCTTTATTAGGACAGAGGTAACCAGCTAATCTAACTATAAGAGGTATATCAGCTATATAATTGCCTGAGTGTACAGTCTGAAGATGCTTATATTCCGAACTGTGGCCAACTCCTCTAGCCCACAGAATCTTGTTGATCTTTTTAAGTTGACTTTGTTTTGGTTATCTTGTTCCTAAGTAGGAACAGGGACAGATGTTTCAAAAATGTCTCATAGCCTCATAAAGAGACCTCTGGCTTCTTTATGTTTGTCACAGCCTCCAAGGTGTAAGGAAGACCTTCAAGCAGATACAGATATCTCCCTAAAGCGGGAGGAATAGTATGTTTAGGTCTGTCCTGGGGAAACTTGGAAGTAGCATTCCTGGGAGAAGGCATAAATGATTTATAAAGAACTTTTTATTAATCCAATATTTCTAAAGACTCCCAAGTATGCAACAGAGGTCTGTGGTTCCTCTCCCCTCCTCCCCACCCCAGCAGGTGGCAGCAGCCTGCCTGAGATGCTGCAGGAAGGAGCTGGAGTCCATGTAAGAGCAAGTGTGTAATTCACAGTCCTATTCTGCAGAGGCTCGAGCCATGAGCTGCTCTATGCTTCCAAAGCCTGGGGCTTAGATCAGCCACATCTGCCACAAAGGCTTCTTAGCTCTTCATAGACGATTCCCAAGGGGCCCACCAAGGATTCAAAGACACACTGGTGGCCATGGACTTGAAAAGAGTGTCAGGATCAAGGCTACTCCTGGTGACCCCACATGACCCTGGGGATATGTAGGTCAATGGAGTGAAGTTTGAGGTCTCGGTGGAAACTCTCAGCTGTTTAGTCTGCAGGCTCAGCTTACCAGAGGGGCTGATTTGAAGTCAGCATAAGTAGTTAACTATTTCCTTAAATACAACTCTCAATATGGGTTATTTCAGCTGATAAGAAAGCTTGGGTTCAGTACTAAGCCATTACTGTCCTGGGCCATCACCACAAATCTACTGTCTATCTCTGAAACACTGCATCTATACGACAGGAAGCCCATTCTGGAAGGCCAGTCTGGGTGGGACTTTTCCTCTGTTGGGTTAGGGTGTGTCCCAGGGTGGCAGAAGCAGGATGCACATGCTGGCGGGGGCAGAAGCAGGCCTGTAAATGAGCTGTGGTGAACGTGAACCTGATAGGAACTAGGGGTGCTTTTGGAGCTGAGTAGGAAGAAAGGATGGAGGGAATGGCCCCCACTGGCAAACAACAGACCATCAGCAGCAGAGAAGATCACATTTGTCAATGAAAATGAGAGTGGTAAATAGGAAACACAGTCATGATTCTTCTCTCTTTCATTTACTTAGTGTCTCTAGGGTGCATCTGTTGTAAACGTTCATTAAATACAACTGGTGGGTCATTCTGTGTGCTCCATTAGACGGTGAGGTGTAAAGTCAGTTGCTCAGAGAGAAGCTATAGCTCTGCCTTCTTAATGTCAGCCAGCCAACCTCCCTGCTACCTGAGATAGGGTCTTGCTATGCAACCCAGACTTGTCCCATATTCTAGATCTCTGCCTCAGTCTCCCGAGTGTGGAGATTACAGGCATATGCCACCAGCCCAGCTCAATCTCTCTGAGTCATTTACCAAAGTCTTACTACAATGATTGGCTGTTTTCGTCTCTCGGGCTTCGGTAAAGCGTGGGGTCACGGCAAGGGCCTGTGGCTACCTTTTCCCTCAAACCTTCGGGCTTGTGATCTCACGCAGGTTACCAATCGCTCTTGGCTGCCATGGCCTGAGGCATCTCAAGTCTGGAAGAAGTCAGCTCCGGGAACTCGGGATCTCCATCTCCTTCAGGTGTTCTGGGTCTGGACCCACAGCAGGAGTTCCGACCCTGCCTGGTGTGGTCCAGTGTGTCTCTGATCTGTAGCCACTATGGCTGGAGCGCCTCCAGAAATGCCTATAACGACTGACCCACAGCACCTTGGCTAGAAGAGGGCGTTTTCTAGGACGAAGGCACACCCACCCCTAAAACTTCGTTCCGATTTGCTTGGTCCAGGAACTCCGTCCAGTTCCGCCTCCTTAGACAGTTGGGCAAATCGCGCCGCCGACGCCAATTGCGTCCCTGTCGCAGCCGCCAATCCGATGGCGGAGAGCGCTTTGGCCCTCGCGAGTTTCCGTCGCTGGGAAGGACGAGGGGTGTGTCGCGCCTGCGCAGTTCGCCGACCCGCGGCGCGTGGTGCCTGCCAGGATCCCCGCACGAGTCACGCTAGAGTCCGGAGCGGACCCCCGTGGACGCGCTGCACTTGTGAACCATGTCGTGGCTCTTTGGCATCAAGGGCCCCAAGGGCGAAGGAACGGGGCCTCCGCTGCCTCTGCCGCCCGCGCAGCCCGGGGCGGAGGGTGGCGGCGACCGCGGTGCCGGAGACCGGCAATCGCCCAAGGACAAATGGAGCAACTTCGACCCCACGGGCCTGGAGCGTGCGGCCAAAGCGGCGCGCGAGTTGGAGCACTCGCGTGAGTGCGCGGGCTGGGCTTGGGAGGTTCGTTTCAGAGGTGCCAGTGGTTTCTGCGAGTTTGGTCCTCTTGGCGTCTCAGCAGCGAAGTGTTCTGTCTGCAGCCCTGCTTTGCAAGTGACCCGAACGGCCTGGTAGTCACGTGGCCGTGGCTATCCTGCATTTCGGGAGACCCAGGTCCTGTCACCCTCTTGCACTTGGCAGCTGTCAGCGCGGCAGAAGAGGCCGTTTTAGAGAGGCTTTTTAGAGAGGCTCGAGTTGCGTGTGCCAGTGCTGGCCTTGGTTACTGCTGGGCTCTCTTGCTGCCTCCACGTGGTGTAGGTCAAAAAGGCATGACCAGGTCAGGTGATCCGTGCTGTAATTGATTGTAATCACCCACTTAATAAGGGGATCATTTTTGAAAGACGTTTGGTTTTAGCCAAAAGGCAGTAGAGTCTGCATTGATTGTTGGATAATAGCACTCCACAGTGGAACGTGACGGGAGGGTATCTGTAAAATTTGATCCTCTCGGAGCCAGTGTTTCCCTGCAAATATCCTGTCTGCTTTGATGTTGACAGTTCGTGCCAAAATGTAATATAAGGTTTTTGTTTGTTTGTTTTTTTAAAGACTGTTATCCCTGGCTGGAACTCCTGAGCGCTGTGTAGCCCCCGCTGTTTGGTCTCTATAGACCAGGCTGGCCTGGAACTCAGAGATCCGCCTGCCTCTTTGCCTCCTGAGTGTGCACCACCAGCACCTGGCTATTTGAAATCTTTTTAAGGGCCTGAAATGGGGGCTAGAGAGATAGTTCAATGACTAAGAGCACCTGTTGCTCTTGTAGTGGGCCTGTGTTCAATTCTGAGTGTGCATATGGCAGCTCACAATCTTTAACCCAGTTTCAGGGAATCCAAGGACCTCTTCCAGCTTCTGAGGGTATCAGACATGTTCTTGGTGCACATACATACCTTCAAGCAAGCACTCAAACACATAAAATTAAAAACAAAGCAAAACCTGAAGTGTAGGAGGTGTTGAATAAATACTGATTGAAGGAATGATGCTGTTGGTCTCAGTTTTGTGTTTATGCATGGGCTCTGTTTTTTAAAAGTCTCTCTAGGGAAACCCTAATTTAAATAGGTACAATATGCAGAGCCTCTCAGAGAGGGTCTGGCACTTGGTGAGTAAATTCTCTGTTCTTGTGGGGCTACACCAACACTTGAGAGACAGAGGCAGACAGAACTCTGAGTTTGAGCTGGGCTGGTCTGCATAGTGAGTTCCGGGACAGCCAGGGTACGCAGTGAGATCCTGTCAAGTCTTGGGCAGTGTAGTCTCAGAGCCCTGCTGACTCAAATCCCCATAGAGACATTCAAAGCTTTCAGATTTGGGACCAGGATCATCTGTCTCTTTTGACCTAGCAGAGGTAATAATCTCATATGTTTGCTAGATAATCTCAGTGATTGGGTTGAAATGAGAAAAAGTGGCTGTTTTTCAAAGCATTTCCAGTGTTAACAGACTTGACAGATGATCCAATGTCCTGTTACAGGGTTAGGTAGGGGACACTTTTGGTGACTCCTGGGTTGGGGGAGGGTCACTCTTTAGGCGCACCTAGAATTTCGGACTCGAATCTCGGCTATCAGTCCCATTCCTACCATCTGTTACAGACTACGGGGAGCAGGGCCCTTCACTGCATCCCGGCTATTCTTGCATATCCATTGCTATCTAGGTGCCCACACTGCAGTCCTGAACTCTGGCCCAGGCCATTCTCCCCTGGGTCCAGTGCTTTGGCCTCTACTCTCAGAACTATCTTTTCTGGGCCAGCAGCACCTCCTGTGGGTTCTACATGCCCCATCAGAGTTCTTTTCTTGTAGAATAGTCTCAGGTGGGCCCTAAACTTGTGCTGAAAACTTACCTGTTCTGTCTCATTTCACATGAAAATAGAGACTTTAGCTGAGCTTGCCAAAGTCACATGGAGAATAAACCGCTGGAATTTGGTCCCAGGCTTGTTGGGCTGTGATACCCTCCTACCTGTCTATTTGCTGAGATGAGGCCCCAGGAGTATTGCTCTCCCCAACCCTTTCCTGTCAGAATGTCAGGGGTTCCCATGGTCTGCTCAACTCTTGGCTTCAAAGCTTACAACTTGAATTAGGGTAGGGCTGTGCCTTGCTTCTGTCTCTCTTCAGGTGTGAGTTTTGTCTTCCATCCTGGTCATTGAAGACTAGAGAGTCTAGGAGGAGGTGGTCTTGGAAGGTCCTTGGAAGCTCTGACACTGCTACCCACTGGTGGAGTTCTTTCCAAACTGTGTGCTCTGTGAATTGATCCCAGATACCAAGACATTTGCCATTGCCATCTAAACCTGTGAAATGTTCTTACCGTGGTACCCCTGTCTTAGGCTATGTTCCCTCCAGATACCCATGTATTAATCTCTGGTTAATAGCGTGCTTGTTTCTCAGAAGTTACTCAAAAGTAACATACTGAGGTTGCAGCTGCGCTTGAAGACTTCAGAAATATAAACAGCCAGGCAGTGGTAGCGCACACCTTCAATCCCAGGACTTCAGAAATATAAACAGCCAGGCAGTGGTAGCGCACACCTTCAATCCCAGGACTTCAGAAATATAAACAGCCAGACAGTGGTAGCACACACCTTTAATCCCAGGACTTCAGAAATGTAAACAGCCAGGCAGTGGTAGCACACACCTTTAATCACAGGACTTGGGAGGCAGAAGCAGGCGGATCTCTGAGTTTGATCTTCACTCCTGTGGTTTCTGTGTTAGAAAATTTTAACAATAAGGTATTGGTAAGAGAAACTATCACGGAAGATTTGGAAGCCTGATGCTTAAGCCTCTTTAGAGTGTATCTAAGTATTGACAAGCATCAGTACCATCTGACACAGAACACAGAAGGTATTATAACCTAGGTGCATTGTCTGCTATCTGATCCTTACTCATCCTTTTCTGCATGCATGTTTTTTTAACGTCATTAATGGATACAGATATGGACACCAGCCAGAGCTCTGCCTCCCTAATTGGAAAAAGCCTGGTTTGTCATTGCTCCACTACCCCATCTGGATGATTGTGTGGTGGTCTTTCTGATGGTGTTCTTGGCAAGGATCCCCTGGGTTAGGGCCTGAGCTCACCAAGCTCTTACTGTCTCATCTCCATCACTTCTACAAAGTTCCATGGAATCCAGGCTAATTCAAACTCACAACACAGCTGAGGGTGTTGGACTCCTGATCCTCTGGCTTCCACCTTCAGAATATTAGGATGACAGGCATGCACATTACACCTGATTTTGTGTGGTGTTAGGGGTCTAACCTGGGGCTTTGTGCATTCTGGGCAAACTCTTAACAACTGAGCTGCATACCCAAACTCACCAGGCTCTGTTGGAGATAAGGCAGCAGCTTTGAAAGGAGAGATCGTTGTAGGAGTCTGGAAATGATTCAGGATTGAGTGTTGTTTTTCGGAAAGCCCCTTGGCATGAGAGAAAGGTCTGTTGTGGCCCACACGGATGTGTCTACTGTTGGTATACTAACACCCTCTCTCCTACGCTCCTGTACTCTACAGGTCATGCCAAGGAGGCACTGAGTCTTGCGCAGATGCAGGAGCAGACACTGCAGCTGGAACAACAATCTAAACTCAAGGTGAGCTGTGGGCTGGTGCCAGCACAGATGACAGACCTATGGATGTGTCCTCCATTTGAAGGAACTGGGGGACGTAAGAACACAATGCTGAGTATATTGCTGTGACTCTGTAGTAGAGGTGCTTCATTTCTCTGCACTCAAAAGAACCTCTGGAAGCTGGACGTTACACCCTTTAATCCCAGCACTTAGACGGCAAAGGTAGGTGGATAGCTGAGTTCCAGTACAGTCTGGGATACACAGAAAACATGTCTTGAAAAAAAACAAACAACAAAACCTAAAAGAAGAACCCTGTCAGAGTTTTCAGTGAGCATGGGGCGGGCTCCATCCTTAGTCCTTGTCTGCTAATACAGTACAGTTGTGATCTGAACTCAGGGCAAAGGAGTGAGTAGCATCCTGATCTCTGTGCCTGCCTGGTCTTGTCTGTGTGCTTAGAGCTGTGAGCCCACTGAGGTTATATGAGTATCTGTCCAGACTATGTTTTAAAGTTGTCTTCTGCCTTATCTCAGCCTGTTACATGGACCAGTTGGCATGGCCTTTGATGCTGCCATCTTGTAGTCTGTAGCATCATGGAGTGGGCTGTGGGCAGTGTGAGCCTTACAGAGTACGCCTGTGTTCTGTAGGAATATGAAGCTGCTGTAGAGCAACTGAAGAGTGAACAGATCCGCGTGCAAGCCGAGGAAAGAAGGAAAACTCTGAGTGAAGAGACCCGGCAGCACCAGGCTGTAAGTGCACACGCAGCCACTTATGCCGGGGGAACAGGAGCGGGGATGGGACATTGAGATGTCACTCTGGATCTTTTAGTTACTGACCAGTTGAGGGTGGTAGTTGTACTAGGACCTGGACCATAATTGTAAAAATAAGCAAAACCAATAACCCCCAAACATAGACTTCTTGGTACAGAGCTGTCCTGCACCTGCATGTTTACGGAAGGTGGCAGCTCACCTGTGACTTACTCAGCAACCACTCCAGGGTGGGTCAAGATCATCTCTGATGCTTCTAGTAGCTTCTTTCTCCAGCCACAGTGTGTCTTCCGTCTTCTTCCCTAGAGGGCCCAATACCAGGATAAGCTGGCTCGACAGCGCTATGACGACCAGCTGAAACAGCAGGTAAGTGGGGCACACCTCTGAGAGCTGTGCTGTCCTTGCAGTAGCTAGGGGATGATGCAGGCAAGTGCATGGGCAAGAATGCAAGTGTTGCTGGTCCTGGGTGAATTTTCTCAGACATTGGTAGGCCCTGGCATGTGTATATTTACGGGCCTGTGTGCATAATGAACACACCCAGACACACACCTGAATGCAGACATACTCTACATGTTGACATGTATGCAGGCATGTTCAAGCACATACACAAGCCCATGCACGGAATTTCTTATGCTTCCACGACAAAGGTGGGTTTTTCAGTTACTTTGAGGGTTCTTGCTAGATGGACACCTGTCTAACTAGCAAGGTCAGTGAATGGTGGAGGGCAAGGTCCCTGGGTAATTCAAAACCTGGATAGGCCTCATGTGTTCCATGCTGGCTCCCTGTTATAGGGAGCTCATCAGCCTTGGGCTTGTGTTCATGTTTTGTTTGCTGGGGCATTATAGCTGTTAATCTCAGTAGGCAAAAATCAGATTCTATAGAGCATAGATGCAGGCCCTGGGGGACTTCGAACTACATTACTGAAGCTGCTATAAAGGCTGCTTCTGCCCCAGCAGGTGGGGCAGCTCTGAAACCAGTCCCTTAATGTGTGCATGCCCTGGGCCAACAGCAGATGTGCCTGCACTGGAGTGTACCAGCTGGAGCCCCAAGACAGTTGGGACTCCTCAGGTGGGCAGAAGCATTCCTGACTCAGAGCAGCTCCAATCTGTTGGCTTGGTATTTGTTTGTTATTCTGCTTTTCAAAAGCTTTTACCTTTCCTATGCCTTCTCTCTTAGCAACTTCTGAATGAAGAGAATTTAAGGAAACAGGAGGAGTCTGTGCAGAAGCAGGAGGCCATGCGTCGAGGTAGGTGGTCACCAAGGATGGCTGGCTTTGTTGGGCATCTTAGTCCTTAAGAAACGCCTGCACAGAGGCACACTGCGACCTCAGCTAAGGACTGTATTTACAGCCTGTGCTTTGACACCAGACAGCGCTGGATGCCGTGGTTTCAAAGAACTAATTCTCAGCAGAAGCTTCATCTGTAGCCTCGCCCCTGAGCAGAAAGTTCTGGGACGAGTTGATTTGGATAGGAACATTGCCTGGCCTTAGTTCTTTAGGCCAACCTGCAGGAACATTTCCTGTCTCCAGGAGTCTGTCAGGAAGGGTTTGAGGCAGTTTGTTGGTGTCATTAGTGATTGGTTCTTACTGCTGACAGAAACGGCACACGTTGTTGCATCTCATGACTTTTCTGGTGATCGTCCACATTTTTGTTTGTTTTTAAAATATGTCATCCTAAGGGTGGTCCAGGCTGTTTCAGGGCTTGCTCTGCAGTATGGGTTGTTCACTGTGACACTGCTGCTTCTGGTCCATGCAATATCTAGGCCTGTGTGTGCATGTCAGTAATGTGGGCAGAGGCAGGCATAGTATGAGCTGAAGACTGCTGTCTTTGCCTTTCCCTGGGCAGCCACCGTGGAGCGAGAGATGGAGTTGCGACATAAGAATGAGATGCTGCGGGTAGAAGCTGAGGCCCGAGCACGGGCCAAGGCTGATCGAGAGAATGCAGACATCATCCGGGAGCAGATTCGACTAAAGGCTGCTGAACACCGCCAGACCATCTTGGAGTCCATCAGGTAAGGAGGCAGCCAGAGCCCAGGACCTGCTATCCCAATTCACACTAGGAAGTTACTGGTCATCAAAGGTCCTCTGACCTCTTCATCGTCAGCTTTTAACACCCCCATCTTGGTAGACTGATCTGACCTAAAGGACTTCACTAGTTTCTTTTCTTTGACCTTCTCCAGCCATGTATCACTTCTAGAAAGTCATATGACTCCCCCCCAACCCACCCCCCCATGCAGGACAGCTGGTACCTTGTTTGGTGAAGGATTCCGTGCCTTTGTGACAGACTGGGACAAAGTGACAGCCACGGTACGTACTACCATAGTACCCTATGGGAGAGCCTAGTGGGCAGTTCTGAGACACAGTCTCTGGGGGCTTCCCTGTAAAATTCAGCCGTTTCCTGCTGGCTATAAAGACATCTAGTATTTTTCTGATATACTCAGCACTGATCAGGCACATGAGCTACTACAACTGTCTTCAAGAACTATAGTGAGACATGACAGAGTATTTGGACTTAAAGCATTTCAGACAATTCAGTCTTGTCTTAATCCATCTTAGGCTGCTCTCGCAGGGTGCCCTGTCAGGGACCTCCACAAGATTACCTTTCTTCCAGAGTGGAGGCATGGGAATCTAGAAACATAGTAAGGAATACGAGAACGCAAACAAAAATAATAAAACACAGAAACACATAGGATAGTATTGGGAGGGAATTTCAGTGAGTACTTAAAATTCGTCCAAGTTTAATTTCCAACAACTTAATGTACCCCTGATTTCAAAGGGTAGGAGCAGAACAAAAGGACTGCATTAACATACAGATTGAAAGTCCTGGGGTACATTCCTCACTCACGCCCTAGACTCATGCCTTAGACCAAACACTGTAGGCAACCCACTCCCAGGTGGAATCCCAAGATATTTCCATAAAAGGAACTGGAACATCTTTGAATCCTTTGGCTTTTGTTTTAGGTAGGAACCAACTGCTTCCCTATTCCAGGAGCACTAGGTCTGGCAACTAACCACTCCTGCCCAATAGCCTTGAGGTAGCAGAACTCTGGTTTACAACTAGGTGGGACCTTGAACTAAAAACTAGTCTGACCTTTGGCCTCTTTGGGCCTCCACAGTACCCAAGGCTGACTAACTTACAAACAAGAAAGTTCATCTGGTGTTGGAAAGTCTGAATAGGGCCACCTAATGGCTTCTACTAGGCCCTATTGTTGAAGGTTTTGCAAACTTTGCAGCATTGCATGAGACTAAGTACCTAACATGTAATTCTTGGAGGGACAAACCCCATCTAGTCCTGGCAGCGCAGCCTACCTTCAGGCTTCTTTGTTTGTTTATTTATTTTATTTTATGTGCACTGCTGTGAGGTTGTCAGATCCCCTGGAACTGGAACTGCTAACAGTTGTGGGCTTCCATGTGGGTGCTGGGAATTGAACCCTGGTCCTCTGGAAGAGCAGCAAATGCTCTTAACCACTGAGCCATTTCTCTAGCCCCAGGCTTCAGACTTCTAATCCAGGAACAGGTGTAGGAAAGGGCCAGAATTCACTTTCCAGTGTCCTTGGGAGAAGGTGCTGTTAAGTTTTTTTTTAAATCTTACCTTTTTTTTTCTTTAGACAGGATCTCTCTATTATGTAGCTCTGATTTTTGTAGGATTGGCTGTCCTGAAACTTGCTATGTAGACCAGGCAGTCCTCAAACTCACAGATTACCTGCCTCACCCTCCTGAATGCTGGGATTAAAGGTGTTGTCACCATGCCCAGCTACCTGGCGTTTTTTGATAGTGTGTTCCCAGCTAATTCTGTGAGGCAGGAGGTGGTCTGTGAGGTAGGAGATGGCCTGAGACATCTTCAGGGTCATGGATGACTTCATGCTAGGTGCAGGGGTTGATCCGCTAAGGGGAATGTTGAAAGCACATTATTTTTATTATTCGGGGTGCTGGGGATGGAACCTAAGGTCTTAGGAATGCTAGGCAGGAAGTCACCAGTAAACCACAGGCCAGCCTGGAAGATGCCCCCTCTCTGTGGAGCTGCTTGGTGCACTAATAAATTACCACTTAAAAGGAACTCGTGTTTTGTGGCTAGCCTGGTTTTCTAAGAATGAAGTTTAACTTTTTCAATGGTAAGAAAGTAGTGGAAGGCCAGAAAGGCAGTTAGTGACTATCCAGCCCCGTCCAGCCACATCCCACGTTCTTACAACCTGCTCTGATGGGCAGTCCCAGTGACATGCTTTTGCTGTCCCTGAGGTATGCAAGTGAGCATTGACCGACTGTAGTGTAGGTTTGGGGTTCAACCAGGGTCCAGCGTAAGCTACCATAAGATCTCAGCTGCTCTTGGGCTCAGGATGAACTGTGGGGCAGAGGTGTGGCTTTTTCACTTCCAGGTGGCTGGATTGACACTACTGGCAGTTGGAGTCTATTCTGCCAAGAACGCTACTGCTGTTGCTGGTCGGTATATTGAGGCCCGCTTGGGAAAGCCATCCCTGGTGAGGGAGACCTCCCGCATCTCAGTGCTGGAGGCACTGAGGCATCCCATTCAGGTATGGCCACAATAAGGTTCCACATCCTTGCCAGGTTTCTTCCCATATCACAAGTGTGCACGTTTTCTCTGTCCTCCCTCCTTTACCCGAACAACGTTTCTGCTTTCTCTTTCCTGCTGGCATGGTTGTTTTCTCATGACTGGGCTGCACCAATGGGGCCTGTTGAATCAGTGTTATCTAATTGTATGACTGCTCCTGGGTCTGCTTTAGCTCTTCATGACCTGAGGTCAAGGTCTGTCCTGGCACAGAGGTGGGAGAGTAGCCTGGTGTCACCCAGGCCCCACAGTAGATACTGTTTCTCCAGCTTTGACACTGGGGTACTAATCTTGGGCTGTTCGGTGCAGTACTTCATGGTGGCTGTGTGTCCTGCCAACCGTGACGGTTTCCCCCACAGGTCAGCAGGCGACTGTTCAGCAGACCCCAGGACGCACTGGAGGGCGTCATCCTCAGTGTAAGTCACGTCACTGTGGCGGCTGTGGCCCCAGGAAGGGATGGCAAAGCTTGGCTGGTGTGTGTGTGATCCTTATGCTGTGGCCTTGGGGTCCTGAAGTGCATGTTACTGTACCGTATTCAGATATTTCATAGGCCAGTCCAGTGTCCACAGTGACTAGGCTGCACTAGAATACCTGTGGTCCTTCCACTCCTAAGGCTGTCCGGAGGCTGGGAGACCAGGTTCCCAAACCTCATCTTTCTCTGGCAGCCTAGCCTGGAGGCACGGGTACGAGATATTGCCATCGCAACAAGAAATACCAAGAAGAACAAAAGCCTGTATAGAAACGTTCTGATGTATGGACCACCAGGGACTGGCAAAACCCTGTTTGCCAAGGTAAAAATATCTGGCTGTGACGGTGGGACTGGGTGCCGCTGGGCATCTCAGCTCAGATGGTGGGGGACTATGTGCTAGGCAGGATTGGCTGGTGGAGCTGTGGGCTCAAGAGTCGGGGAGGGAACATCTGCACTGTTTCCCCACCTCAGCTCAGATGGTCAGGGACCACCCATGCTGGGCAGGATTGGTTGGCTGGTGGAGCTGTGGGCCTGGGAGTCTGGGAGGGAACATCTGCTCTGTTTCCCCACCCTCCTTGCCTAGAAACTCGCACTGCATTCAGGCATGGACTACGCCATCATGACAGGCGGGGACGTGGCCCCCATGGGGCGGGAGGGTGTGACCGCCATGCACAAGGTCTTCGACTGGGCAAGCACTAGCCGACGAGGGTGAGCATACAACCCCCACATTCACAGGTTCCCACTTCTGGGGGCCCACCAGGTATCCAACAAGTACCCTGCTGTCTCCCCACTGTCTTGTCCTTGATACTGTGTGGGAGTTCACGGGTAACCTCTAGATTCTGAAGACATGTAGGGGTGGGTACTTATTCTGAAGGCTTTATTAGAAAAAAATGTCAGTCTGGTCTCAAGGCTTCCCGTACAAGAACACTGGCAGGTATAATTGCTGCCGGGAGTGAGTGGCTAGTGAGTGGCTAGCTCAGGTGGGGAGAGCAGTGGATGTCGGCCTCTCTGACTGTGTTGGGACCCTCCAGAAGTTGGCTGAGGATATCACATCAGCTCATGCAGTGTGGCACAGCTGGTTATAATTGTCCCTGGCATTGCCATCATACCTTGTTGTGTCCTTGCCTTTGGTCTTTGCCATTTTACCTTGAATAACTACTTCTTCCTGATGCTGAATACATGCATCTCAGCCCTTACTCTGACCTGGACATGAGGCCTACTGTGAGATCTGTGGGTAGGAGGAGCGTTCCTCTGCCTAGCGTATCCCATCAGAGCTGCAGCTGGGTTCTCAGGGTTCTTGGAATTGTGAGCTCCGTTTTTCTTGGGTCAGGATGTTAAGAGTCCCTGACAGGACAAGGCTTGTGTTCCTTAGCGTATCTTCTCCCAGGGGTATGCACTATACTTCCTATTGCTTCTGGGAGCTCCCAGGTGTTGGCTTGTAGGATCCCAGCATCCCCTTGCCTGACCACCCTCTGGTTCACAGCCTCCTGCTCTTTGTGGATGAAGCAGACGCCTTCCTCAGGAAGCGAGCGACTGTGAGTACCCGGAACTCTATCTCTCAGTGGGATTTGTTCAGAGCTGGGTGCACTAAGCCAGTCGAGCAGGGGACCAGCCTAGAGGTTACTGTGCCCTAGAGCACAGAGCGGCTAAGTCTTCATGCTGTGCTAGCTGAGGATGCTGCTCAGTTGTTTTTCCTCCTAAATTTGAGGAGTTTGTCATTGAACTATTGTCTTGGAGATGCTAAACAACAGGAATCCAAATTCTGACTGTCAAATTAGGCCTGTGTGTCTCACCCTTGCCCTACCCTCCCAACAGTGCGGACACTTTTCCTTGGCCATGTACAAAACTGCTCCTTAGGCTGGAGACTAATGCGAAACTTTCTTCCTGTAGGAAAAGATAAGTGAAGACCTCAGGGCTACTCTGAACGCATTCCTACACAGGACGGGACAGCACAGTAGTAAGTAAGTGCAGTCCTTGCCCTAGCTCCCCGTACAGAAACTTCTGGGCATTGTTAGCCTCCGTTCTCACAAGGACCCAGGACATAGTATGTGGGCAACTGTCTGGGGTGTCTTCATGTTCCTACCGAGAAGGGCCCTGGAGGGTATGAAACATCAAGTCTGCTGGGTTGGTTCCTGTCCACAAGGCCACCCCAGTTTGAGCATCATCTCATGCCTCATGACATCAGCTGTCCACATGCAGCTGGGCTGAGACTTTCCCGATAACTGAACATGCCCGAAGCCTGCTTTAGGGCATGAGACTAGAGTGTGTTTGCTCTTCCTGGGGGCAGATCCCAAGTATCATGTGTAGAAAGATGGAGCCCTGGTCCTTATCTGGGCTACTGGGACTGGAGTAGCATCTTGGCCTTGAAAGAGACCCCAATTTGAACTGTTTCCCAGAAGCCAGTGGCAGGGTGGATGCCTATGGTCAGACAGGCTCCTTTCTTCCAAATCCCCTAATCCTGTCCTTAGCTAGCTCATCACCAGGATAGGACCTAGCCTTCTAATAAGTATGTACCCATCTTAGCAGTTGTAAACATCCCCTCACTTGCTGTGACTGTAGTCTAGCACAGGGCCATTGGGAAAAAGTGATTTGAGGACAACAGAACCTTAAGATACTAGGCAACCTTGATCTCAGGTCTTCCTGGGGTTTCCTGACTTAAAAAGCTGCCAAAGTCTAGAGGTAGATCAGTAATTGAACACTCATCTAGCATTCTTGAATCTCTGGATTCAAATCCCATCTTGAAAAGAAAAGAGAGGAAAGGAAAGGCCTATAAGGGAAGGGGAGAAGGAAGGAAAAGAGAGCTGCCAAGTTGCACCCATCTATAAAGTTTACCTGCGGAGGCCCCTGGGTGACCTGGGATCAGACAAGCCCTCAGCATGCACTTTGTGACTGCAGGTTCATGCTGGTCCTGGCCAGTAACCAACCTGAGCAGTTTGACTGGGCCATCAATGACCGCATTGACGAGATGGTCTGCTTTGCCCTGCCGCAGCGGGAGGAGCGAGAGCGCCTGGTGAGAATGTATTTTGACAAGTATGTTCTTAAGCCGGCCACAGAAGGAAAGCAGTAAGTGTCCAGCCCCGTGGGGTCCCCTTATTGACCTGGAACCTATCTTCCTGGGGTTTAGGCCATCTGTGGGAGGTCACATTCAGTACATAAGTCCTGACAAAGGTGGTTCTGTCATGGGGACCCTCAACCCTTCCTGCCATTGCTCTTTAACTGGGGACAGCTGCAAGTCTGTCAAAGAGCCCACTCTCATGAGCTAATTTGAAGTCCTGGGTCACTGGCCTCTGGGTATCAAGGGAATGTAGCATCCTCTAAGTTTGCTGAGTCTCTTTACCGGGTCTGAAAGTAGCCAGTTAGCATCCTCAGCTGTTGACTGAGTGACCTGGCTTTCTTCTGTGTAGCTGTAAAGCTGCCCTGCCACTCCCAGAGGCCGCACTGCAGCCATGTAGGGGCAGGGATGGGAAGAAACCCCTCGCTGCTGTGTCTAGCACACTTCCCACACTCCTGTTGCAGAGGCCGCCCCGCTTTCAGCTGTCTCCTGGGCCCCGGGCTCTGTGGCATTCGGGCTTCATGTCCTGACCTGAATCCCTCCTGCTGCCTGTTGCCAACACAGCTTAGCAGTGCTGTTTCCTGCGAGCCCATCCCCCATCCGTACTGACCAGGTCCTCTGCCTACTGCTGGCCTCATAACCCCAGCCTCAGCTCAGGCATGCAAGTTTAATGTGTATTTCTGCGGCTTTTGGTCAGATGTTATTGTGGAAGCTCAGATTACAGACAGGGCTCTTTACTTAACTATTCTCACCCAGAGATCTGCCTGCTCTGTTAGCATTTCATCATTGGCTGAGATTTGACTATGCCTGCTGTTTGGGTGCTGACTGTGTTACGTTTGGGTCTCGTGAGTGACATGAAGGCCAGGCCGATTAGGAGAGTGTAATCCAACCCTGCCTGGCTCCAACCTGAGCCTCTCCTGTAGGTCAGGAAGGAAGGCTAAGTTCACTTCATCCAATGAGGCTGTGCAAAAAACGCCCACAATGTCACCTTGATTGGGTGATGTTGGACAGCCTTGCTCCCACCTCCCCAGCCCCCTTTGTGAAGAAGCTGTGGCAGCACAGGCTCACTTGGGGACTTTTTCTTCAGACGCTTGAAGGTGGCCCAGTTTGACTACGGAAAGAAATGCTCGGAGGTCGCCCAGCTGACGGAGGGGATGTCAGGCCGGGAGATCGCTCAGCTTGCTGTGGCATGGCAGGTGAGTTAGAGTCCTGGGACTAAACCCACTCTGATCTCACAGGGAGTTTTCTTTTGAAGGATGTTCCCAGCGTGGATAACCATGTGGCCTTTGGTACTACTAAGATCACCTCAAGGGCTGATGAGACTCAGGGAGAATGGGGCTATGCTATCACTGGCTGATCATGTGCTGGCCCCAATCTGGAGCTGTCACAGTCTTAGGGAATGTCAGGGTCCTGGAGTAGATATGCAGGTCTCGAGAGGACTGACTGCTTGTTGGGTTGGCTATTACGACAGTTGCAGACAAGTCCTGAGTTCTTGCTCCAGATCAGTGATGTGCACTTCATGTATAGATTATGGCTTTTTTGTTTTGTGTTGTTTTGTTTTCTGAGAACAGTTTCTTTATGTGGGTCTTGCTGTCCTGGAACTTATACTGCAGTCCAGAACTTGCTTTTGAACTAGAGATCCATTCGCCTGCCTCTGCCTCCCGAGTACTGGAAATAAAGGCGTGTGGCACGGATATGGGCTTTTTAGGACAAGTAAGGGGGCAGGAGCGTTCCTAGACTAGACAGATGCTGTTGAAGGTACATAGGCCACAGTCTCCTGTTGTCATTCCCTAAAACCTTGTTTTTTCCCGGGACCTGCCTAGCAGCTCCATGGTCCTGCAGCAGGGAACGCCCACAGCAGGGCCAGAGCAGTTTAGGGATTTCAGCCCCTAGTGCTGTCAAGAAAAGCCATGTTGACGGATTGATGGGATAGGGGTGCTATGGCCACTTCAACTTTTGTGCCAACTTCACCATGTCCTTGTAGCCAACTGTCTATAACCAGTGACAGCCTAGCCACTAAAGCTTAGTGGTGTCTTTGGCGTGGGGCATGCATGGGACAGTCCTACTTAGGTTTGGACTTCGTAGCCTAACTACAGTAGGGATAGTATTAGTGTAAACAGGCTAGGTTAGCTGCTACAATATACATCTCACATTGAAGACTGCACCCTGCTGTAACCAGGGTTTGTTTCCACACTGAGGATGAAGAACAGGGAGCTTAGCACAGTGTGGCAACCAAGAAACTGTCTCCCCACAGTTCTGGGGGCCAGCGTACAAAGGTCGGTGTCAGCACAGTCTGATCTTGAAGAGGGGTCTTTCCTGGTTAATAGAGGATAAGGTCTTGCTGGGTCTTCATGTACAGACAGCATGACTGAGCTTTTTGTGTGATTCATGCATGAATTCCAAGGAACCAGGGACCCTTTCTGTGCCCTCCTGTGAGTGAAATGCCTTCCTCTGAAGGATGATCTCATACATTTCCTAGGAGGATGTCAGATGTTCAGCATGTGAAATATGGGGTGATAGACTGAGCTCATCCAGCAGGCTACCTGGCTCACAAAGCTTCCACCAAGACAGCTCACCCTGTCTCTTAATGTATTGTCAGAGAGTAGCAACAGTCCAATAAAGACCTCAGAGGGGAGAGTTGGGGATGCTCCCTGAGGGTTCTGTCAGAGTGGATAAGGCAGGTCCATCTAGGCTATTCTCAGGAATGGGAGGTCCAGGAAGATACCAAGGTGCTGCCTAGGTAGGTCCAATAGCCCACAGACCTGTATGCTGTTGTTGCTTTCACATTGAAGTTGTGGGGTTTTTCTTCTTGAATTGTAGGAACACCTCTCCTTCCAGAATGTGGATATTAGCCTCTTACCAGATATGTGATTTACAAATGTCTTCTTCTGTAGAGTATTTTTTTTATTTATTTATTTATTTTGTTGTTGTTGTTGTTTTTAATTGTTGGTAATATTCTTTTTCTGCTGTTGGCCTGGAACTTGCTATGTAGACCAGATTGGCTGCAAATTCATAGAGAAGCATCTGCCTGTCTTAGTGTACAAAACTTTTAAATATTGGTGGAGTCTGATTATCCCCTTTTTTCATTTTGTGGTCTATAATGTCATGTTTAAGAAACCGTTGCCAGGTAGAATATATGAGTGCACATACCTGTGACCTCAGTACTTAGGAAGCTAGGAGGATTGCAAATTCAAGATCAGCCTGGGAAACGCAGCAAGATCCTCTTCAATTTAAAAATGAAATGAAAGCTGGGATGTAGCTCAGTGGTAGTGTCTACCTCGTGTCTTCAGCCCTGAATGAATCCCCAGTGTCATAAAAAGTAAGAAGGCTGCCGTGGTTTGCCGTTGTGCAGTGGAAGGAGTCCTCTTGTTTGTTGAGACGTGGTCTCACTCTGTAGCCCAGGCTGGCGTTGAATGCTCTTACAATTCTCCTTCTTCGGCCTCCTGAGAACTGGGATTACAGTGTAAGCTACCAGGCTGGGCTTAGGGTTTTGTTCTGTTTATTCGAGACAGGTTTTGCTCTGTGACTGGGCTGGCCTCAGCTGTCAGCACTTCTGTCTCGGGCTCTGGAACTCAGCAGCCCTGCTCATCAGGACTGGTGGACTTTGCTGTCTGCCTCTGGCTCTGATGTCAGTGTGGAAGCTGCTAGGGAATGTTCCTTTCCCTTCCCCTTCTGTGTATATGTGGAGTGTCTGCATGGATTTATGTGCACTACATGAATGCCTGGTGCCTACAAGGCTAGAAGAGGACATGAGGCTGGGAGTGGTGGCACACACCTTTAAGTCCAGCAGAGGAAGAAGCAGGCAGCTGGTCTGCAGCTAGCTTAGTCCACATAGTGAGTTCCAAACCAGCCAGAGTTTTATTTAGAGAGACCCTGTCTAAAAACAAAAAAGAGTATATTGATTTCCCTAGAGCTGGAGTTACAGGTGGTTGTGTGCCATCCAGTGTTGGTGCTGGGGCCTTGAACCTAGGTCTTCTGTGAGAGCCATAAATGCTCCTAACTGCTGAGCCCCCATTTACTCATTTTTGAGCTGGGGTCTTGCTATGTTGCTCAGCCTGGCCTTGAACTTCACAGTCAAGCAACTCTGCCTTAGCTTCATGAATAGCCAGGACCACAGGTGCACCGCTGTCCTAGTAAACTTAAAAATCGTTTTGAATTTATAGAAAAGTTGCAAGATAGAGCACAGGCACCATGTCCTTGTCTCTAGCAGGTTGTGAATGTTGGCTCTGTTTCATAGCATTGTTTACCCCTACCTTGGCTTGGTTGTAACCCTGGGTCAAGCCCTAGTGTCTGTTCCAGTGTGCTTCACCTGTTACTAGGCTGGCTGGTGGATGAGCTTGTGTGGCTCTATGGCTCCTCAGCTGGGTCCTTGGCAAGGTGTAGTCACTTAGAGAGTGCCGCCCTGTCCGTCCAACCAGGGCTCCAGTGTAGCTACCCTTACTTTTGGTCTTGGGTGAGGTCAAGCTGGAAAAGATTATCCATGGCTTATACCTACCTCGCAAAGTTGGTGATCTGGCTCTAGGGCCAAGTCTTCCTCCCCAGTGAATCATAATAGGACAGTGGACCCTAGGTCATCTGTTCCTGGTGGCCCCACTTATCCAGAGGGACAGAATACCTTTATAGTATGGTCATCTTCTCACAGGTGATGGTCCTGGCAGAACTGTTTCTGTAGGGTATGTTTGTCCTGGTGCCTGAGGAGGAACATTTTCTGCCTACAGTGTTCTCTTCATTGTTTTCAGGCATCCTAGGCCCTACTTCTTGTGAGAATCCCTTTGCCTCGTCTTCAGGATTCTCCATACCTTTTTTGCTGATGCCTTTGGAACATGCTCTGCTTCAAACAGAAAACCAGCAGTGTGGTCTCAACCACCTGTGAGCCCTGTTCCTTTTGCAGTGTCAGATTCCTATTGGCTGGTCCTGGAGTGCCCACCTCAGAGAGGATAAGGAAGCGGGAGGGGGCATGCTCACACGGTATGAATAGAGTACCACTTGGCTCTAATTAGAGAAACCTCACACTGACATCGTTTGCCCTGAGGGTAGGGCCCTGGGAGCCACAGGAGGCCTGTAAGGTACACAGCTGCACAACCTGGCTGTGTGACCTGGTGTCTGCCTGAGCTGGAAAATGGAGCCAGAATCTCTAGGGGGTTCTGAGGTCTGTACAGTTGTGTCCTGCTTAGAGGGAGTTAGCTGCCTGTGTGTGTGGAGGAGCAACAGCTGTTCAAACTTTCATTTTAGAAAGTCATTGACAAAGGCAGCAGAAGCAGCAGTGGGGCTGTAAGTCCAGTGATAAGCTCAGGAAATGCCCACTGTGCCAGAACCTTGGGCTTCCCTGTGCAAGCAGCCAGCCTCTTCTTCTGTGTCCTCTCTCCCACCAGGCCATGGCGTATGCCTCTGAGGATGGGGTCCTCACGGAGGCCATGATGGATGCTCGTGTCCAGGATGCTGTTCAGCAGCACCAGCAGAAGATGCAGTGGCTTACAGTAGAGAGACCTAATCCTGAGGCCAGCAAGTCACCATATCCTTGACTCCTCAGCTGCTGAGCTGGACCTGGACACCTTGTGCACCTGACTGAGGACAGCCAGCCTCTGACCACACTATTCCTCCCTCTTTTCCTGTCCTCTTTGGCCTCTGTAAGAGGCCAACACTGTCCCGAATGCCTTTGCCCAACTGTGGGATGCAGGTGGTGTCAGCTTCTCTGCCTCCCACACCTCCTGGTCTGTTTCTCTCTGCATGAGTGCTAGCAGAGGAAGGCAACCGCAGCCCAGGACACTGGCGAGGAGACCCATCTACAAGCCCAAGTCAGAGAAGAGAGGAAGCCGAGTGCTGTACCACAGGCCAGTGGCCATGACTGTGCCCGCGGGACGGGGACCTGCAGGGACCAGGCTGAAGGCAGGAAGGACCTCTGCTTGCTGGACATTGCTCCTGCCCCGCACACATCTGTGCCAGGAACTGGCCCAGTCCTCACTTGGTGAAGTGGATCTGGTGCTAGACTGGCCCTGGCCGGTGGCATCCAGGATTCAGCGTTGCCACCTTCCCCTGGACTGGACCTTTTAAACCCAGACTCTAATAAAACTGTGACTGATTTGCTGTTTTTGTCTCTTGGCTGAGGTGGGGGGTAGGTCTAGATGAAGGAGCCCCCAATAGCCCCTGGAGTCAGGGGTGATGGAAGAAGCAGAGGCTGGAGCTTTCTGGAGAATTTACTGGCCAGGCAGGGTGGGCTTCACAGTGAGGGCTGGGACACCTGGGGCCACCGCGTCTTTATTGCTGCTGGGGGCCCGCCTTTCCAGTCCCACCCTCCAGTCCTCCAGCCCCACACGCCCCATGCACATGCTCCCGTGTGCAGATGGGCGCCGGCCCTGACAACACCCCTCCCCTCCAGACGGACGGATGGACAACAGGTGCACAGGAAACAGTGGCTTTCAATGAGATGTGGCCTTAGGCTAGCGTGACCCAGGCCATGCCTGTCCCCATTGCGAACCCACCACCCCTGGCCCCAGCACCTCTAAAAGCCTGCCTTCGTGTCCTGCTCACTGTGGAAACCAGATTGCTGTCCCTGAAGCCCAGTGGCCATCCCGACCCCAGCCCCCACCCGACCCCCTTTATAAAAAGAAGAGACAGCACCTTCCACTGGATTTGCCTGCGGGCCACAGCCCAGCTGGCCACAGCCCAGCATACCCTGGGCCTGAGGCCGCAGTCCCGTCTCGCCAGCTGAGCGTCCACGAGGTCCCTTTACATGTGCACAGTAGCCCCGAGTCCCGTGCACTCACAGGTGCCGTGGGCTGGGGTGGCCGTTGTGGTAGACCTTCTGCTTCACGTGCACCATGTTCCCTGTGGGCTCCTCGAAGGGCCTGTGCGGCCGCCGGCCCAGCTCCCGCAGGCTGCACAGCTTGGGCAGCCAGGTCCACGAGCCATCTGCAGGGGGACAGGGCAGTCAGGTGGCCGGGCTGGGCCAGAAGTGGTGCCCGCAGCAGCGCGAGGCACTCACCATAGCGCCGACCAGCCCTCCAGGCGCGCACGGCACAGTGCAGGACACCATCCATCCACACCAGGAACCAGCTGATGCAGAAGCCCAGAAGCAGCCCCAGCATAAGGTCGATCTCCTGCTTGGTCACATTGTCTGTCACAAAGTAGTTCTCAGATGCGTCCACCACCGACTGGTCCCCGTCGTACGGGATCACGTAGTGGATGTGGTGCCTGGGGGCGGCAGGGCGGGCTGGCACCTCTCCTGCCAACCCTGGCCCAGCCTTCCCCAGGTCCGTGCTGGGCTGGTTAGGGGACCCAAAGTGGATGACTTGGCTCCTATGGGCCACCCTGGGAAGTTCTCTGGAGCAATCCCTGTGTGCTGGGTTGGGAGGGGAAACAGCACTCCCTCCCCACCTGGCAGAACTGTAGCCCTGGAGATAAGGAGTGAGGTTCAAGGAGAGTAAGAACGACTGGTGTTCCACCCAACACGCCATCCTTCCAAAAGTCCTGTAGCAGGGTTCAGATTTACCTACTGGCTCTGAGGGTCAGCCGCGGTCCTAGCACAGCCCAGTAACCCAGGCCCACCAGACCACATGCTGCTCTCAGGAGGCCACCTACAGGAACAGTGTTTGATCTTGCTCTTCCACAATCTCTGCCTTGGGCTTTCAATATCTACCACCCCCTGCTCATTTTGCTGGAGGTTCTGGGAGTCTTTCCTTCCTTACTCATGGCCACCACAGACCCACATGTCTATCGTCCACTTTGGGCCGTTTTCAGGTCCATGCTAGACAGGTTTTAGAGCCTTCTAAGTATAAGCACCCACTGTGGCCCTGGTCTCTGTGCCTCTTTGCTTCCCTGTCCTAGGTTTCTTGAACCTGTCCATTGCTTTCATGCCCTTGACCCTCTCAGCTTGCACTTGAGTTCCAGTATGGTTCCTCCTGGCTGCTGATCCCCCTTTCAGAGATGTCTGAACTCGACTTCCAAGAGGAAGTCCTTCTGTCCTGTCTGTCGTTCTAGGTGTCCAACCCCACAAAGCCATCAGTCCAGATGTCGAGAGTACCATTGGGGTCTTCCTGACAGTGTAAGGGCTGCCCGGGCTGCTGCTATCAGGCTGCCTTTCCTGGCCCACCTACTTCCAGAGCCACTAGTGGGTGGGCCTTCTTTCCACTGCCCACCATGTCTGCTAGGAGCTCCAGCTGCCTTAGAGTCTCCACGTGGGCTCTACAGACACCTCAAATGCATGCTGAAAATAGCTTCTGGCTTCCTAAACTTGCACCTCTTCCTCCTCTCAGTGAGAGGCTGGAACCCAAGCCTGCCTAGAGTAGACCCTCAGCCTTTCCCCAGATAAAAACTCTTTCCTCTCTTGTGCCCATTTGCTGATATCCCTGGCCCCAGTAGGGGTCACATGGATGCTTCCTCACAGTGGGGCTGATATCCTTAAACCCGAGCCCAGGTGAGCAGGGAGAGGAAGGGGCAATAGTGATATTCCTCAAGTCCTCTTCTGATCTTCTTAGAAGTCCAGGGGCTAACTCTGTGGTCTATAGTTTGGCCAAGCCCCACAGGCAAAGCTTAGGCTGCCAGCCCTCAGTTGGCTTACTGGAGCTACTATGACTGACACCTGGCAGCCATCACTCATCTCATGCACAGCCTCTGTCCATCATCATGATGGATGGACGCTATTGATCCTGGCACAAAAGTATGGCTGCACCAGGCCCTGGGGGCGCAAGTGCTTCCAGACCATGGGGGAATGTCACAGGCTTTGGTGGGGGCTGGGTCAGCCTGGGCCTCCACATCCTTCCTCTGAACTGCCCCCAACATATAACTGTTCCAGGAAAAGAAACACGAAGAAGCTACCAAGGAAGCAAGAAGAAATCTAGGTAGCTTACAAGTAGGCCAAGGTGGGGGTCCCATATAACCCAGGGCCTCAGGAGTCCAGGGGTTAGAGGTTATGACCTGTGCCCTTACAGTTAACGTGGGTATCTACAATTCCTCCTCCTCTGGGCTGACTTCTCCTGACCCCACACCAAGTCCCTGAAGGCAGGGGCATAGGTCTTCTGAATGAAAGCAGGATGAATGTCTGTGATATATACATACATGTGTTCTACCTTCATGACACATGCTGCCATGTGTCCACTTGAGGTCACTGTGTGTCCAGTATACACGCTGTCCGCATGCACAGGACATGGCGTGTATACTGCGGACACGGGCCCCACAAGCCCCACACCCATGCACTGTGCACACTTCGGGTATGAGCATGGTGCGTCACACATAGATGCACATTCACCCAGCTTTGAACCAGCCACCCTCTCTCTGTGGGATGCTGTCATGTGCATGGATCTGTGTGTACACACAAAGGTTGCCTGCTGGCGTGCTTTGTTCAGAACATTAGTTTACATATATGTTCTCTGTCTAAAATTCTGCAGATAGTCATGTACTAGGCAGACACATGTATACAGTTATTCTGCAAAGTATGTACACATAGGCAAACTGTTGACACCACGTGTGTACATGATATGTGCACAGATAACCCATTTACAAACTAATCTGCCACCACTGCACCCACGCTGAGATGTTCTGACATGTTCCCTGAGCACACTGAACTGTATATTGTTTTATATACATGTACTTTACATACACATATATGTAATCAATATACAAAAGTGCTTTGTACAACCAATTTACATACCCTGTATGTAGAGTTGTGTACAAAGCACATACATGTAGAGAGACACACGCAGAAACACTGTCCACAGGAGGATGTGGCTCTCCACGTTTTTGCACACACAGGCCTCTCTTCAGGTTCCACTCTACAGGTGTCTGTTTACATGAGTCCACAAGTACTCTGGATGCTACATGAGATGCACATATGTAACCTATGTAAACGTGCTCTAAGAACACACCCTCTGTGCTCAGGTAAACCATTCAGTGTGCTGTCATGGACAGCGCTGAACCAAACACATTGTAACAGCCCCCATACGTAGCGTCCATTCCCAGTGTTCATGGGTCCGGTGACTGGGCCCAGGATGTGGATTCTGTCTTGGGAAGGTTCCGGGACTCACCTACAGACATGCCCTGGAAACCTCATGTCCTTTCTGTGCCGTCATGATATGCCAAAGATGAAGGACAGGGCTTTCTGGGAATGTGTGGGCACACGGCAAATTTTCCTACCATGTCCAACGCATGTGAGGGCGTGTACGCGTGTACATCCCTTTCTGCTTGCTGTAATGACCATGATCTGTCGCACACTTGCCTGTACTCATATATGCACTTAGGAGACATGCACCTGTCCTGACCTACCCTAGGCCCTGTGTGTGCAGACTTCTGGAAGCATGGGGTGGGGCGAGGAAGTGAGCATCTGTGATTCTAGCCCCGTTCTTTCCTAGTTGTGTAACCTTGGGCAAGTCTACCTCCAAAACCTCCGTCCACGTCCTCCTGGTCTTCCCCGCGGGGACAACGGTTATCGCATGAGGGCATCTCTGGGATGAGTGCATGCGGATGTACGAGCGCGCTGTGTACGCACATGTATATGCACAGACAGTACACACATGCGCGGCTCATGAGAAGATGTTTATTTCATACATGGACGTACAAACATGCAAGGCCAGAAGACTTTATCACTACACATGCACCGAAGGGGAGGTCCCTGAAGGGTGTGGTGGGTCTCACTGTGACCTTGAACAAACCTCAGCCTACTTCAGTTCCTCCCTGCACACGACCAGTTGTGGCAGGTGTTCCTTAAGGTAGGCCCTTTCTTTCTGTCTTCACCTCCTACACTTGCCTGCCGTGGGCACAGGGGACCCAAGAGGAAGACTTGGGTCATAGGCAAGACTACTGTCCCAGGCTTAATCAGCTTCCTGTCTTCCTCTGTGGGCACCACTCAGGGCTGCAGCTCTCAGGCCTCCAGGCCCTGAACTAGGAGGCTCCATGGCCCATAATGCCACCACCAGGCAGCCTTTTCTCTAAAGAACTGGAGGAAAGGGTCCCTAACAGACTCAGTCATGCTTCCTTTCCCAGAGAGACAGCTGGCTGATCTGGGGTTCCCGTTGGCAACCCCTCCCCCAGCACCTGGCGGGCAGAAGCGGCCCCCACCATTTAGCTTTGGGCTCTGCGGCCCAGTCTGCTCCCGGCTCACCAGCCGAACGGGGCCCGCTGCACAAGTGTGATCACGCGTGTAGTGCCTAGAGCCGGGGCGCACTCACCGGCCACAGTTGCAGTGGCAGACGCGGTCCTCGCCCCGCAGGTGCGGGAGGATGTAGTTATGGAATCGGTCCAGCAGCGCGTTCATGTCCATCAAGCACGCGATGGCCTGGAAGAGCCCATGACCGGTCAGGGCGAGGAGTGGGCCGGGCCGAAGAGGGTGCCGAGTGGGAGAGTCGGGCTGCCGGGGTTGGGTGGGTGGGCGGGCGGGTGGGGAAGCGCAGGGCAGCCGGGGCGAGGGCCGCGCAGGGTAGCAGCGAGGGTAGCGCAGGGCGAGCCGCGGAGGGCAGCGCAGGCCGCGCGGGCCGGTAAACAAGGAAGCGAGGTGGGGTAGGCGCGCGCGCGGGCGGCAGAAGCAGGGGGCGCGCGCGGGAAGCCCCTCCGCTCACCATCACGATCGACGCCCCCAGAATCATGAAGATCATGGTGTTCGCACTCATGGACATCGGGCGGGGCCGGGCCGGGCCGGAGCGCCGCCCCCCGGCCCCGGTGCCCCTCCCGGCCCCGGCCCGATGCTGAGCCCGCGCCGCCTCCGCAGAGGTCAGCGCTCGCGCGCCGGGCCGCCGCGGGCCCCGGGGGCAGGCGCGGTCACAGGTAGCGGAGGTGTGGGGGCTGCTGTAGGGTCGCTCGCTTGCCGCCCGTCGCTGGCCGTGCTCCGCTCCGCCCTCCGATGCTCCCTGTGCCCGACTCCCTGCGGTCGGCTCGGCGGCCCCCTCCCTCCTCCCCCTTCCCTCCTCCAGGCTTCTCCCTCCCTCCTTTTCTTCCTCACTATCTCCTCCCTCCTTCTTCTGCCTCCGCCTTTGGGGAGGGACTTCGCCGCCCCGCGCCAGCATCCAGGGTCGAGGTTCTCCACTCTGCTCCTTGCGACGCAGGCCCAGACCCCTCCCCTCCGGTCTCGGCTCCACATTCTGCCCCATCTCATCCGATCTCCTTGCCCAGTGCCACGCTGAACTCTTTTTGGCCTGGACCGGGTGGTCGTTTCTGCTCTACTTCTCCAAGTAAGGCCCCTCCTCCTGGGTCCTCTGGTTCCAGTGAGGGGCAGGAAGGTCGGCACCCAGCCTCCTCCAGCAAGAAAATGCCATCGGGGGAGGGGCCTGCAAGGTCAGAGGAACCAGGGACTGTGACTACAGGACCAGAGGTAGGAGGGCAAGAGCTATGGAGTAGGCCAAACAAGAACGCCAGAGCATCGTGGCAGTGGTGGGGAAGGAAGGGGTGCTAGACAGTAGCCCGAAGCTAGCAGCTCAGTGTCTAGAGTACTGTTTGTTGTGGTTGCCTTGCTTGTCCTGTCCACAGAGCTGACAATGTAAGAACCAGCCCTGCCCTGTGTGACAGAAGCAAGAAGAGGACAGCTGACCTCCATGCCTAAGTACAAACCCCACTGTGCACTGTGTCCAAAGGTTCCAACTGGAGGGGCCCGGTGTGTCTTACAGCCCGGGGCCTGTGTAATCCTTCTCTCAATGGATGGTCTCAGGTATGTCACAGGGCTGAACTTAAGGGCCCTGGGTACCTCTTCTGCAGGGATTCAGACCAGGAATTCAGGCCAAATCAGATACCCCCAGCAGCATATATTTTGCAGTGATTCCAAGTCCCCTCCTATCCCCCACTCCCCGCCACCCCACCCCATCCCACCCCCCAGCCAATAAGGCAGTCTATTATTTTATTTCGTTGTTTTTTTTTTGTTTTTTGGTTTTTTTTTTGTACAATCCAGCAGTGGAGAGAAAAGGGGTAGGAAGGCCGACAACAGACACTTGCTGTAGGCTGTACAGTAAACCGTCTTTATTTCTTTTGGTTAAAAACAATGGATTTCAATCTGGCATTTCTGTGTACTTCTCATTCCATATGTACAGTACATTGGCGACGTACACCCAGCAGTATAAACAAATATCAGAAGAGAAAACACATTGAAAAAGTGGCTCCAAAGGCGGCTGTGCAAATCAGGACATGCACGGTCCACGAGTGGCTCAGTAGAAGCAGACAGTGTGCAGAAAGGCCCGGCCACTCTTCTCCTCAAACTCCTGCAGCAGCTCATCGATCTCGTTCTCCATATCCTCAGTGTGCTGGATCTGGGGAAAGCAAAGCCTTGAGTGACACTCGGGAATTGTGACACGCCTTCCCTCCCCTGCCCTGTGCTGCATCTCCCTCCTGCAGTGAGGACAGTCTCAGGATAGTGTGGCCCCTTCCTGGCAGTCCCTGCTTTGAGAACGATGGGCTCCAGACCTGCACAATGGCTGCTGTACCACCCCATATTGGGAATGGTAGAGCTAGATTCAAAGAAAGGACTGAACCCCGAGGCGGGGATTCAAGCTCTGCCCTCAGGTATCACAGGTTTATGGAAGCCTCACCAACCAGCACCATCCCAACCCTGCAATGAGTGAAGTGAGGGACACGAAGAGGCAGGCATCTTCCTAGAGCTGTCCAGCAGAGGCCGACCATGCTTCGTGGTGGAGCAGCCTGTGCCCTGCAGCAGGCTAGCGCACATCTGGCCTCTACCTCCAGACACCAAGAGCTTCTCCTGGTTGTGGCCGGGCATTGCCAGCAGTCCTTCACACTGAGGCAGGCTGACTGCTGGCCACACTGCCCTGCACGGCTACGCACTCTCTCAGTTTCAGTCCTTTCTCCAGATCTTCAGCCAAACCACAAGCGCAACTGCTGGAACTTCAGCAGTGACTGAAAGTGGAAGCTGGGCCGAATTCAACAGGAATGCGGATCCCCACACCAACTTCCCCATCAGCCTCTACTTGGGAAGCCAAGAGGACCTCAACTCTGTCACAACCAGCTAAACCTAAACATACTCTCAAGGGCGAAAGGCGGGACAAGGCACATGGCTCCTCCCACAACATCCCTCCTCAGCATCTAAACAGTGTGACAGACACGTCTACACAGCAGGTACACAGCCCTTAGGGAGCTACAAGATTGCCCAGGGGTCTTCAGAGAAGGATAAATATCAGGCAAAGGTACACAAAAATATCCCTATACTGTGACTGTTACCTCTGGGAGGCCCCCAGACACACCTCTGACAATATCAGGTAAGCTCTCCTAGCTCTGCAGCAGAGGAAAAGGTGAAATGTCAGTCATTTCTTCCAGAAGAGAGGCCTATGACCTGGAGATGTCATACATCACTTCCACCAACAACAGACGCACTCAAGCCAAAGTCACTAGTTAACCTGGAATGTGCACTTCTTGGTCTTTGAAATTTAGTATTAACCAGGATGTGAAAATAAATTGCTAGTGACGAGAAACCCCCTCCTCTTGCCCAACAGTCACTTCCTTGGTAAGGATGCCTGGACCTGGGTCTCAGACTCACACACTGGCAGAGCTCGCAGATAAGGAATGCCCCTAGGGTAGCCTCTTCATGGTTGTCCTGGATGTCCACGTTGACCACATGCACTGGCTGGCAGGTCTCCTGTTCTCTGGAATTCAGATCTGATTCGAAAGAGACACAGATATTACTAGGTATCAGGTAACAGATGTGTCCAAGTTCTGCTTTCACCATGCCTGCCCCTGAACTCTGGACTGTAACTCAAGGATTGAGCATCCAAGCTCAAGAAACTAAGGACAGACCCACAATGCAGGGTCAGTGAAGAAGCCTAGGAAAACAGCATACTCCACTCCAGGACATACTATGCCACCCACGCTGGCACCAACAGCACTTTCTATAACGCAAACGCTGAAGGCCACAAGGCTCACAAAAACATACAGGTACCCGTCCTCTGCTTACTCTTCACAGGCCGTCCTCCAGATGTCCACGGAGGTCAGAGGATGAGGGTGGGTGTCCTGTACATCACTGTCGCCCAGGGCCTGAGGCCTAAGCTACCTTCCCTTTTCCCTGGAGACCATAAGTCTTCCAGTCGAGTGTTGGCAGACTAGGCTCTGTGCACTCACCTTCTACAACCTGGTCATAGACTCTCTCTTCACAAGTGAGGATCAGGTCAAACAGGTCCTTGCAGTTCTGGAACCTTTCTGGCCGGGGCTTGATCCTTTTATTTCTGTCCAGCATATGTAAAATTCCATTCTGCGTATAGCTGAACACCAGAGTCAAGGAGCTTTGGATAAATGATTGTTCACTAACCTAGATCTGCCTGAAAATAAACGGTCCCCTGCTTCTTAGGGCTCCAAATTGGCTTTTGTCAATATCACAGCTCTAGGCCTTAGCATAGGCTGGGTAACCACTGCCCCATGATAGGAAGGTTCTGACTTCTTGGGGGTGTCATGATTTCTATAAGACCCAAATCTACCAAAGGCTCCAGACAGCCTTGGCTATTCTGACCGGGCAGAAAGAAGAGGCATTTCTGGCCTCCTCCTCTCATGACAGTGGCCTTTTCCTCTATCATACTGACCACAGCTCTGATCTGTGCTTTTAGCACAGGGTAAAGCATTTGTTCCCCCTCAAAACACAAAGACAACGCTGCCAGGAAACCAAGCCTCAATTCAGCTAAGCTACAGCAGGAAAAAAATCTCAGAAAATCCACAGAATTTTCCCCCGCCCCCTCCCAGACCAGGTTTCTCTGTGCAGTCCTGGCACTAGCTCTGTAGACCAGGCTGGCCTCGAACTCAGAGATCCACCTGCCTCTGCTTCCTGATTAAAGGCACACACCACCACACCCAGATTCCACCAAACTTCTCAAAACTCAGCAAGAGAAAGGACCGGAAACACCCTACTGGTGATGGTCCAGGAGGGACAAGTCTGGCTCAGCTGAAAGCAGGGAAACTGCCAGTTGAACCCAAAGGGTAATCCAGATGGCGCCTCCATGCTCAGGCCCATCGGCCTGGGCAGAAGCCAGGAGTCACTGCCTTTGGGGCCTTCAAGGCTGTGCCACCCTATCCTCAGCTGCTCCGGACACTCAGAAACAGGCATCTGTTCTAGGGAAACAGAAAGGCTCTCCCATCGTGGGGCCTGACTGACCTCAGGTTACCAGGCTCCAACACAGGTGCCCTTACCCAGTGAGTCATCTTCCTAACACGTCAACTTATTTAAGCAAGTGCATGGTGCTTTTAAAACTAGTCCCTGCTTTCTGGACTGGAAAGGCAGCTTTTAGAACACATTTAGGTGGCCAGTCTAAACAGTTTAACTTGAAGACATCTGACCATGAACTGCCACGCAGCCCCACTCCCTGCTGCCTACAAGAAAAGCTGCATCCATGCTTAGAGCCCTTCAAGGTCCCGGGGTGGGGGGAATGAGTTTAAGACCAAACCCAGTGGCTGGTACTTCTGGGATAGAGGACAGGGAGCAGGGGGGAGTAGACCTTTTGGGAAGGAATCCAATCAGGACCCAGGTTCTTAAATTTAGCACTGACCCCAAGGAAAAGCTGGAAAAAGTCACACGGAGGCAGCTAGAGATAGTGGGAAACACCACTTTGCATTCCCCACTATCAGAGTCAGGCCCCAAAATGCTCCAAGAACTGCGGTCACAGGGTGGTCCTGCCTGGGAATGACTTTTAAGTGACCACCCTCAAGTGAAGAGCAAGCTGTGTGCTGAAGGTTGGGAAACAATCATGTCAGCACCTCACCTGAACCTGACAACTTGGGGGGCGAGGAAGGATTTGAGAGTTTCTGTGTAGTTCTGGATGTCCTGAAACTTGCTCCGTAGACCAGGCTGGCCTCGAACTCAAGAGATCTGCCTGCCTGTTTCCTGAGCGTTTCCTGGGTGCTACCACTGCCTAGCAAATTGGACACTTCTCACAAACCCCAACAACCATACAAAAACTAGCTTAGAGGCCAGGCTAGGATATGTAGGTGAACATAGTAGACAGGGCCAACTTTCTCAGGATCCCCTATCCTTGTTACTATTCATGACAACCTCAATGAACAGCCAGTTAGCTGGGAAACTTCAAGAGCGCCAAGCTTAAGAAACGCTTGGGCTGATTCTCACTTGGCCAATCCCTGGGTTGAACCAGCAAAGCTTCCGAGGAGTCAGGGGCTCTTTGGTTCTAATCGGCCAGTCCTGGAGTGAGGTGGCACACACCTTTAATCCTAGCATTTGGGAGGGAGAGGCAGAGGCAGGCAGATCTCTGAGTTCAAGGCCAGCATGGGTTACAAAGAGAGTTCCAGAACAGGCTCCAAAGCTACACAGAGAAACCCTGTTGTGTGTGTGTGTGTGTGTGTGTGTGTGTGTGTGTGTGTGAGTGAGTGAGAGAGAGAAAGAGAGAGAGAGAGAGAAAGAAATGGAGTAATCATAAGAGACTTTTTAGTCCCCACATGCACAGAACCTGCTGCCTGAGGAGGGCTGGCCCCTTAGTGGCCTGCTTCCGGGATCATGCAGCATATTTGGGAGTAGTTGCTCTTGGGAATGGATACAGTCATCCACTTGTAAATTAAGATTTCACAGGTATAGTACTAGTCATGTCTTCTTCACTAGTTAAGCAATTATCCAAGAGAAGCTATTTCCACAACCAACTTCATGGACACCAAGTATGGACTCTTACCTTTCCTATCAAATGGGAGCAGAACCAGGCATCTTTAGCCACTCCCAAAGAAATGCTTTTGGCACAAGGCTTTTGACAGAACATCCTATGAAGAAAGGCCAGACCAATGAGACCCACAGGCAGGCTCTCAGCATCAAGTTCAACACAGAACAAGGTTTGTGCTCTTTTCTGTGCCCAGCCAACCAAGGCAAGGCAAAAAGTTTTCTGGAGAAAGGGAAAGTGTGCATAGGGCAGGAACTGCACAACAGCCAGTCACTCACTGGTCCTGTGCTCACCAGGGCACACAGCTCTGCCCACTTCACTAATTCTATGAAATGTCTGTAACTGTAGCTAAGAGGTACACAGATCCTCAGGACCCCACAGCAATGGGGCCTCTCAACTACCTCTCAAGAACTCACCTTCAGACTGAACTTCCTGGGCTGAGTCGGGCCCATGCTACTACTACCATGAACAAATCTTCAACAGACCCCTCAAACACAGGTTTCACCCATCCTGCTGCTCAGAGGCTAACCAAGGGGCCAGCAAATCAGTCCTCATGTCTCCAGAAACATAACCAACCACATTCAAGACAAGCCTGACTCAGAACTTACGGCAATGTTCCCTAAAACAGGGATTGGGTGGAAACAAAGAACCCTGAGGGGCTCTCAATCTTCCTGCCTTCACCACGGTCCTAACCTAACACCCACAGGTCAGACACAGCCTCCGCTCAGGGAGAGGGGCAGCCCAGCTCCCGAGAGAAGCAGCAGAAAGCAGGTATTAGAAATGCCAGGGCTGCATACTGAGTTCCTATCTCAAAACAAAACAGCCACCATCAAGGCTAATATACTTCAGGTGAACTAATGAAATCACAGTTTGACCAACAGTTACACAAGCTTGAACAGATCCAGCCTCATCTCAAGTGCGCTTACTGAACATTAACCAATCTTTAAGAGTTTAATATCAAGCCGGACAGTGGTGGCGCCCGCCTTTAATCCCAGTAATTGGGAAGCAGAGGCAGGCGGATCTCTGTGAGTTCGAGGTCAGCCTAGTCTATAAGAGCTAGTTCCAGGACAGCCAGGGATGTTACCCAGAAATCCTGTCTAGAAGAACAAAAACAAGTTTAGTATCAACATGTAAGAGTCCATGACTTTAAGTGTATACCATTTATCTACTACCACCCTTTAAAATTACAATTTTTCTGTGTATCTATGTGTGCATATGTGCATGTAGGCTGGAATACCACCTCACCTGTTTGCTTCTTTATGGGATCTCATCACCAGCCAGAAACCAGGCTATGCTGGCTAGCCAGCGAGTCCTAAGGATCCACCCAGCCTAAGTATTACAAGCATACCTCATTCAGCTTTTATTATGTGGATCCCAGGGCTTGAACTCAAGTCCTCAAACATTGTACTGGCAGCTATCACTGTGGCTCCCCAAGTTTTGAGACAGGCATCTTGCTGTATAACCCACAATGACCTCCAATGTCACATCTTGCCTCAACCTCCCAAGTGCTTAAGATACATGTGTGCACCATCATACTCAACCACAAACACAAATCTAAAGTCTGTGCCATGAAACCTCCTTCATGTACCTTTCTTCCCAGGCTGGGCCAGAGAATCTAGGATTACCTGTTCATCTTAAAATTATTTACTTCTTTTTGCTGTTTTTTAAGACAGGGTCTCTCTTAGTAGCCCCAGGTGTCCTGGAACTCATTCTGTACAACAGGCTGGCCTTGAGCTCAGAGAACCTCCTGCTGATGTTTCCCAAGTGCTGGGGTTAAAGGCTTGTGCCACCACCACAACCTGAAATTTCTTTATTTGTAACCTCCAGTTAAATTTAGTTTAAAACAAGGTACAAAAACACAATTTTTGTTTTGTTTTGTTCTGTTTCTGAGACAGGTGATCTCTGCAGTAGATCAGGCTGGCCTCTGGCCTCTTGTGTGCTAGTATTAAAGGCATGTGCCGCTAACACCACCACCACCCTGCTTAACAAGGTATGTACCTGCCTGCACGTACTGAAGCATGGGTCACAGTACACGTAAAGATCAGAGGACAACTTGTGTGAACCAGTTCATTCCTTCCAGGATGGATTTGGGGCACACAACACAGTTGTTGGGCTTGGCCGCAACTGTCTTGTTAAGCTACCTGGCTGGCCCCATGACTAGGTTTTAATAAACCTTCTAGCACAGTGGTTCTCAACCTTCTTAATGCTGCAACCCATTAATACAGTTCCTCATGTCGTGGTGACCCCCAATCACGAAATTATTTCATTAGTTATGCTACTTCATAACTAATTTTACAGGGGCTGAAGAGATGGCTCAGAGGTTAAGAGCACTGGCTGCTCTTTCAGGGGTCCTGAGTTCAATTCCCAGCACCCACATGGTGGCTCACAACTACCTGTAATGAGATCCAGTCCTCTCTTCTGGTATACAGGCATACACGCAGGCCGAACACTGTATCCATAATAAATAAATCTTTAAAATAAATTAACTATAACTATGCTATTGTTATGAATTGTAATGTAAATAACTGATATGCAAGATATCTGATATGTAACCCACAAAGGGGTCATGACTCACAGGTTGAGAACCACTGTTCTAGGGCTTAAGTGTCTACCTCATCAGACTTACTAGGCTTCATCAAACTCAAAACTCATGAACAAAAATCATCAGAAAAAGGCTGGGAACTTGCTGCCATAAGACAGCACTCACTATTGTGTTCTGACATAAGGGAAATTAATCAAGTAATTTAATGGGGACTTTGGCACACAGTTTCAGACTTGTTAAATGAATGCCCAGATCCCCAACAATGACAAGGGCTCTCACTAGACCCCAGATTCATGTGTGTTCACATGAAGGTCTGATAGCAAGTTCAATGTCCCGCACACAGCATCCTGTAAACAATGTTGTTCAGGGAACAGTGGGCACAGGAACTAATGGCTGGAGGAAATATGAACAGCATCACTGTAACGAAAGGGGGTTACTTGGTTAGAAAAGGAAAAAATTTCAGTAAATATTCATTCCCACCAGTCAGGCACCAAAGATGGCAGAACAGAGGCCAAACCAGAGCCACTGTTAACAGCTTGTCAAAAAACTGCAAGTGATGGCAAAGCCAGATCAAATGGAAAACAGGATTGCTTGGATACATCTGAATACTACTAAGATAGTTAATGCCTGACACGGGACATCGAATGGAGAGGAGGCAACAAGTCTAGAGGCCTGAGGTGGTCAGGGTGTTTCCTAACTGGGCACTGATGATCCTTGAACAAGAGCAGAGAGAAATGCAATTACAGAGAAGCAATGATGGACTGAGATTTCTTTCAGTGGACAAGGCTGAACGTAGGCACATAAAGGGACAAAGACTGTGGGGGCGCCCGAATCCTAGTAAGGCTGATTGCATACCTGCCCATAAAGAACCTGTTGAGGTCCCTCGGAACCCACAGAACCACTATAAACACAGTTTTTCTTTCTCTCCTTTTTTTCTTTTGGTGTGTATATGTGCGCTAATGAGATTTTTCTTTCTTCAGGGTAATGGTAAGCCTAGAAAATAGCAGAGTCAGGACAGGGTACAGCTACCTGCACCTACCCCACCACATACACACTGAGTATCTCTGCAAATCTGTTACACCTCCACTCCTCAGTACTGTACCAGGAGAAACTGTTCATTCTTAGAGGTCAAGTGCTCAGCTCCATCTTGCATTCCCTGAATGGAATACTGGCTGCTCAACCCACACCTGGGCCCTTCATGAAGAAGACACTGAGAAGAGTGCTTTTCTAGGCTCTCTGGATATGCCCTAGGGAACCCAGAGAAGTCTTATTTCAAGGGATAACCTCAAGAAGGTGATGAACTCAGTGACTAGCAGGAGCATCTCCCTGCTGGTACAGTGAGGGAGTGTCCAAAAAGGAAAGGTCAGGCACTTTACATCCAGAAATTTGAATGGCCACAGCAACTACCCTGGCCAATCAGCTTTGATAAACAAACCTCTGATTACTGAGAAGCAGGCAAATATCCTTCAGCCATAACAGCCACATGTCAGACCTGCTGTAGAACAATAAGAGATGTAATTAATAATTTAGTAAAATTGGATGAGTTATTTCTTTGGGAACTGGTACCTGGCTTGGGTACATATTTGAAATAACACACACCATTTTTAAAAACTCTTCGCCAAAAAAATAAATAATTAAAATAAAGCCAGGTAGTGGTGGTGGCGGCGCACGCCTTTAATCCTAAGGCTTGGGAGGCAGAGACAGGTGGGTTTCTTTGAGTTCAACGCCATCCTGATCTACAGAGCAAATTCCATGACAGGTTCCAAAGCTACAGAGAAACCCTGTCTCCAAAAACCAAAACCAAACAAACAAAAAACTCCTTAAAAAGTTCAGTGAGCGGGAGCCAGAGAGATGGCTCAGAGGTTAAGAGCACTGTCTGCTCTTCCAGAGGTCCTGAGCTTAATCCCCAGCAGCAACATGGTGGCTCACAACATTTAATGAAATCTGATGTACTCCACTGGCATTCAGGTGTACATGTAGTCAGAACATTCAAATAAATAAATAAGGAAATAAATATTTAAAATATTAGATAAGAAAAAATACAGCTACCAACCACATGAAAATGAAGAGCAAACAAGTGAAAATCATTGCCAAGCTTCGTCTGCGAGATGGCACCAAAATCCACAGGAGGAAGCACTGCTGTGACAGGTGATGAGGGAGCACAGTTAAGCCAGAACCGCTGTGTTTGCACAGCAGGGTGCACTCCGAGGAGGCAGAAATTCCCATCCTAAACTCAGTGAAAACAAAAGAAACATTCATTTCACCTACAATTAGAGATTAGAAAAACCTCATCGAAATGCAAATTTCCAGAAAACTCTCACTGGTTTAAGCTGACAAGGCAATGGTGTGGAGGGTTAGAGGAAGGAAGGACACGCCCACAGGCTGGATCTACCAGTGGTCTTCACCATTGGGGACTGTGTTACAGCAACTTTTATACCATGAGAAACTATCTGAAAGCAACCTGGCAAAGAAACATGGCTCAGGGTTTGAGATGTCAGTCAATGCTGGGGGGCAGGGTATGGCAGAGTAAGATGGTTCACATCATAGAGCAGGGAAGGGGGATGCAGTAAGAGACTCGTATAAGATATAATCCCCCAGTCTGGAAAGATGGCTCAGCAGGTAAGAGAACTTATTGCCTTTCAGAGGACCTGAACTTGACTCTTGGCACCCACACAGTGGCTCACAACAGTTCATTAACACCAGTTCTGGAGATGTGATGCAGCCTTCTAACCTCCTCAGGCACCAAGCATACATGTCGTGCACAGACATACATCCACGAAAACACTCACATATATTAAAAAATAACTTCATAGAAAAAAAAAACATAATCCAGGACATGCTGCCTGTAACCTACTTCTAATAGCTCCTCCACCTCCCAATTTTGCCAGTATTATGAACTCAAAGGATCAATTAGGTCATAGTCCTCACAATCTCCAAATGCTCTTGGCTGTTGAGATGGCTCAGTGGGTAAAGAATTTCATACACAAAGCCCAACAACCCAAGTTCAGCCCCTGGAACCCACATAGACGTGAGGAGAGACATGATTTCCATAAAGTTGTCCTCTACCATCTACATGCATGGTGTAACATACATGCATCATGCTCATACATCAAAAACAATAATAAAATTATAAATTAAAAACACCCGCAGACATACCCAGAGCTGTTTTACTAATCTCCTAGATGTGGCTCATCCAATCAATTTGACAAGATTAACCATAAGGCCAAGTCTGATAATTTTCTATCTCAGAAACCATTTTTTCCCTTTTACCCCAAGACCAAAACTAAGGATGAACATTCAATAAATGGATAGCAAAAATAAAATCTAAACTCAAAAGGTATCGTGATATCCCAAAGATAAATCCAAGTAGCATGCTACAGGCAGCAGATTCATAGCTCCACTCTGCAACACACATGCAAGACTCAGCAAAGTTAAAAGCTGAGCAGTGATGGGGAAATCAGTGCTGGGAGGCAGAGGCAGGGGATCTCTGAGTTTGAGGTCAGCCTGGTCTACAGACAGCCAGGGTCACAAAAAGAAACCCTGTATCAAGAAAAAGAAAGAAAGAAAGAAAAGAAAAGAAAAAGAAAGAAAGAAAGAAAGAAAAGAGAAGAGAAGAGAAAAAGAAGTGGAGGGAACTAAAGAAGGAAAGTTAAAAACCACCCTTGTGCACAGCCCATCCATCGGGCTGTGGGTGGCAGGAGCAGGGAGTGTTAACTACTGATCTTTTGCTCTGACAGACCTCCTTGTCATTCATTGGTAAGACTGACAATTCCTCATTAACAAACTCATTTTGCATCACCACCAAAGGTGTTCCAGGTTTGCCTAATACTGACAACCAAAACTAAAGGGTTCCTCATCATAAACAAATTCCTAAATGACCCTTTCAGAGTTTTGCTAGCCTTAAATTCAAGCTCAGCCTCCCAAGTACTGGGAAACAGGTGTATGATATCAATTCCACCCTTTTCTCTCATTTTTGAGAGGGGGAATGGTCTGTTACTCAGCCAGATCCTGCACTGGCAGGCTCCTCCTGGTGATCCTCCTGCCTCAGTCCACACAGAAGCTTAGATAGTAGTACATAACCACCATATCTGGTTTTAAAGATATTTTTCATTTGTCTCTAGAGATCAGGTGAACTTAAGAATTCCTATCACTGATCTAGGCATGTGCATGTGTTTCTTAACCATTGGGAATTCTCAAAAAGGTAAATGGTAAAACCATGTTGCAGCCTACACTGGCTTTATCAAACTGTGAGGGGAAGCAGGTGGTTTAGTTTCAGGTCAGCCCCACTTCCCTCAACAATTCCAATGGGTGCGGCCCACGGAGACAATATGAAGCAAGTTTCAATCCTTCAGGTTCACTTCTGCTTATGAAAAAAAAAAAGAAACTATACAATCCCTGACTTAGGACAAGTCAGCTTTTCGATGGCTTGAGAATGCTAACTATTCAGAAGAAACTGTACTCCTAGGCTGATGAGACAGTGTAATACTCCTAACACCAGGTCAATACCAGCTGAGCTCAACTTCCACTCAACTCCACTCACAATGGAAAACAACAGACACCGTTGAAGTTACCAAGTGTAGATTAGGTAAATGCATTTTTTTGGATTGTTGTTTTTTGGGTTTCTCTGTGTAGCCCTGACTGCCCTGGAACTTGCTTTATAGACCAAGTTAGACTTGAACTCAGAGTTATAGGATTAAAGGGGTGAGCTATCACCACCATTTGGTAAATGCATCTGTGGGACTTACCACATTTTATTCTTCAATGATCTCATCAGCTATAAAAAAAAAAAAGAATGAATGAAATGTTTTCCCTGACAGTGCTGAAGCAGGCATGGGCAGCGCATGTAACGGTTCTGCTGGATTTGTTCATACCGGGTTTCATGGTCTAAGTTGATGAGGACGACTGACCAGATCTCACAACAGATGTTTGTGAGCTGGGCGGTGGTGGCGCACGCCTTTAATCTCAGCACTCAGGAGGCAGAGGCAGGCAGATCTCTTGAGTTCAAGTTCCTACAAGAGTTAGTTCCAGGACATGCTCCAAAGCTACAAAGAAACCCTGCCTCTAAAAACAAACAAACAAAAAAAACCCCAAAACAAAAAACAGATGTTTGTGAGCCACCATGTGGTTGCTGGTAACTGAACTCAGGACCTTTGGAAGAACAGTCACTGCTCTTAAGTGCTTAGCCATCTCTCCAGCCCCTCATCACCCGCAAACCCAACCTAAATAAAAAAGTATGTCTATAGCAGGCAAAACCAGCTGATAAAGAAAGGTTTTCATTAGGGTGAGGAAGTGAGTGCGCGCGCGCGCACACACACACACACACATACACACACACCAGCATGCATGAAGAAACCCTTCTGCAGAGCAGAGGGTGTGGCATGTGAATCCAAACCACAGTCTGTCCTTGAGGGCTGGGAGTTTTAAGAGTCTCCAAGTTGTCTTCCTTCCCTAATATAGGAATGGCCAGTTTGAACAAAGGGTGGGGGGGGGGGAGATGGGCCCACAACTTTGGGGTTAACATGTCCTGATCTGACCTCAAACTTTTCGAACTAGGCCACTGGTGGGATGCCCTAGAGAGAAAGCCTGCCAAGCCTTCAGGCCTTTGTATTGGGTCAGGAGTATGAGCAAAACTGGAAGTTTGCCATCTTAGCTTCTCTCCCTAACTGTCTGCCTCTCAGAAACCTGTCAAGCCCCTCGTCCCTCAAAAGAAAGGAGCTTATTTCTTTATTAAGTACCCAATATTTTGGCTTTCTTTTTAAAATATTTAAAAAAGAAAAAAAAAAGAAGTATGCCTAAGGCCAGGTGTGGTGGCACAAGTCTCTAACCCCAGCATTTCCGAGGTAGAGGCAAGTATATTCTGTGAGTTCAAGGTCAGCCTGGTTTACAAAATTACTTCCAAACCAGTCAAAGCTACGTGAGCAATAAGACCACCCTTCCTCTCACACACATACTGCCTAAAATCTGTCAGAAGTTTACAAAATACAAGGTCTATGTTACACACCGTGTTTCCTCATTTGTCTATTGATAGAGAGCTTGCTATAACCCAAGCCAGTCTTGAACTCACGATGCAGTTGAGCGTAGCCTTTAACTTCTAAGTTAAAGAAGGTATTCTAAGGTAATGTTCCATTACCTAGGGGCTAGGCCACTTTCAAATGGCCACTTATGTGCTCAGCTTGTTTTATTAGAATAGTGTGAGGTAGAACACATGGAGAAACTGAGGTTCTGGCCACAAAGAGTAGAAATATGGTAGACGTGGTCTCTAGGCCACCAGGTTCTAATCAAGTATCTTTTTCCTACCAACTCACAAAATCCTCTACCCACTGAAAATGTAAGCTGAGTGTTTATCTTTGGGTTACAACATAAAACATTCTTCTAACTTTGCACTATGAAACTCTGGGTTTTATGCAAGTTTAGGAAGGGGCACTTACTACTGACTAAGGAATGCTATCAGGTTACCTTTCAAAGAACGGTACCATTCCTTTCCCAATCCCCATACAGTGATCCTTCCTTCCTCTACCCTCCCCTCCACATATCCCAACAATGCCCTTATCCAACCTGGCTTAATGCCAACGTACAGTCAGTTCCCTGGAAGAGACATCTCTTTTGGCCAGGGATAGTACCGAGAAGGGCACAACAAAGCCCTAGGTACATAGTTATGCCTCATTCTGGCCACACCTTGACCAATATTCTACCCACATGAACTAACAGGCTTCCTGAGGACTGACCGAGAGGTAAATAACCTGCCTAGAGGGTACTCAAGAAGCAAATACTGATGACTTATTGCCAAACTATCAAAGTAGTCACAAGCTCTTCTGCCTGCCACCCTGTCCCCAACACATTAAGAGCCCACACACATAGTCCCCTTCTGGATAGTCTGTACATTTTAAGAGGTAGCCACTGACCCTTATACCTGCACTCTTTATAAAGATCCTGCTCACAGATGCGGTCTTCACCCCTTTTAGAACTACCTAAATAGTTGAAGTCTAAACTGCATTATCGTTTTGGTTTTTTTTGAGACAGGGTTTGTGTAAATGCCCAAGCTGCTTTTGAATTAGCTGTGTAGACCAGACTGGCCTGAAACTCTAAGATCTGCCTACCTCTGCCTCCCAAGTCTAGGACTAAAGGTGTGCACTACAACCGCCCGGCTACACTTCATTCTTGTAAAACATATTTAGAGTCACCCCATCCAGGAACAGGGAAGTCAAATGACATCAATATTAAAATTTAATTTATAAAAGGAGTATGGACATGTGCATTACTGTATGTTTATTTCTCTCACAAAATATAAGAGCATCAAAAATAAACAGCACTAACTGAAGAAATTTCAAAAGTAGGTAAGAGCTGTACATGATAAATGCATGCCTTTAATCCAAAGGCCAGCCTGATCTACATAGTAAGTTCCAGGGCAGGCACAGCTACGTAATACAGACCCTACTTCAAAAACTTAAAAAAAAAAAAAAAATCAAAGCAGCCAAGGCTTCAAGGCTTCATAATAAGCTTAATGTTACACAGGCATTTAACATAAGAAATAAAATCTCAACTTTTCTCTAAGGCTAAGAAAATACCCAGCCCCCAAATGAGACCCTCTGAGATTTTATGGTAATACTTACCGTGACTCTAACGGAAAGGAGAAGCACACCACACTCAGCCAAGAGGCTTCGGAAGAAGCTGTGCTGACACCCCCCACTTATGAGCTCTTTGGACAAGGACAAGCAGAACACAGCCTGCTCTAACAAGCACTCAGTCCTCCAAGTTCAGGTTCCTGGGTTTCTGAGTAGGGTGAAAAGTACCAGATGTGCTCTGAGATCACAGGGTAGGCTCCCAGGATCACATGAGTAAAGGCCCAATCCACAGTCCCAAACACTCCCAATTGTACTGTGTGCGGCTGACAGGAAATACCTGTGTCCCCATTGGCCACCTTTCAACTGCGGCCCGCAGATGAGGAAGGACTGGGAAGCAGGGTGGGGGTGGCAAAGATGTAGGGATCACAAGGATTTACATTTCACTAGAAGGCATTTGAGACCCTTTAAGCTACCCAATTCATCTCTGCACCTACAAAAATATTTTGTTTATTATATTCTTCTGAGAAAGTTTTAAGACCGTCCCATCTCAGCCTCCTGAGTGAGACTTGTGTTATAATACCCGGACCATGTTTCTTGTGAGGCTGTCTCCCAGTTACCCAGGTTGGCCTTGAACTCTGGGATCAAGCAATCCTCTTGCTTCAGCTTCTAGAGTAGCCAGGACTCCTCACTAGCTTAAATCTTAGTTCATATTAAAATTTGCAACTACGTATGAATATAAGAAGAAAATGGAGGCAAAATGCTTTCTGAAGTGACACAGTTCTGTAACCTCAGTCTCCAGGGAAGTTGGGGCAGGAGGAGCAATGTATTTATGGCCTACCTTGGATAGAATTTGTTCAAAGCCAGCTTGGAAATCTTAGTAAACCCTGACTGAAACTTTACAAGTAAAAAGATAGATGAGGAGGAAAAAAAGAAAATAGAAACGGCAGGATGCAGAGGCCCACACCTTTAATCCAGCCCCCAGGAGGTACAGGCAAAACAGAGGCAAAGGGAGGTAGATCTCTAGGTTCGAGGACAGCCTGGTCTATACAGATTATTACACACCAGCCAGGGGTACATAGTGAAAACATGTCTTATAAAAAAAGTTTTAGATCTAGGGGTAGCTCAGTGGAGCAGTACCAGCCTAAGCTAGTGTGTACAGGCTGTAGGTCTGATCCCCAAAACCAAAAGGGAAAAAAATAAGTTGTTTGATGCACACATCTACTGCTTAGAACATGTGAACCCCACGCTGAGCACCACTGTAACTAGAGAGTGCCTAGAACTTTTATTTAGAAGTGACTTGGGTCAATCTCAGGGTCCTAAACACATGCTAAACCTATGAACATGGGAAAGTTCAAGTGACTATGGGGGTTATCATAAAACTCGAATACCTGGAGCACTGATTAACTTAACCATTGCAGAGCACGGTATGAAAAAGCTATTTTAAAGTAACTTTTTCTTTCCTCATGAGTCTACAGTATAGAATTCGGACTGTTATGACTCTTTCTGAAGTAAAGTTCTCGTAGAATACTTTATTTTTCCATGCTTTGTTAGGTAAACACAGTAAATGTTGTTTTCATTTTGTGATAAGGTCTTGTGTACAGCCCAAGCTAGCCTCAAACTATCTAGCCCAGGCTGGTCTGAAAACTTGCAGCAATCTTCCTGCCTTAGCTTCCCAAAGGCTGAGATCACAGGCATGAGCCACTAACCCAGCTATTCTATCTCCAGAACCACAGACATGTTGTAGAGCAGACACCTCTGCAGAAGCCGCAGCTGGGCAGCCTGCAGTATGAGGGAGGCACTAGCACTCCATAGTTTCTGCTCCACTACCTGTGGTCAACCACATCAGAGCCGGCTTTCTAGTGGTGTCTGCAGGTGTGCCTCCAGCCAGTGACGCTGTGGCCCTTTAATATAATCCTCATGTTGTGTTGACACCAAACAAAATTGTTTTTGTTGCTACTTCCTAACTGCAATTTTGCTACTGTTACGAATCATAACATAAAAGTTTTCTGATGGCCTTAGGTGACCCCATGAAAGAGTCATTTAACCTCCAAAGAGGTCATGACCTGCAGGTTGAGAATCACTACTCTAGACTCTCCAGTAAGCAAAAGGAAATAAACTGAGTTCTTCACTGGGCTGGCACTGCACCATCTTTAATCCCAGGGCTCAGGAGGCAGTGGTAGGAGTAGCTCTGTGAGTTCAAGGTCAGCCTGGTCTACAGAGTGAGTTCCAAGGAAGGCAGGGTTACATAGTTAGACCCTGTCTCAAATTTATAGGGAAAAAAAGGAAAAGAAAGAAAGAAAAAAAGAAAAGAAAAGAAACCGAAGCTGACTTCTCATAAGAAAGGACTGATGTGGGCACCACAGGCACATAAACCAGAACACATCTGCCGATCCTGCTTCACCTCAACACACCCTGCAGGGTGGGGGGTCAGAGTGACTTCCAGTCACAAACCACACCCACCAGAAGACCACCCTGCTTCACTAAGGGTCAGCCACGGGATACAGTTCTTTGTCTTTCCTGAGGAGATCATTGTACATCTGGTCATATGTGGTTTTGAAGTCATAAACATTGGGCTTGTCAGGTGCTGGTCCTGGGAGCTTCACATGAGTTCCTGTTCCAAAGGACCGGACACTGAAACCCCGCTTGCTGGAAGACACAAAAAAGGAAAAACATCACAGTTCGATTAAAACATAAAGTTCTCAGACCAAGGGACAAAAAACAGAAAAAAAGAACAACTCATTTTTAAAAAAAAAAAAATGGAATGCTTTACAAATTTGCATGTCACCCTTGCGCAGGTGCCATGCTAACCTCTGTATCATTCCCATTTTAGTATATGTGCTGCTACACAATCTATTTTTCTTTTAACAAATTTATTACATTATTTATTTTTGTGTGTGCATGCACCCACACATGGCATGGTATACATGTGCAGGTCAAAGAAAAACTTGTGAAACTTGGCTCTTTACTTTCACCACATGGATCCTGGAGACTGATCTCAGGTTATCGGGTTTGGTGCCCAGTGCCTTTACCAGCTGACCCATCTCATCAGCCCTGTTTTAGGTGGGTGAAATGTCTCAGTGGGAAAATTCACTTGCTATAGAAGCTTGAGAACTGAACTTCAGTGCCTGGATTAACACGGTGAAAGCAGAGATCAGTTCTTCTAAGTTGTCCTCTGACTTCCACACGTACACTGGGCATGCTACCATACACAGAAAATAAGATTTAAAGATATTAAAACATAAAAACAATAAAAAGTGAAATTTAAAGTACTTAAGAACATGATTTTAGGTATTTGCTTTTTAGTGCACGTGTACGTAGGTTCTCATAGCTGTGCACATCGATACATGTGAAAGCCACAACATTATGCTCCTTGGTTTTTCTTCACCTTTTGGGGGGTGAGGGGAGCAGGGGTGTGGGGTTGTCTCTCACTGAACCTGAAGTTCAGCTCCTCTAGACTGGCTGCCCAAAGAGCTTCAGGGATCCACCTCTCTTCTTCCCGCACACTCCTGCCCCTAGTGCTGGGTTTCACATATAAGCACACATCTGACTTCTATGTGGATGCTGGAAATCTGAACACGGGCCCTCAGGATAGCACAAGCCATCTCCCCAGCCTGTTCTTATTTAACTTTATTAGTTAAGACTTGGGTGTCTCCATGTAGATCAGATTGCCTTTAAACTCAAGAGCCTACTTCTGCCTCCAAAGTGTTGAGATTAAAGTCCTGCATCACCACATCTAACCTACATTTTAAAATTTCCTAGCCAAATGTTAGAATCGCTTTTAACTTGCTCTGTAACAAGTTACATAATCAATCAGCAGAGAACCAGTATAACAGAGCTAAACTGAAAACTGTTTAGTCAAAATGCTGACTGAATCTTACAACACTGTAGTCACCAACTAATTTCCTAGCAATCCAGACCTCAGTACGTAGAGGGTCCTGCAGGGACAAACAGCCACAACAGCTGTAGTGATTTCTGTGGAACCCAGCAGGTTGCAGATTTTGATGAACCAGAGAAAAATGCAGACCTACAGGATACCCAATTAGACCCATGAGACCAGCACAGCCTGGCAAACTACATGTGCACCAAGAGAAGAAAAGTGCCTCAAAACATAGACACTTATGTGTGATCAGAGGACTTGTTATTACTACTGATAACCACAATTTTAAGTTTATCACAACAGGTTACATGCACAGAAGTTAATTTGAAATAAAACTTTTTGTTTGTTTGTTTGTTTTCGAAACAGGGTTTCTCTGTAGCTTTGAAGCCTGTCCTAGAACTAGCTCTTGTAGACCAGGCTGGCCTCGAACTCACAGAGATCCACCTATCTCTGTTTCTAGAATGATGGGATTAAAGGCTTGCTTCTGTCTCCCAAATGTTGGGATTAAAGGTTTGTGCCACAAAGCCTGGCTGACCTGGTTTCTTTTAAAACTGAACAAAGGTGTAACTTTTTTTCCCCTGAGACAAGGTTTTTATGTGTAGCCCAGGTTGTTCTGGAACTAGCTCTTGCAGACCAGGCTGGCAGCAAAAGTGTAATTCTTTTTTTTTTTTTTTAAAGATGTATTTATTTATTATGTACACAGTGTTCAGTCTCCATGTATGCCTGCAGGCCAGAAGAGGGCACCAGATCTCATTACAGATGGTTGTGAGCCACCATATGGTTGCTGGGAATTGAACTCAGGACCTCCAGAAGAGCAGTCAGTGCTCTTAACCTCTGAGCCATCTCTCCAACCCCAAAAGTGTAATTCTTTAAAATAAAAAAAAAAAATTTAACGGGGTGGATTCCCTAGATTGGAGTGGCAGATGGTTGCACACCACTATATGGATGTTGGAAACTGACCTCAGGTTCTCTGCAAAACCAATAAATGCTCCTAACCACTGAGCTATCTCTCCAATTCCCCAAATGCAATTCTTATTATAGCCCCTTCCACCCTGCTTTTAATACTGACACAGTATCTCACTATGTAGCCTTAAAACTCATTGTATAAATCAGGACGAACTTGAACTCACAGAAATCCAACAGCCTCTGACTCCCTAGTGCTGGAATTACAGTTCTGTATCACCACGCCTAGCTAGTTGTGATTTTTTAACAAGCATCACCATGTAAAGCTTTTTTGTATTTTTGTTGTTGTTTTGAGCCAGGATCTCACTGTGTAGCTCAAGCCAACATGTAATTCAGAACGAACATCTGGCTGGTTTGGAAGTCACGCCATCATACACAATTCTCCTGTTTTTTCTTTTCATTTGTTTAACTCTGGACATGTGGAATTATTTTAAACATCTCTGATTGTCAAACTGGGTAAGAATGCTGCACCATCTGGTGTGCTGAGAACCAAGCTTACTATAGATTCATCCACCACAAAAGTAACATTACTAAAAATTCCACAGAAGGGACAATAACACAAGCATAACATCACTGGGAAAGAAATGACCCTTACACGTCAAATATTCTATGTCATGTACAAGAGAAAAACAAAACATGCTGTTGTATGTTTTTTGTTTTTTGGGGTTTTTTTTGGCTTCTGTTGAGGGGGCACCACCTAGCTCCCAAGTAAAATCACACATGGAGGCTTATTCTTAGGAATGCCAGGCCTTAGCTTGGCTTGTTTCTTGCCAGCTTTTCTTAAATTATCCCTGACTACCTTTTGCCTCTGGGCTCTTTCCTTCTCTTCTGTGTATGGTACTTTCACTCTTACTCCATGGCTGGCTGGGTGGCCAGCAGGCCCTTAAAGTCCTCCTCCCCTTGCTCCTTCCCCGCTCCAGATTTCTCCCGTTTACACTTGGTGCCTGCCGGTCCTGCCTGTCCTTTTTACTGCCTTGCTATTGCCGCTCAGCTGTGTATTAGACCATCAGGTGTTTTAGACAGGTAAAGAATCACAGCTTGACAGAGTTAAGCAAACTCAGCATAAACAAAAGCAACACACGTTTACATCATTAAACAAATAATTTTCCACAACAACACGCAGGTACTACTTTTCAACTTAGTCCATTTAAGGGAGTGCCAAGGTGACAGAGGCAGTGATGAGAACCCATTACACCACCAGTTAAGGCAGGAGGATCATAAATTTGAGGCTGTACCTAACTATAATACATATTAAAACCCTAAAAAAATTAATACAGACAGGGCTGGGCGAGGAGGCACACACCTTTAATCCTGGAATTCAGGAGAAAGAAGCAGGTGGATCTGTTGTTAAAGGCCAGCCTGGTCTATAAAGTGAGGGGTGAAAAGAAAGAAAGAAAACTCATGTCTGTTTCTGAGTCACTTTTTTTTCGAGACAGGGTTTCTCCATAGCTTTGGAGCCTGTCCTGGAGCTAGCTCTTGTAGAGCTGGTCTCAAACTCACAGAGATCCACCTGCCTCTGCCTGCCAAGTGCTAGGATTAAAGGCATGCGCCACCACCACCTGGCTCTGAGTCACTTCTTACAGAGTCAGAAACTGGGAAAGACCAATCGGATAGTATCACATGGTAGCATGCAGCAGGTATAAAGTAAATAAGTGACTGTGGACTTCACACAAAGTCAGTAATGAGTCCACACCTAAGAACTTCACTTATAGAAACCCAGTCAGACAGACACAGACACAAAGCCACAGAAAAGGTATTCAGAGTGCTGCCTGTGATCACAAAGGTCAGAAGCCAACAAACCACTTGGTTATAAATCTATGCAGAGTTCTTTGCAGGTCTAACCGTCATCTCCAAGAACTGTTTCCAAGAAGCAGAAGAGAGGGCTAAATAAAAGAGAGCTGGTGCCAGGCAACACAGTCCTATATCACTACATATCACTTACAAAGAGTTCACAAAAGCAGAAATATAATTCTAGCAGGCGGTGGTGGCACATGACTTTAAACCCAGCACTCGTGAGGCAGAGGCAGGCAGATCTCTGTGAGTTCGAGACCAGCCTGGTCTACAAGAGCTAGTTCCAGGACAGGCTCCAAAGCTACAGAGAAACCTGGCCAAAAAAAAAAAAAAAAAGAAAAAAAGAAAAAAAAAAGAAAGAAATATAATTCTAGCTGGGTGCTGTGGTGCACACCTTTAATCCCAGCCTTCAAGGAGGCAGAGACAGGCAGATTCTTGAGTTTGAGGCCAGCCTGGTCTACAGAGTTAGTTCCTGTACAGCCATGGCTACACAGAGAAATCCTCAATTAAACAAACAAACAAATGAGTAAATTTTCTGAATAAAGCAGTTCATATTTAAGTTGGGACACCTCAGCTAAGGTCACTGAGGTTGATAAAAAAGCTGGGTCTGTTCCTGTGTTTCTAGAATATCCTGAACTATACAGAATGACACATAAGGAACACAACCTAAAACAGAGAATCATTAAAACCCAGAGTCCACACATGCCTGAGCTATTAATCTGGAAACACAAAAATTCCAATGTTCCAACAAAAAGTGAGTCAGAAAGCAACAAACACCAGGTGTTCGTCAGAACTGAAAAGGTGACACAGACATCAGACAGGGTCAAAGCAGAAGGTCCCCGTAATTTAAATTTGAAACAATGTCCTTACAAACCTGGATAAGGTGCAATGAGAAGGTGTGTCTCACGAAAACAAACCAGAATGAGGTGTGGTGGCACACACCTTGAAGGTGCCCAGGGTCCAGAGAAGCACCATCAGGTTAGGCTGATTTGACGCTCACACCCTTTGATGTTGTAGTCCTGTTTCAGTTGTTCACACACCCAAACTGTGGCCTCCAGCACCTACCATTGGTGTGTTCTCCATGAGGGCTGGGATTAAGGCTCACAAGACAAAGACTTGCCTCTTCAAGCCAATAAATAAGTCTTTTGTTTTTTAAGATTCATCTGTTATACATACAGTGCTCTGTCTGCATGCAGACCAGAAAAGGACACCAGGTCTCATTAGATGGTTGTGAGCCACCATATGGTTGCTGGGAATTGAACTCAGGACCTTTGAAAGAGCAGGCAGTGCTCTTAACTGATGAGCCATCTCTCCAGCCCCCCAATGAGGGTTTTTTTTTTAAAAAAAAAAAAAAAATAAGGATGAGGTCTAGAGAGACGGCTTTACAGTTAAGAAAATTTGTTCCTGCAGAGGACTCAGGCTCAATTCCTGGCACCATATGAAGGCTCACAACCACTGACAACTCCAGTTTCACAGGGGATCTGATGCCCTCTTCTTCTTCTTCTTCTTCTTCTTTTTTTTTTTTTAAAAATAAGTTTATTTTATGTGCATGAGTATTTTGCTTCTGTGCATCTGTGCATCTGTATGTATCATAAGCATCCTGGAACTGGAGTAATGCTCTTCAGCAATAAGTGCTCAACACCTGAGTCGTCTCTCCAGCACCTCTTCTGACCTCCGTGAGCACTAGGCACACATGTAGTGCAGAGATACACATGGAAGCAAAACATAAAAATTCAAATCTAAAATCTTCAAAATAGAACATGTAATGAATGACAAATAAGACCTACACCACAAAAAGCAAAACACAAACTCAAGCAGGGAGCAGGGCATGGTGGTGCATTCCTCTTATCCTAGCACTCCAGAGGCAGAAGCAGGCAGATCTTTGTGACTTTGAAGCCAGCCTGATCTACAGAGCAAGTTTCAAGATAGCCAGGACCACATAGAGAAACCCTGTCTCAAAAAACAAAGCAAACAAAACCAAAATGTATATATACAAAAACAAATTGTAAAAGGAAGATCACACTACGAAAATGAATGGCAGTGACCAAGAGGGAAAGATCACTCTGGAAAGGGCAGCCTTAGAAGGTCCTACATGTTATAAAAACTGCACGATAAAGATTTGTAACAGGACTGAGAATTACACAGACTAGAAAATAATAGTACTCTATGAGTCTTGTGTCTGAAGTGACTAGAAGCTATTATGCCCTTAGCTGAATTATGCTCTTATGGATTAGGAGAGGTTCTGTTCCAAATCCTTGTATGTTCTCCACAGACATGAACGAGGTAAAGCTACCATTTTACAAAGTCACTTGCGACCAAGTATGAATTAATCAGGTATTCAAGAAGTCATCTTTTTAAATTTTTTTAATGTACTTTTATGTGCATTGGCGTCCTGCCTGTATGTATGTCTGTGTGTGGTGTCTTGGCAGTTGTGAGCTGCCAAGTGGGTGCTGGGAATTGAACCAGGGTCCTCAGGAAGAGCAACAAGTGCTCTTAACCACTGAGCCATTAGAGAAGTCATCTTAATTGGTTCAAAACAAGAAAGAGCTGAGATCACTTTGCCCAAAATGTCCCACTCTAAAGTGATCCACTAGGATCATTTTAACAATGGGAAAAGCGCCGGGTGGGTGGTACACACCTCTAATCCCAGCACTTGGAGGGCTGAGGCAGAGGCAGATAGATCTATGTGAGTTCAAGGCCAGCCTGGTCTACAAAGCAAGTTCCAAGACAGTCAGGACTGTTTCACAGAAAAATCCTGTCTCAGAAAACCAAAAGTAAATAAAATTTTTAAAAAATGGCAAAACCTAAAACCTGGATGCATAAGGCTCATTTGTTTTTGGTCATTCCTTTGAAGTACTAAAAGTGAGACACAGAGCTGGGCTCTGTGGCATAAGGCTGAAGTCTCAGGTAATCAAAGGCGCTTCAAATACACACAACATAACCATTACACAGACCAAGGAGGTCCCCAAAAGCATTGCAGAGGGCAGGATAGATATGACCACAAGTACCTACAGGGTTGTAAGGTCGGTGCAGGATTTTCCACAGGGAACATTGTCCAGTTTAATCTATCTATATTCCTATAATTACATCACCTCCAAAACAACCTGACCTAGTCTTGATGTGGCTGCAAGTCTAAGAGCTGCCTGCATGGTCAGCCAGCACATTAAACGTGCTTCCCCACGTCCAATTTTCTGAACTATTACTTTTAATCATCCTTTTTAAAAATAAATGGCAATGCAGTTTGTTTCCCCCAAAAGCTCTTCCCAGGTGGCAAAAAGGCTAATTAGCAACAGAAGCTCTTTCTCTGAAGCTTCTGAACTGGCACAACAGCCCATTTTGTATGGTGACAGTCTGCTTCTTACACAAAGGCAATAAATGCTATAAAAATACTGACAACCAACAGCTTTGTATGAAGGGTAACTAACTGTTCCGCCTAATCTTCCAGAAAAATAAATGTCTTTCACACCTATCAAAAATCTATCAGTGAATTTGTTGTAGAAAATGTTACATTAAGGAAAAAAGTTAATTGTTGTACCAAAGACTGAAAGTAAAATACTAACATGTATACCAAAGAAAACGTTCAAATTGTCAGCATAGGTTCTGATTATTTTTTGACTCTTTTTTTACTCTTAATGTTTTGGAATGATGAGAGTTTAAATTATGATTTTAATGGGAGACTGAAATCCCGAATCCATTGCCTCTAAAAGCAAGTACATCTCTAAACAGTAAGTACTACAACCCTGTCATCTACTCAAGATTAACCAGAGCCTATCAGTCTGATTTCTAAAATGCTGGTGACATCACCTCTGTAGAACCCAAATCAATTGTTCACAGGCCACCAGTCTGCTAATGTTTCAAGGCTGGTGAGACGGTTTGGTGTGGGACCAGTGTGATGGCGCACACCTCTAATCCCAGTATTGGCAGGCAGATCTCAGCACTGGCAGGAGCTCAAGGTCAGCCTGGTCTACAGAGCAAGTTCCAGGACAGCCTGTCTACAAAAAGAAAGCTCAAGAATTCCAACCTCATCGATGGGCTAATATAAGGGATCCATAATTTGATGACATTACTGGGGAGAAGGAAAGAAACAAGAGGCAGAGCCTAGCTGGACAAAATAAATCACCATGAATAATGTCTCCTATCCTCACCAGTGAAGAGATGAGCAGCTCTACTCCATTATGTCCCCTCCACAATGCCCGTCTTCACCACAGGACAAAAACAGCACAGCCATATGACCATGAACTGAAACTTTAAGCCCTGATCTCTTAGTCATTTGTCACAAGCACAAAACATCAACTAACACAAAGTAAAACTCCTTGGAAATACTTTGACAAAATTTATGCTATCAATAGAAAAATTCAAAAGTACAGGCTCTACCTATTTCTCACCTACAAAGACAGGTAAAGAAGACAATTCTAAACTTTTTTGGTTCTGTTTGCCATGTAACCCTGGGTGGCCTAGAACTAGCTATGTAGACCAAACTCCCCAAGACCCACCTACCTGTATCTCTTGAGTGCTGGAATTCAAGTTGTATGCCACTATGCCAGGCACATAAATTCTTAAATACACTTAACTACATTTACTTTTTACTTAGCATGTGCCCATGTACAGGTCAGAGGACAAGCTGTGAGGGGTTGGTTCTCATTTTCTACCACGTGGTCCTAGGACTCAAACTCAGGCTCTCAGGCGGACAGAAGTGCCTCACTCCCAAGACATTGTCCTGCTTAGTCAGTAACTTTTCAGTCTGACGTACTCACCATTCACAGCTAAACAGAAGTCCATTTTCTTTAGCATTCTTGGTCTTAACTTTACTTTTGTAGGAATGAAACAAAAGCTAGCTGACAGTCCCTTAAAAGCTGTGAAAGTACACATGTTCTCAGGGAGGCATGTTTGTAAGACCTGTAGCCTTTTTTTTTCTCTTTTTTTGGACTTTCAAGACATGGTTTGTCTGTGTAGTTTTGCAGCCTGTCCTGGAACTCACTCTGTAGACCAGGCTGGCCTGAAATCACAGAGATCCATCGGCCTCTGCCTCCTGAGTGCTGGATTAAAGGCCTGCATCACCACTACCCGTTTTTTTTTTTGTTTGTTTGTTTGTTTGTTTTTAAGAAAAAGGGTCTAAACTGGGTGACAATGGCTCACACCTTGAATCCCAGCACATGGGAGGCAGAATTAGTCAGATCTCTGCGAGTTCGAGACCAGCCTGGTCTATAAGAGCAAGTTGCAGGACAAGCTACAGAGAAACCCCGTCTCGAAAAACCAAATAAATAAATAAATGGGGAAAAAAAGAAACAGGATCTATACAGCCCACATGGGCTTTAAACTCAACACCCTATTCTACCTACAGTATAGGGCAATTGTCTAAGTATGCATCAACACACTCAGCTTTTTTTTTTTTTTTTCCAAGGAAGGGTCTCATTATGGAGGACAGCAAGTTTGTGATCCTTATGTTTTAACCTCTCCAATGCTGGGATTATAAGTATATTGGTTCCAAGTTTTGGTTTTCTTTCTTTTTTAAAATTTATTTAGCCAGGCAGACACCTTTGATCCCAGCACTCAGGATGCAGAGGCAGGCGGATCTCTGTGAGTTCGAGGCCAGCCTGGTCTACAAGAGCTAATTCCAGGACAGGCTCTAAAAATACAGAGAAATCCTGTCTTAAAAAAATATATATTTCTTATGAATATAGTGTTCTACTTGCATGGACAACTGCAGGCCATAAGAGGGCACCAGATGGTTGAGAGCCACCATGTGACTGTTGGGAATTGAACTCAGGACCTCTGGAAGATCAGCCTGAGTTACCTCTCCAGCCCAGTTCCAAGTTCTTTATGCACCTAAACAATTTCTAGTTCACTCTCTTACAGTATATCGAGAACCAAAAACCATAGAGCAGAGACCACTTATGCTACCTCCATGTCAAAGACTATGGATAGCATGTTCTAAGAACAGAGAGGAATCCACAGCACCTCAAAGTGGCTTATGTTCAAATCCTGGGTCAGCTGCTACCAGCTACAGGGTGGCACAACTCTGGTGACCCACAGCATATGCTTACTACGACACCTGCATCAGACAGTCTACCACAAATCAAGGACTTCTGGGATCATAGCTGATTCCTTTACTTCCAGTTCTCTGGAGTCTTCTCAGGCTCCTATTTTCTCCCATGGACTATACATGCACATAAAGCAGACATACATGCAAACAAAACACTGATACACAAAGGAATTAAGAATAAAAATATCTTTAAATAAACCAAACCAACCAACCAACCAACAATTGCCTACGGTTGTATTTGGCTGTAATCTTAGCAGCTAGAAAAGGTGGCTATAGTAGTTAACCTCGAGTTTGCTATCAGCCAGCCTGGCCGATTGGTTAGCTCCAGATCCACTAGGACTGTGTCTCAAACTGTATGTTAGAGTAACAAGCTATCTGACACTGACATCCAAACACCCCCACATTACAAGTACATACACACACGCTTGTCAAGATGAACTTCAACAATTCTGAGAAAGAACCCTGGCAGAGGCACTCACCAGACCAATTCTCCTAAGCTTGTTTCTCCCACCCTGGGACTTAAACATACTTGGCCAGGCTTCACACTGCCTGGCTATCTACCATAGACTGTCTCAGTCTCTCTCACGCTTGGCAACTATCTATGTAATTAATGCCTACAACAAACTTCAAATTTTATTGTTTCTACCTCCTAAGTACTGGGATTATAGGCACACGTCACCACACCGAGTTTTTTAATGGGATGCTAAGAATCAAAGCCAGGGCTATGTGTATAACAGATAAGCATGCTACTGATCTATGCTGTCCCCCAGCTTCCTCTTCTTTTGTTTATGAAGTGTGCTAGGATTGAAGCCATAACCTTGGACATACTAGGCTATTCTATCTGAGTTGTATCCCAGTTTATTTTGAGTTTTTTATAATTAAACTTATAGCTTTTGTGGGCCAGGCACTATGGCACACACATGACTACAAAGAGAAAAAGGCTGGAGAGACGGTCAATGGTTAAGAACATTGGTTGCTCTTCAGGAGACCCAGGTTCTAATACCATCACCCATACCGTGGTTCACAACCATCTGGGAGGACCCAATGCCGCCTTCTGACCTGTGAGGGTACGAGGCATACAAGTAGTGCATAAGCATACATGCTGGCAAAAAAAAAAAAAAAATCAGGACCAGGAGTGTAGCCTACTGAGTCTACAGACGGAATTAAAGTCTGGCTAATAATAAAATTAAAGGGTTAGACCTTTCTGCCTTAGCAACCCATAAATAAAAGGCAGTAGAGAGCACTCCGGTCGAGACTCTGCCTGTTGTCCTCTTTTCTTACTGTCTTGGCTTTAGAGACAGGGTTTCTCTGTGTAGTACTGGTGGTTGTCCTGGAACTCGCTTTGCTGGAATTAAAGATGTGTACTATCTCTGCCCAGCCTGTTGTCCTCTTGAAGTATATTTTTTTTGCTTGTCTTTTTGAGACAGGGTTTTTTCTGTGTATCTTCGGCTGTTCTGAAACTCATTCTGTAGGCCAAATTGTCCTCAAACTCAGAGATCTGCCTGTCTCTGCCTCTCCAGTGCTGGGATCAAAGGTGTGCGCCAGAACACCGCAGGGTGGTGGCAGCACACATATTTAGTCTCAAAACTTGAGAGGTAGAAGCAGGGAATCTCTGTGAGTTCAAGGCCAGCATCTAAAAGAACAAACTGATAAACTTTAAGGTAGACAGGGTGGTTCAAATTCATAATCTCAACAGTTGGAAGGTGGAGGCAGCAGGATTAGAACTTCACACCTTTAATCCCAGCATTTAGGAGACTGAGACAGGTGGATCTAGTTCTAAAACAGCCAAGGAGACTGAGACTATCTCAAAAACCAAAACACAGTTGATGGCTCACTAGGTAAAGGGATCTGTCAAGCCTGATGACCTGGTCTGCTAAGCAAGTTCCAGGACAACCAGAGCTATTACACAGAGAAGCCCTATTTTGGTCTTAAAGAATACTGAGACTGAGGCAATGGGGACTTGGATGATGTACTACTCTGGAAAGCATCTTTAAAAACTAAGAATGTGGAATATACCAACCACTTGGTTCAATAATCTCATTTCTAGCAATTTATGCTAGAAAAGTAATCAAAAGCTGTACAAAGATATTCACACAGAATGTTGTGGCTGAAGTTAAAATCACGTGATGTCTAATAGAACGAAAACAAAAAAAAAAATCAATTGCTGCCTAGACTCTCTGGTTACTGATAGCTTTATACATGAATAAATGTAATTTAAATTGAATTCATAAAAATGCAAAAAGGGGGGAGTGCAGAACACAGCGGACTGCATCTGTAGTCCTAGCATCGGAGGTAGCTGAGGCAGGAGCGCCAAAACTTCATGCCCAACCTGGGCTACAGTGTAAAATGAGACGAAAAGTGGGGGTAATGAAAGACCGGTCACTGCAGTGCTTGCCGCATGAACACGAGGACCTGAGACTATCTGTGTACAGATGATAACTCAGAGGCTGGGTGCAGCATCAAATGCTTATAATCTTAGCACACCGAGGCAAGATGAATTTTTTTAGTTCAAGGTCACCTTGGCCAAGAGAGAAACAGGAGAAGACTAAGAGACCTATCCAGAAGTTTACACTGAAATAAGACACCGCACCACATTTTTTTTTTTTTTTGGAGTCCCAGGTCTTACAGCCCAGGTTGGCTTTACACTTTGTAATCCAGGTTGGTAACATTCAAAGCATGCTATCACCTGCAAAACAAACAAAGCTACCAAGTAAATACTATGTCTATGTCAATGTTTCTCAACCTGTGGCTCCTAACCCCTTCCACAGGGGTCACCTAAGTCTATCAGAAAACCACAGATATTTACACCATAATTCAGAACAGTAGCAAAATTAGTTATGAAATAGCAACGAATATAAAATTTGGTTGGGGGGGGTTGGCAGTGGTGGTGATGCGCACCTTTAATCCAGCATTTGGCAGGCAGAGGCAGGCAGATCTCTGTGAGTTTAAGGCCAGCCTGATCTACAAGAGTTAGTTCCAGGACAGGCTCCAAAACTTCAGCAAAACCATGTCTCAAAAAACCAAAAAAAAAAATTTGGTGGTTGGGGAGGGGGGTCACCACAACATAAGGAAGTGTATTAAAGGATTAAAGCATTAGGAAGGCTAAGAACTGCTCACTGATCTATGTGATAAACACCAGGAAGAGTGAAATTTTAGAATTTGCAGGTGATCGGCAGCCAGCACCCTGGCTCTCTAAGAAAACATGAGACAGTTTGGTGTGGTGGCAAACTCCTGTTAGCAATCCCAACAGTAGGGAGGCAGGTGAAGGGTGAGATCGAAGACAGTCAACACGCCTTTAATACCAGCACTTGGGAACCGGGGAGGCAGAAGCAGGCGAATCTCTTGTGTTTCAGGCCACTCTAGTATACGCATCGAGTTCGAGGACATCCAGAACTACACACAGACCCTGTCTTGGGAGGGAAAAAGGGTATGAAATTGTCAAAGAATAAAATCTACAAAAAATCTCAAAAGTTAACAAATATTTAACTCAACGAGAAAAAGATGTTTCTACTGTACTATCAAAGTTGACATTTATACCATAATATTTTACCTGTAATGAATTGCATCGGTTTCTCATTTTGTCAAGAGATTTTGAAGAGTATTTTATCTTCAAAATCAAAGAGGAATGCCGTATTAGACACAAGTGAATTCGGAAGGAAATATGAGATGGTACTACAGACCCAAATGAATTTGTGTGTTCCAGAAATTACTACCTAGAGTTACGGGGTGGGAGTGGCGGCTTGTGCATGAGACTTGCAAACGTTGACAACAACAAACAATCCCTGACGGTGACAACTCAGGTCACGGTGGTGGCTTCCAGACTCGTTCCATCTTGACGTGTTGAGAGCTTTCCAGTGAATGTGGCAGGACGACACACACGGGAAAGATAACCGTTGGGCACCATTCGCAGCACGGAAGACCTTGGCCTCTCCGTCCAGTACCGGAGCTGCCTGAGGCAAGCATTCAGACAGGCCGCGAATGGCTCGCCAGCTCTCGGGTTTACTGGGGCTGACGCTCCTGTGACCGCGAACGATTCGGCTCTGAGACCGACTTCACTGTAATGCTTACCCTACAGGAGGGCGTAGCGCGCACGCAGTCCGCTGAGGGGTGGAAAAGCCTGTAAAAGTCGGGCGTGGCCCGACCTTCGGGGCCCGGCACAGTCAGGACCCGGGCAAGAATCTGCGGGGGAGAAAAAGGAGAGAGGGGCGGAAGGCAGATGGAGCACTACCTGAGGATGTTGTGTGCTTCCATACTCCGATTCTGGTTACTCGAGCACACCACCGCCACCCGCAACGGCGAGGACGGCATAGCACCGATCGCACTACCCACTGCGCTCGTTATGGAGCTCCCACCTAGAAGCCGGCTTCCGCCCGAGGAAGATGGCGGAAACCGGAAGTCAGCAACGCGGAAGTGAGGGCGACGGAGATACGTGCGGAGGTCCGCGCTGCTTTCCCGGACACGCACTACGCACTGCAGCAGGCTCGGGAGAGCGACCGGACGACGCTGCGTGAGTTTAAGGCGAGGGTAGCTAAGGCCGATGCTCGGAGCCGTTTATACCAGCGTCTGACGTCACAGGACCCGCGCCGGAAAAGGGAGTGACATCCGCCGCGCATGCGTCCGGGGCGTCTTACATGGTCCTCGCCGTTGATGACACTCTGGACGGAGCGCCTGCGCAATATTGGAAACTTCGGGCGGTTCGTATGGTCTGAGGAAACCCTCTCAATCTGGTTTCCTCCGTGGCCGCTCCACCAACGTCGGAAATGTATCTGTGCGCCAGCACTTTGTTTATGCCCCGTCTCTATAACGAGTTTCTCTTCCTCCGGAAGTTCCTCGTTTCCCTTGGAGAGCCCTTTGAAGTTTTAACATATAAGTGATAATGAGAAGATTCCGGTGGAAGCTTCATCCCAGCCCCTGGCATCCATATACCCAAAGAGTCTCGAATGTGCTGGTGGAAGTTCCACCACAAGTCCCCTCCTCTCCCATCTCTCAAACCTGCCACATCTCAGAAAGACTGCTAAATGATGACCGCACCCCCAGAGATGCTCAAGACCACTCCAACAGGGTTTTTAAGTGACCCCCAAAAACCAGATACGTGGGTTTTCTAGAGAGAGAGAGAGAGAGAGAGAGAGAGAGAGGGAGGAAGGGGAGGGGAGGGAGAGGTGAGAGAGAGGAGAGAGAGAGAGACAGAGAGAGAGAGATAAGCTTGTAGCCTGTTTGCCCTGTTGCTTTATCTATCTCCAATTGTCAAGAAAAGAAGGGGTGGGACTGTGGGAAGGGTATTAGATGGGTGAATGGGTGATTTGGAGATTCTGAGAACTCTCTTGAGGTTTGGGCTACAAGAAACAAAACATGGTCCATTTTTACTGTGAGACACATTTAAAGATCATTAAGCACAAGGCACCAAGCCCCTACCTTTCCTAGCTGACAGCCAATGACGGCTTGTCTAGGCACTCCAGTTTTTCCTAAGATTGACAAGTTGCTATGGGAAGAGAATCTGGATCCCCAGGATAGATAAGGCTTTGTGTCCTCAGCTAATAAGAGGAGAAACAAGGGGAGGCAGCAACAGTGAACACCAGGAAGATTGTAACTCCTTTAAAAAAACTCAGTCAAAAGGACCTAAAGAGGGTGAAGAAATGAAATCAGGTATAATATATATACACATAGATATATATTTATGTTTTGTTTTACAAGACAGGGTTTCTCTGTAGCTTTGGAGCCTGTCCTGTCCTAGCTCTTATAGACCAGGGTATCCTCTAACTCACAGAGATCCACTTGCCTCTGCCTTCCAAGTGCTGGGATTAAAGGTGTGTGCCACCACCGCCTGGCTGCCTTACTTTTTAAAAAATGTGTTTTGGCCTACTTATGTAAGATTGTAAATTGGATAAATAGAAAAATAGGCTGTGAGGCTTGATCATCTCAAGCAGCAGTCTTTAAACTGTATTGGATGTAGAACTCAGACATCTGGACCATACACTCCTATCAGAGATTTCTTAGGGGGTCTTCATTGATCAAACCCGAGTTTTCTTAACCCAGAATGAACCCACAGCCTTTCATTTCCTGTGGAAAAAAAGCAAAACCTCTTCTCCAGTATAACATATCTTTTGACTTAAATTTTGAAGTCAAAGAATTTTCAAAATATATATGTTGGATTAATCCAGCAGCATTTATAATCAGATGTCTTTTAGCAGCTGTTGTCCCTTCCTCAAACAATTCAGACAATACAATAACATACAGTATCCAGATTCTCTGTTCATTTTCCATCTTTACATAACTTTATTTTAAACTCTATTCCTTTATATTTATTTTTAATTTTTGGTGTTTGAGACAGGGTTTCTCTGTGTATTTTGGGCTGTCCTGGAACTCACTCTGTAGACCAGGCTTTCCTTGAACTCACAGAGATCTGCCTGCCTCTGACTCCCAAGTGCTGGGATTAAAGGTGTGTGCCACTACACCCAATTTCTCTCTCTCTTTCTTTCTCTCTCTCTCTCTCTCTCTCTCTCTCTCTCTCTCTCTCTCTGTGTGTGTGTCTGTCTCAGTCTCTCTAAGGGCTTTATCCTTTTTCTTTTCTCTACCAAGTCTACAAATATTTTTAAACACACTAAATCGTTTAGAGGTTTTTTTCCCCATCTGAATCTATCTTTACTGTATACTTCTCTTCTTAGCACATGAGTCTTTTATTTGCTAAGCGATGTGGCTAGGATTGGAGCCATGACTTTGACGGTTAAATCCACCTCATTCTTTAGCTTTATAAGAGTCTAGCTTCCTGATGGAGGTATTGGCAAGAGCCATGTTTATTGCCACAACTCTATGGAGTTTTAAGGTTTCTGCCACCACCAAGAAGCATGCTGTCTGCTATTCATAAACACCATTTAAGTGGGTTTTTTTTGGGGGGGGGCTCTTAAAAGAGTTACAAGGTTTTTGCAACTCAAGCTGAGTCAGGAAGCCTCTCTTAAATGAGATATGCTTGCCTCTAGCAAACAGAGCCCCACCTGAGAAAATGTTGCTACCAAGAAGCCATGCTTAACTCTGTTCTTTTGTGTCTAGAATTACATCCCATGCTCTCTCAGGTTTTATGGGGATATAATTGTCCACATTGGTGCCTTTGTTGACCGAGGCCTCTGTGTGCTTCTTTGGGACTGAACAGCTGAGGGACTGGGCGGGACAGAAACCTCTGTCAACAGCTGTATATTTTATAAGGCTGCATAACCTTCAAAAAATTAAATTTTGGGCAGCTGAGCTTTGGGGGCCGCTTTCTGGGGCCTGCTGGGAACAGGACTTCTAGAAGACACTATGTCTGGAAGGCTGTGGCGCAAGGCCACGTTTGCTGGCTATAAGCGAAGTCTCCGGAACCAGAGAGAGCACACGGCTCTTCTTAAAATTGAAGGCGTTTATGCCCGAGATGAAACTGAATTCTATTTGGGCAAGAGATGCGCTTACGTGTATAAAGTGAAAAACAACACAGTGACACCTGGAGGCAAACCGAACAAAACCAGAGTGATCTGGGGGAAAGTCACTCGGGCCCATGGGAACAGTGGCATGGTCCGTGCCAAATTCCGAAGCAACCTTCCTGCAAAGGCCATTGGACACAGAATCCGTGTGATGCTGTACCTATCCCGGATTTAATGAAAAGTAAATAAATAAAAGTAGAAAAAAATTAAATTTTGTGCAGAAAAAATGGGGGGGGATCTATGGTAGCATGTCCCTAGGGCCTGGCACCAGTGGGACAGCAAGCAGCCTCCACTTGCTATGCAACCCCTTGGGTTATACTGTTGGACTCTAGTGTCCAAACCGAGAAGGAGTCGCCCCCAGAGACCACCTCATATACCACAGCTGATGCAAAAGCATGAGGATTTTATTAATTCTATCATGACAGGGTCCCTCAGCATTCGGGAAGCCGAGAGACCCCAACAGTCTACTTTTAAAGGAGAAGGCCCCATAGAAACAAGAGGGGTTGTTCCTTGACAATTATGATTGACTTGTTTGAAAAGGGCTAATACCAATAATTGACTGGAGAGCTATTGTCAGATCAGATGAGGTAAGAGGTCATTTTGACCCCGTTTTCCAGGGGACTGAGTCAAAACATACATGTATGGGTAATTGTTCAGGAACTGAGTATGTGCGTGTGTAGCTGTTAGGTCCTTGGTTCCCAGGGGAGGAGGGGAAGCACTAAGGCATGGAGGCTGAGAGGGTTTGGAATTGTCAAAAATGGCTTCAGAATTGTCTTAAAGTCTTACAATACCTGGTCTAGCTCTGGAGTTTTCACACAGCCCCTAGGCATTCCTTTGACTTACAGATACCTTTTGTTGTCGTATGTGAATCTTGACTGAGAGTTTCCCACGGATACAAAGCCTATGCCAAACCCTGAAAACCGTGGTACCTCATGAAGCAGGTGTCTGCACTTGACATTGTATTGTCGTTGGTGAACTTCTATCAGTTTGTTTTCAGATATGGAAATCTTCTAGCTAAAGTGTAAGTACAGGAAAATAAAGGTGCAGGGAGGAGAAAGGAAGGAGTTGCAGTCCACGGAGACTGAGACCCTGCTACTGCAGAGGCTACGTTCATTCTTGTGTGTCTCCGAGTCTTCATTTCTTGGACCTGTGTAAACTCACCCCCGCCCCCGGCCCAAATATTCGCAACACTTCACACTAAATTGTAGATTTCACTAAAATGCACGGATTTTCTCCAGAATGAAATAGAAACAAGGACATGGATTTGCCTGTGTCTGAATATTTGTGACAATAGATCTGTAGGCACGGAAAGGAAGTTAAGAAACTCAGAAGCCTAGTGGTTGGGGCACCATCCTCATTGATAGCGAAGTCGGCCATCATGGTTCTTCATGTTTCTGAGAAGAAAAAGTTTGAGAATCTGTTGAGAGATAAAGCCCACCAGAGACCATCACACTTGTAGGACCCAGTCTTCCCTTACTCCCTGGGGTGCGTCTCCAGGACAGTTCTGGTCAGCCAGCTAAAGCTTCCTGCTAGTCCCTGGGCTCACTCTGCCATAGCCTGGTGATTTAGCTGTAGGGCCTTGCTTCATCTTTGGTTTGGTAATTTCCCACCTGCCTGGGAGAAGTTCCCAAGGCGCCAGTTTCCCCACTGCCTGGAAAGGAATTCCTACTGCGCCAGGTTCCTCCCGGCTGGGAAGGAATTCCTTTATTGGGGCCCTAGTACATTAGCTCTACAAAAGGTGAATAAAGTGGCATTCAGCTCCTGACGAATGACCCAGGTCTCGTGTGTGTGTGTGTGTGTGTGTGTGTGTGTGTGTGTTTCTCTTTCAATCTCCAGGCCTTTGCCCTGACTTGTGATCGGTATGGAGGCACGCGAACCGTACAGAGAGGGTAACGCAGAATCGGGTGTTACACACACTAACACTATTAGTGACAAAACGAATGTCTTTATTGTTGCTCAGGGGCTGCACAGAGAACTTTCCCAAATCATGTAGCCTTGAGCCTTACAGCTCTTTGTCTTTTATGTACAAAACACATATCTTGGTTAGCACATTCCAGTTAGCAAGAAGCAGAACTACAGAAACCAAAAAGCAAGATTAATACATTTAGGGACTTTTTCTTGGGGACTTTTCTGGAACTATGGACCACGTCTTCATTTCTATTTTGGTAGGTGTCAGGGCCCATGTGCGAGGTTTAAGGGCAGAATGGTGTCTAACACACCATCTGTCGGTGCTAAAGTTTGGGAATCTGTTAAAACCAGGTGCTAAAAATCCTTAAGGGCCTCTCTGATATGGTCAAGGGGACAGTATAAAGAATCATGTGAGCCAGGTGATAATGCATACCTTTAATCCCAATACTTTAACCCAGAACAGCCAGGGCTACACAGAGAAACCCTAAAAAACCTAAGAGAAAAAAGGAAGAAGCATTCATTTGTTTTGTAGGACTTGGGGGTTTGAGGGATGAATGAAGACACATTGCCCTCGTTCACAATATTTACTATTTTAAAATCCTGTTGCTAGGAGTGGCGTTCCTTTTTGATTGTTTGTTTTGTTTTGGGCTCTTGGTTGTTTTTTTGTTTAGTTTTGTTTTGTTTCTGGTATTTTGAGACAGTCTCACTGTATAGCTCTGCCCTGGAACTCCCTATGTAGATCAGGCTGACCTGAAATTCACAGAGATCTGCCTGTCTCTGCCTCCCAAGTGCTGGAATTAAAGGCGTGTGCCACTGTCTTGACACCAACCTCTCCCCTCTCTGCTCTGTCTTGGAACTTAATGGCTGAGCAGCTACATACCTGCTCATCCCATGCCTTTTTCTGTGGTGCACAAGCTGCTCCCATCCGTTGTCTCTTTAGTAGACACCTGCCCTGCTTGCCAAGCTCTATCTCAGTCACCTTAGTCACTGATTGAGTAGAACTGATGCCCCTTCTTTCAGAAAGCCTTCCCCTCCTGCTTCCTTCCTCCACTGTCCTTTGTCTGCCCCCAACACCACACCACATTCAACTTGCCCATATGTTTCTGAATGTTCTTTTTGGATCTATATGCTCTGCTTATAGATTCTGAGCCTTAAAGGAGTTCATATATAAATACATACATATATACATACACACACATACATACATGAAACCTAGGGCCTTATACATGCTGAACAAGAGTTCTGCCATCGATCTGCATCCCATCTTCTACTATGCATAGACCTGTCCCAATCTGGGTAGGATGGTACATGCCTATACTCTCAGTATTTAGGTTGTGGGCACAGTAGAATCAGTTCAGGATTAATCTCAGCTACAAAGAGTTTGAGGCCAGTCTAGGTTACTTGATCTCTATCCCTAAAGAAAGCAAAACAAAAGCTACTGTCTCTTCACAGGTCTTCACCTGAGTGCTCCCAGATCGTACTGAAGGCGAGGGCTGAAGTGACATCACAGCCCGGGGCACATTGGGTACTCAACCCACTGAGACTGTGGTGTTGGACTTCGTCACTGTCTCAAAGTATGATGTGGGAAACCTAACCTGAAAAACTGTGTGTGGGTGTGTGTGTGGGGGAGTTGCCTGCATGCATGTCTATGTATGTATGACTGGAGCCCCCGGAAGCCTGAAGAGAACATCAGAATCCCTGAGACTATCATTACAGATGGTTGTGAGCCACCACATGGGCGCTGGAAATCCAACCCAGATCTTCTGGAATAGCAACTATTGTTCTTAAATGCTGAGCCAATTCTCCAAACCGAGGACAGTTGTTTTTTGTTTTTTGTTTTAATTAAGACAGGGTCTCTCTATGTAGCCCTGGCTGGTGTGGAACTCACTATGCAGACCAGGTTGGCCTCAAACCCCCAAGTGCTGGGATTAAAATGCTACCATGTTTGGCTAGGACAATGTTTTACAACCAGAATAAGACAAATACCTAGTAAATCACAAATATAGCATTTAAGTAAAAAAAAAAACAAAACTTTGTTATCTTTCTAGATATATGACTATACCTGTGAAATCAACAAAACACGTTTTCCTTCATACCACTTTGTAATCTTTCCTGCCTTACCCTCTTCTAACACTCAGTCATCTCCCCAGGCAACTCACTACTACTCAGACAGCAGTAACAGTGTTTCCTCTTACTATAATCTGCGTATTTTAGAGTTACAAAGTATCATGTAGTCCAGGCTGGCATCAAAATCCATGCATAGGAGCCGGGTGGTGGTGGAGCATGCCTTCAATCCCAGCACTCGGGAGGCAGAGGCAGGTGGATCTCTGTTAGTTTGAGGCCAGCCTGGTCTACAAGAGCTGGTGCCAGGACAGCTAGGGCTGTTACACAGAGAAACCCTGTCTCAAAAACAAACAAACAAACAAACAAAAGAGTCGACATAAATGTGATAATTACTTTGAGTTCCTGACCCTCTCCCTCACATCACCAGTGCCTATCTTTAATTTTTATTTATTTTGGAGACAGGGTTTTTCTATGTAACCCTGGCAGTCTTGGAACTTGCTCAGCATCACAAGTGTTGAGATTAAAGGCACATGCCACCATGCCGAGTTTCCTTACTGCCATGTTGCTTTCTATTGTTTAAACATAGCGCATTTTGTTCAGTCACCTGCAGATGGGTATTTGAGCTGTCTCGGCTCTAGTCTCGGGCTATTACAGATACCTCATATGAGTGAACAATTCGTACAAATACTTTCATTTTGCTTGAGTTAATACCTGCAGATAGAGTAGAGTAGGGGTTTTCTTTTTTTCTTTCCTTTTTTTTTTCCTTTAGAGTTTTTATGGCAGGGTCTCACTGTGCAGCCGAAGCTAGCTTCAAATTTGTAATCCTCCTGTCTCACCCTCCTGAGTGCTGGAATTACAGGCATGTGCCACCATGCCCAGCCTGTGTGTGTGTGTGTGTGTATGCATGCATGCATGCCTGCACGCACTCACGCAAACTCTTCACATTTGGGTGAAGAAAATGTCAAGGGGCCAGGTATTGTGGCACATGGCCTTTAGTCCCAGCATTCTGGAGGCAGAGGCAGGGGGAAATCTCTGTCAGTTCTAGTCTCTCTATCTAGCAAGTTCCAGCACAGCTATGACTTCACAGTGAGATTTGTCTCAACAATAAATAAATAAACAAAGAAATAAAAGAAGAAAGGAAGGGAAGAAGAAAAACTGCTGAGAGCATGAGGACACAGCTTCAGTGGAAGAAGCACTTGACCAACACGTAGAAGGACCTTAATTTAATTCCCAGCATAGACAGGGCCTTATCTGTAATCCTGGCTGGTTAAAGCAATCCTCTTGCCTCAGCCTACAAAGTGATGAAGTCATGTGACTATTCCACCATGTTTGGCAATAGGCAGAGATGTATGTTGTTTTTGTTTTTGTTGTTTGAGACAGGGTTTCTCTGTAGCTTTGGAGTCTGTCCTGTAACTAGCTCTTGGAGACCAGACTGACCTCAAATTCTCAGAGATCCATCTGCCTCTGCCTCCCAAGTGCTGGGATTAAAGGCGTGCACCACCACCACCTGGCTCATAGGCAGAGATTTAATTTTTTTTTTACATTCCTTTATTTTGTGTGTGTGCACATGGACCATGCACACGGAGGGGTCTGACAACAATCTCAGAAACTGGTGCACTTCCTTCACTGTGTGAATCCTAGGAATCAAATCAGATCATCGGGTTTGACAGGTCCTTTGCCTAGTGTGCCTTCTCACCAACCTGTGGTTTGGTTCTTAAGATAGTCTCAAATTGCCAAGGCTGGCCTTCTAATTCTCCTGATTCCACATTTCCAGCTTCTGGGCATATGTGTTTAAAACACCATACCTATCTTAAATTTTTTAATTTTTAAAGTTTATTAATTTGTTTTTTATGATACATGTTGTGTAAAATAGAAAAAATATGCTGGGCATGATTTTGTTGTTTTATTTTTGAGACAGAGTTTCTTTGCATAATAGCGTTGGCTGTCCTGGAACTTGCTTTGTAGACCATGCTGGCCTCGAACTCAGAGAGATCCACTGCCTCTGCCTCTCAAGTGCTGGGATTAAAAGCATGCACCACCACCGCCTGGCACTGGATGGGATTAATGGTAAACTATTCCTTGTAGAACAGAAAATCAGAGAAGCTGAAGGTATAACTAGAAACTTCAAAATTGAGATGGGGGATGAAATTCAGTTGGTAGAATGCTTACCTATACACAAAACATTAGATCTGATACCCAGCACTGTATAAGGTCATGTCTGGTGGCCCATCAATTACTTCAGCACCTGAGAGGTCAAGGAAGGAAGATAAAAGTTCAAGCTCATTCTTTTTTAAAATAGTTTTTTAAATGAATTTATTATTTATACAGTGTTCTGTCTGCATGCCAGAAGAGGGAACTCGATCAAATTACAGAGGGTTGCTGGGAATTGAACTCAGGACCTCTGGAAGAGCCGTCAGTTCTCCTAGACCTCTGAGCCATCTCTCCAGCCCCTTCAAGCTCATTCTTGACTAATGAGTTGGAAACTATCCAGGGCTACAAGAGACTGTCTCAAAAAAATAAAACAGGAGAGTTAGGGAGGGAGAGAGAGAGAGAAAAGAGGGAAGAGGAGGAAGAGAACTGTGAAGGCAGGCAGGAGCGGTGGTACGTACCTGCAATACTCAGGAGTTGAAGTCTCACACTTTAATCTCAGCAGCGGGGAGGCACTGGCTGCAGATCTCTGGGAGCTCAAGGCCAGCTTTGTCTACAGAGCAAGTTTCATGGCAGTCAGGACTACACACTGAAACCCTATCTCAAAAGCAAAATTTTCCTCAGTCACACTAGCCACATTTAAGTGCTCAAAATCCACACTGACTAGGAGGATGTCCTAAGCCCTTGTAACAGTGAGTGAGTGCTTCTGGTGGCTTCTGTGTGTAGCTCAGCATATGTAGGTTCTAGAAGAAGCTGGTCATTCCATAGAAACACTGACACTCCCCTCATGGGGGTTCAATTCATGCAAAGAAAATGGCTACGGATTATCCTGGTAGGCTAAGGTGGTCACATGCCATGACTGGGTTTTGGAGGGTAGGCAGAGCAGAGGGTTTCGTTTCCAGCAGAAGTGCAAAATGCCCCTAGGGGATCATACTGGAAATGTCAAGAGTTGGCCTGGGATATAGCTCTGTCTGGGGCATAATTGTGGGGAACCTGGACAATAATTAAATGGACGTAATTTATTTCTTTCCATTTGGCTGATCTAAAAGTTGGGGGGGGTGTTGTTGTTTCTCTTTCCCCCGGCCTTTAACACAACATATAGATGAGAATGACTTTTTTTTCTGGTTCTTTGAGACAGAGTTTCTCTGTGTGATATCCCTGGCTGTCCTGGAACTCACTTTGTGGACCAGGATGGTCAGGAACGCAGAGATCTGCACGCCTCTGGCCAATTTCCTGAATCAAGGACATGCACCTTCATGCCTATCTGACTCTGAGCAGCTTATCCTCCACTCTCCACGTCCTGAGTGCTGGGGTACAGATGTCTGCCATGGTTCCCAATTTATACAGTGCTGGAGATTGAGCCCAGAACCTTTTCACTGTTAGGAAAGCATTCTAAACCCTGAGCTACAGCTGAATCCTGTCGAGGGACTAAGGAGGTCTCATAGAATGTTAGCACCAGACTGTGCCCAGGGAGCTAGAAGCTGGACACTAAGGAACTGCAGATAGGGCACTTCCAGAATACCAACTTCTGCCCATGCTGGCTGAAGACACCAGAATTCACCTCATAAACAGCCCAGGTCCCCAAAGAACAGCAGCTGTGCCACAAACCCCTCCCATTTCTGTCCTGGCTGTCTAGACAGCCTGCTATGTCCTCCACCCCTCAGATGAGTGGAGGCACATCCCTACACCCCCAACCCTTCTCCCACCCCCTCAAGATGAGTCACTCATCCGAGCTGGCTCATCCCTGCCTGTGCTTTTGCTTTCTTCAGGGGTCACAGGAGCACAAGAGTCCCAAGGACATTCCAGGTGGGGAGAGTGAGTGACTCACACAGTAGCCCCACGTTGGAGAGGGTACCCCCTTCTGGAGCTGCCTAACTGCTGCTTGTCACAGTGCAAATGGCTCATCACTGCATGTTGAGGCTGTTTCGAATCACTGCCAGTCCCATCCCCCACCCCCATGCCCAGTACAGCTGACCAAGAAAGAGATGCTTTCCCAAGGTCTGAGGGTGGACAAACAAGCCATGGACACCTGTCCTTCTGCCAGAACTGTCAAATCATCATTTCAGTGAACACTGCCTAGGGCTGATCCCCAACCCATCGACACCAGGAAAAGTTCAGGGCCAGCCACTGGACTGATGCTTGAGAGGCCCTTGGAGGAGGAACTAAATCCACCCTCCCTTCCCTCACCCATCACCTTCCCTCCAGCATCCCAAATAAACACGCAAGACAGTGTTTTTGGTCTGAGAGTGATGGACATTTAGATGTTGGCAACTGACCAGTGCCTCGTGGGGAGCAGGCAGAGCAAAGACAGAGAGGTAGGGGACAGTGCTGCCAGCCAGGGCTCAGGTCATTGTGGTCGCTGGGGTGAGAGTGGAGGGAAAATAGCCAGGGTCAAGTCCAGTGCTCAGAGCCTTACCCGTTCCAGTGCCCAATATCATCAGATGGCTGGGTGACCTCAGCCAGGTGCCTGTGTGTGTCAGGAGGTAGGCAAGGCCAACCTCTGCCCATTCAGATGGAGGGGCAACGTCACTGGGGGCAGATCACAGGCTCTCCACCCTCTATTGTAAGAAGGACAGGGGGTGGTGAAGTGGCTCTGTGGCCACTGAGGTCTCAAGTTGGTTGAGGCTTGGGATCCAGACCACAATTAAGGGTCTGGTTGGACGAGGCTGGCAGCTTTCCTTAAAGCCCTCATGATCCCTTCAGCTGTCCTCCTAAACAGTCCCACCCCAACACACACACACACACACACACACACACACACACACACACACAACATCGGGAAAGTCCTAATCAAGGCAGTACAAGCGAAAGGAAAAGGGTGAATCCCCAGCCTCCTAAGGTGGAGGGCACTCACCCCTGGATGCAGCAGCTGGACATTGGGCCCAGTCTGCTGAGCTACATCATGGCTCTTGGCTTCTTGGACACCCACATAGGAAGACAAAACAGGACCTGTGATCCCCTGCCCCAGACTCCTGAAAATCTCGAAGATGGTGTGTCCTCAATGGGACTCTGGCCAGAAGCATGCATAAGCCAGCCAGTCTCAGGGCCACAAATCCCCATGGACAGCAGAGGGATGATGGGTGGTTCCTGCAGTGGGGCAGAGAAACTAAGGCACAAAGCTAACCTAAGCCCACTGGGTAAGGTGGGGTGGGTACAGGATCCAGAGGTCACTCCTCCCCATCTGCAAAGCACAAAGTGACCAGGCAACGATCACGACCGAGCTCTGACAATCTGGCACGGGAAGAAAGTTCAGGTTGATGATCCTGGGTGCCAGTGAGTGGCTCTTGACAGAGGGACTGTATATTCCAGCCGGCCCGAAAAGGCCTCTAGAGATGGGGAAGACCCCTGGACGCGGCTGACACTCTAGTCTGGGCCCCATGGCCAGTCTGAGGCCTGAGTCTGGAAAGCGGACATCCAGCTGGGGCTGGCAAGGTCGTGGATGATGACAAGGTCCCTGCATGGGCTAGTCTCCATTAGGCCCTCCATGGGCATCGTAAAGAGGGAGAGAGAATGAGAGGGAAGCAGGGAAAGGGCCTAGGATCTCAGCACATTTAGGCAGGTGGAACCCAGATGGGCGGGTCGCCTTGCGCTTCAGGACTGCCTGCGCAGACTGGGTCGCCGGAAGGTCGGGTGCATGAGGTTCTCGGTGATGTAGGCCACCAGCAGGCAGATGACCACCAGCATGACACAGATGGAGCCGCCCACCGCCGTCATGGCCACCACGATCTCCTGCATAGCTGCCGGTTCGGCGGTGAACTCCACGCACTCGGCGAGCTCTGGCTGGGTGGCGGCGAGCTCAGAGCGCAGCGGCAGCGGCTGCAGGCACAAGCGGTAGCGCACGCTATCGTGCACGTCGGGCAGCAGGTAGTCGCGGCAGGAGGCGCCCAACAGCACGCGATCGCACGGGAAGCGTGTGTAGGTGCCACGCCACGAGCAGTTCAACGCGAAGACTCGCACGCGGCGCGCCTCGGCCGGAGCCAGTCGCCACTGCAGCAACACGCTGCGGTTGCGCAGGACGTGGGCGCGCAGAGAACCACCCGCCGAGACCAGCGTCACGCAGCCCGGCGCCTGGCAGCGGAAGCCCCGAACGGGGCTGCGAAAGCATAGGCGCCCACCGCCCGCCTCGGGGCCCTCGGACAGCACCTTGTAGGGGCACCAGGGCGCGTCGGAAGCCGGCTCCCAGCCCGGGGGCGTCGGGACCACAGCGGCGCCGGAGGGCGGCGCGCAGGCGGCCAGCAGCAACAGCAGCGGCGGAGCGCGCATCCTGCGGCTGGGCCGGCGCTGCGGGGCGCGGGCTCGCGAGCGCACGGGGAGCGGCGGAGGGTCACGCGGGCCGCGCCGCCCCAGCCGCTCCCGCACCCGCCCCGCGCAGGGCCCTCAGCCGCCACGGGCTCCTACCCGCCCCACGCCCACGCCCAGTGCGCTCTCGGACCCAGCGGCAGAGGCGGGGCTGCCCCGCGTCCCCGCCCCCTTAACCCTCTCTGGACCGCACCCCACGGCGCGAGAGTCCACTTACCGTGGGCAGAGGATGCGCTCTAACCTAGGGACAGGCCCTGGCAACAGTCGATGAGGACCCCTGAGGGATGGTCCCTCTAGCTGATGCTGGCACCTCATGGCCAGCAAAGGGGTCCCGCCTGCTCTGACCGTGGGGGCTAGGCTCAAGGACTGAAATGTAACTTCACTCTGAGCTCCTGCATCTTTGGAACAGTTGGCATCTGCAAGGCTTTGGCTTGGTGGAAATTAACTGCACACCTGAAGAGAAGCTGCAGGTTGGATCGACCTTCTCTGTCCCATCGGTTTTCCTTCCCTTCTTTGGAGCATGAAGAGGGCCAGGACCAAAGAAAATACCCCGCAAAAAGCCCATCCTGCGTCATGCGGTGCAGGTCTATAGAATCCAAGCTGCTTAAGAGAGAGCCTACCCAGGCTACCAAATGAGTTCAAGGTCAAGCTGGGTAATTTAGTGAGATCCTCACAATGAAAACAAGATTAAAAATAAAACAAGCACCCTAGAGAGGTTACGGTGGCATAAACCTGTCATCCCAGTTCTTGGGAGGGTGGATCAGGAAGGTCAAGGCTTGACTACTTAGCGAACTTGAGAGAAGTCTCAAAAACGCGAAACAACCAGACAGAAAGAACTCACCTTGTCCTGTGGCTATGCTGCTTCACGGATGGAAGGGAAGAAAGATCACATTCCAGGATCACTGCAGTCGTACCCTAGCACAGGTCACCTGGCTAGGCCTGCCGACCTAACTAGGGGTGAAACCGGAACCCCCAGTGCTGAAAGCTCTGCTGTTGAGGAGCACTGTGTATTGAACAGGGAGGTGAGGAGGGTCTCCGCCATCCGTCCTATGGATTGCGACCCCCTGGTGACACCTTCGAGATAACCTTACCTGGGAAAGGAAAAGGAAAATATTCACTGGGTCCTGCCTCTTGTGTTATATATGATCCTACGATCCCACACACCCACAGAGCCCTTTCCTAGACTATGTCCTAGTCTCCCCAGTCTCATGGGCAGTAAGATGCAGGTCAGAAGTCTCCCACCCAGCCACAGAGCACCTCATCACTAACTTGGACAGACCCAGTCACAACACCAGGTCTCTCCCATTTGCAGAAAACGTGGATAGGGTCTACTGAGATCTCTGCTCCCAGTGGAGGGCAGAGGTTTTGAGAGATATATCCCCCCCACCCGTTTCTACCTTCCTTAGGCTAGGCAAACTCTTGCCTCATTCTTGTAAGATGATACTTTCTCAGCAAAGTAGAAAATAATGATTACCTCAGGGACCTGCATGCCAGGTCTGGAACTACCCAGACCCTTCATCCAGTTGGCATGGAGGTATCAGCTGGAAATCTGGGCACCTAGTGTCCCTCTGCACCTAGGTGTAGGGTATAGAAAATGGGCATGGTAACACAATATAGACTCTTTGGACTGAAGAAAGCTGGATGCTCCCCCTCCTCCCCTATAGGCTCATAGATCTGAATGCTTGGCCGCTACGGAGTGGCACTATTAGGAGGGCTGGCCTTGTTGGAGGAAGTGTGTCACTGGGGATGGGCTTTAAGGTTTCAAAAGTCCAAACCAGTCCCAGTGTTCTTTCTCTTCCTGCCACCTTGCATCTCACCAGGCTAATTATGGTCTGTAAGCAAATCCCGATTAAATGCTTTCTTTTGTAAGAGTTGTCTGTGGTCATTGTGTCTCTTCACAACAATAGAACACTGACCAAGACAAGCTTTTCACCGTGTTACAGTCAGTTGAGTTGAAAAACACAATACCCAGAGCTCTGGCCTAGATCTGACTTCATTCACACCTCAAGCTTGTCCTAGGGTGAGGGCCTTTCCAGTGGGCTAGGGGCTCACCCATACTGACCTTTTCCTGGTTAGGACGGCACTATCTCTGCTTCCCATTGTGCAAGAGAAGTTGCTCTCCCTCCTGTCAAGGACCAGCCTCGACAAAATCACCTCTTGCCAGGGTAGGGGCATGGGAATTGAAGAAATAATAAGTAAAGAATATGAAGATGCATAAAATAAGACAGAAAACATAGAATAATACCGGGAGGGTATTCCAGTGATTACTGAAATTCTGAAATTCACCCACATTTATTTTTCCACAGCTTTTATACCCAATGTAAACGGGGGGAGGGGGAGAGAAGGTAACAAAAGGCTTTACTAACATGGTACAAAGGATAAGTCACACAGTCAGTCGCGTTACCACTCTGAGACACCAAATCATTAGCATTCTGTTGTCTAGGTAGCAAAGATGCTCTAGATCAGTATCCTGAAGGCCACCCCTCCCCAGGTGACCTCATAGTTACAGGAGAAGGATCAGAAGTACGTTTGCATATCCTGACCATCTGTCAGGATGGCATGGACCGATCATAATTTCAAAAGAACCAAGCAGTCACCTCCTGAGTTAGGATGTGCAACTATGCCTGTCAATCTCCAAACTCTCTTACTTCAGACAAGGTGGACATGGGCCTGCATTTCTCGGCCTCCACACCCTCCTCTGGTAGAGGGCTGGCCACGGGGGATGAGGATTTTGCTATAGTCTGTCTGGATTATTCATCTTTGGTATCTTTCTGGCTAGGAACAGGGAGAGGACAAAGGAGTTTTCTACACAAGCCACAGCAGGATCAGAGAACACTGACAACGGGAGACCCTACTTCCCACCCAACATTTCTAAGCCAACAGAACAAAGAAAGAACTATACTGTCCCTCGAGACCACAAGAAACCACCAGCACCTCACTCCATGTTGACCCACTCCTATTTTGCAGCTCCCTGGTCCTCTGTCAGCACCGTCTTAGGGCTTGGCTCTGTTGAAGCATTACAGCCCCAATCACCCGATTGGCACCTGCAAGAGTAGTGGGTGCCCTATTAGGACCTATGTTCATGCCCTACACAAAATTTCCTTGTTACGTCTTTCCAGGTCCCTGCTCACAAGACTACCAATCGGCACAAATACCACTCCGCAAAGAGCATGGTGGGGAAGCGGCCTGGAACAGGTGGCTGCACTTTGGGCTGCAGCCAACTTCCTAGGTAGAGCTGTTGGGAACTGGAGGTAAAGCAGCCTGTCACAGGCAGGGTGCCCAGAAAGTGCATCATGGGTCGGGTAAACAGAAGGAGGAGGATTAGCACAAAGTGCTCGAGTTAAGGCACAACACGTCCTTCAGGATACGAGGCTGTTGTGGGAAATGGGGCAGGGCTGACCACCCCAGGGCTATTTCCAGTTCCACAAGCATCGACCACTTTCCTCTCTGCCCTGGGGTTGGCAGGTGACTTGGGCTGGCCTGCACATTCAGACTTGCTATTAAGCTTGTGGAAAGGAGTTGATTACCCCAATATCAGCCTCTGTGACTCTGAAGTTATCTTAAGGGAATAACTCTCCCAAAGGGAAGCCAAACAGAGCAAATCCAAGAAATCCAGCTTGTGTGCTTTCTCTAAGTGTCTGGATCTAGCCTGAGATGAAGACAGCCCATGTGCTGGACTTCACAGTCACGAGAGATAGCAAAGTCATTTTTAACAGGCCCTGAAACATGGGGATTCTGAGAGTTTCCATGGTGATTGCAGCGGCAGACCCTACAGAAGAAGCTAAGTCTATCCTAGCTCACATTGGGCCTCTAGTTATGAACTGTAGATACTGTAATGATTTGCTCTGTCTCTTTAAGAGACAAGCCACGCCCACTCTCCCGTCTGCTGAGGCAGGCAGATCTCTTCCTTTTCTGTCTCCCTCTTGAAGAGGCAGCTTCTGTGTCTCTTGCTCCCTTCTCTCTCTCTCTCTCTCTCTCTCTCTCTCTCTCTCTCTCTCTTTCTCTTCCTCCCTCCCTTCCTCCCTCCCTCCCTCCCTTCCTTTCTTTTTTCTAGACTGGATTTCTCTGTGTCACCTCAGCTATTCTGGAACACATTCTTTAGTCCAGGCTGCCCTCAAACTCCAGGATCTGCCTGCCCCTGCTTCCAAAGTGTGTGCACCACCACCGCTCAGCTCCATCCTGCTTTCTTATAGAACTCAGGACTACCAGCCCAGGGATAGCCCCATCCACAATGGACTGGGCCCTCCCACATCAACCACTAGTTAAGAAAATGCCTTACAGGCTTCCTTGTAGACCAATCGTAAGGGGGCATTTTCTCAACTGAGACTTCCTTTTTCTCTGATGACTGTAGCTTATGTCAAGTCGGCATAAAACCAGCCAGCACAATCCCCATGTCTCCCCATGTTAGCTTACTCAGGAGATACTACCCCATGGACCTCAGACCCAGCCTAAGGCTTCCAGAGGTAGGAATGGTGCAGGAGAATTATCTGTATTCTGTCAATCATGTATTTTAATAAAACGCTGATTGGCCAGGCAGGAAGTATAGGCGGGTCAACCAGACAGGAAGTAGAGGCGGGGCAATGAGAATAGACTAAGGCTACGGAGGAAGAAGGTCCCTCCGCCACTCCTGCGCAGACCACCGAAGAGGCAACATGTAATTGGCCCAGCTGAAAAAGGTACCAAGCCATATGGCTAACATAGATCAGAATAATGGGTTAAGATAAGTTATAAGAGCTAATAAGTAGCCTGACCTAATGAACCAATCAGTTTATAATATTATGGAGCCTTGTGTGTGATTTTCTTTGGGGTTTGCCGGCTGTGGGGTGCCGGGTGGGACAGAAACCCCAACAAGCCGGCCCCTCATGTTACATAGGAAGACCTCTTTCTCTCTAAGGACATCAGGCAGAGCAATGAGCACACTGTCTAGACAAAGCTCAGGATTGTGGTCCTGCTAATTCAGGACCCGTGACAATGATTAAGCACCCAGAACTTGCTGATGTCAGTGAGACTATGCCAGCTAGACTATTTGCATGCCTTTCGTTTGCCTTCAAGAAAATCAGTGAAGGCCAGGCCGTGTTGGCACATGCCTTTACTCCCAGCACTCAGGAGACAGAGGCAAGCAGATCTTTGTGAGTGACCAGCCTGGTCTACAGAACTTAGTTCCTGTTGGGGCCAGCCATGATAAGCTAAGTATAGGCAGGTCACCCAAAGGAAGCTCTTTACTTCCAACTATTATCACCTGGGACTCTGGCCATCGAAGAATTTAAATGGAGTCTGGAGTCTTAGTAGTTTACCCTGAGGCAATGCCTGGTTGCAGGAGGAACCACAAACAGAGATTACCTGACCTCCACCCAAGAACAGACCATTCAAAGGAAAGGCTGGCGTTCCAACTGCTGTAGATAGGAACACCTGCCAGAACACACTCACCAGGACACCCCTAGACAAATGTCAGCCAATCAAGGGTCCTAAATCTCAGAAACCCCTCACTCCCACCTTTACTACTATAAAAACCCAATTCTAACTGAGTTCAGGGTTCTCCAGTTAGTCCAATACATTGGACATGCAGAGAAACTGAGTTTGCAAACTTGATTAAAATAAAGGCTCTTTGCTTTTACATACAGGACTCAGTATCCTTGTTGACTTTTGTGGGGACTTTGCGGATTTGGGCATAACATTTGGGGGCTTGTCCGGGATCCTCCAAGTAATTGGGACTACCACCCGTGGAGCCTTCAACCAGTCAGTAAGTTTTCTGTGTTTTGTTTTATGCCCCATGTCTTTGTCTATGTCTCATGTCTTTCTGTGAGTGACATATGGGGCTTGATCTCCTTGTTGGCTTTTGCGGGAACTTCATGGATTTGAGCATAACAGTTTCAAGACAGATAGGGCTGTTAAACAGAAAAACCCTGCCTCGAACCTTTGAGGGGCTAGAAAGATGGCTCAGAGGTTAAGAGTATATACTGTTCTTGCAGAGGAACTGAACTCAGTTCTATGTCTGGCATCTCTTCATTACCTGTAAATCCAGTCCTTACACACACACTTCAAAATAAAAATAGTTGTTTAAAAGGAAACAGTGCCTTGAGGGGACTATTTTTCCAATGTTCCAGTCAATGGTGTAATATGATTTGAGTATAAAATGTCCCCAATAGGCCTGTGTGCTTGAATACTTGGTTATTAGTGGTTGATGTTATTTTTGGAGAGTATAGAACACTTGAGCACTGGGTCTAACTTATCTAGGTGAGTCTCCTGGGTTGCACACTGCTTCCTTTTCCAGCCATCATCTGAGGAACTCCACTGTGTTCACTGAAGGGACAGTATCCTGTTCAAGCATGAGACTCTGGCAAGCCTTGCTCTTCTCTCCTATTCCCTCAGCCTTTCTAGAAACCATTAGATTACATTCCTAAAGCCAGTCACCAAAGTCTATTCCCTTATGTGGCCACTTCCTCCTCCCAAGGCAGACTACCAAGGTCCAGCTATCAAAGTATTGAAGTCCAGCAAGCAAAGCCCACTTTGGCTCACCTAATTAACAACCCAGTTAAACACCTTTATACCTTTATAAACTGCATTTTCCTCTGTGCCTGCCATGACTGTCTCCTCTCTGTCCAGAAGTGGTCCTTTGTTGCCCCCCCCCAGGCCAATAAGACTGCTGTAAAAAGAGACTGCTCATTTGTTTCCTGGCCGCCCAGATCCAAATAATCACACAGAATCTATATTAATTACAACACTGTTTCACATCGAATTTATCCTTTGCCATAACTAAGGAAAACCACAATTATAACTATCTATTCTTCAACTCTATCAAAGACCCCAGAAGGATATAATATTACCTAAGTAAACAGGAAGTGCATTGTAAGCAACTTCCAAAACTCTAGAGTTGAAAGAGACATCTTGCCGCCTAGGCAGTCAACCAAAGTTCTTTTATAATCTTGAGGCTTCCATCTTCAGACCACAGGTCCATAGTATTGAACAGACTTTTCTGTGAAGTGGGAAATTTGAAAGAATGTTTCTCCTATATTGGCAGTTTGTCAATCACTTTCTTCTGTGTCCTGCAGAATGTCTGGCAGACTCTTTCATGAAGCAGGAACCCTAAAGGACTGTCTCACTTTCTTTCTTTTTTTTAAAAAAATATTTATTTATTTATTTATTATGTATACAATATTCTGATTCTGTCTGTGTGTATGCCTGCAGGCCAGAAGAGAGCACCAGACCTCATTACAGATGGTTGTGAGCCACCATGTGGTTGCTGGGAATTGAACTCAGGACCTTTGGAAGAGCAGGCAATGCTCTTAACCGCTGAGCCATCTCTCCAGCCCCTCACTTTCTTTTGGCAAGTTCAGCAGTCATTTTTCTGTGGGCCCTGCATGTCCAGTTCAAACAGCATACCATCAAGCGGTCCAGGCAAGAGCAGGTTCTTACCCAAATGGTTAGCAAACTCCATAAGGAGCCTCTTCGATACTCATCATCCTCTTGAGGTAATTGGTGTTGCCAGAAGGAGACATGTCTCACTGTCGAGAAAAATCTAAGTTCTTAAAATATTTGAAATGCCATATTCTATAGGTCTTTGAAAGGTTGGAAGAACACCTATCCATCTGAACTATAGATGGCCATCTATTAACCTGTATTTCTTAACTATACATTACATTTTTAAAAATATTTATTTATTATGTATACAATATTCTGTCTGTGTGTATGTCTGCAGGCCAGAAGAGGGCACCAGACCTCATTACAGGTGGTTGTGAGCCACCATGTGGTTGCCGGGAATTGAACTCAGGACCTTTGGAAGAGCAGGCAATGCTCTTAACCACTGAGCCATCTCTCCAGCCCCTATACATTACATTTTTAAATGAGCGGCACAAACACAATATTAAACAAGAGTAGAAATATACATTAACAAAACCAATCTTGACAGACTGTGGTGGTGCACGCCTTTAATCCCAGCTCTCGGTAGGCAGAAGCAGGTGAATCTTTGTGAGTTTGAAGCCAGCCAGACCTACGAGAAATAGTTTCAGGACAGGCTCCAAAGCAATAGAGAAACCCTGTCTCGAAAAAAAAACAAAACAAAACAAAACAAAAAAACAAAATTTGCCTTAAATTTATATCAATAAATCAAAGTCCATAACAATGTAAAGTATTCATTTCTATATCATATCCCCCCTTCTTTAGAAAGAAATTGACTGTGACCACTTAATCATTTATACCCAACCCTTTTTAATGAAAGCAAACATTAATAAACAATCATTTTGGAAATTTGGGCATAGTTTTCTCCAAACTGCTTCCTGCTATTTGTTGGGTAAAGTATTTTTAGGGTTCACAGAGACCTTTTGGGGGGTCTTTTCTATCAAACCAATTAGCCTGGAAGGAATTCACAGGTTCCACTCCTCTGTGGAGACAAAAGCAGAACCTCTTTTCCAAAATAGCATATTCTTAGACTCAAGTTTTGAAGTCAAGATATCTTTAAAATATGTATGTTGGTTTAGTTTAGCAGCCCCCAGAATCAAATATCTCTCTGCAATCAAAAATTCAAGAAAAGACAAAATCCAGGCTCTCGGTGTATATTACATGTTTATGTGGATTGTTTTTCTTTACTCCTTTAATCTTTGACTGTCTGTACTGTTTTATATTACTTTTACTGTCTCTTTTGTTATTCCTTTACGGTGCCTTTAAGGACTAACCACGCCCACTCCCAGCCACTTTGGACGTCCCTTGCCGCCATCTTAACTCTCTCCCTTTGGTCTTTCTCTCTCGGCGTGTGCACACGTGTTTTTTTCTGTCTCTATGTTTTTATGTCTTTATGTTTGTCTATCTCTGTCTCTCTGTCTCTCTGTTTCTTTTTAAGTAATAAATGTTTACCCTTATGTTTATTTACTATATCCTATGCGCCTTTTATCCGTTGTACCCGCCGCCTGACTCCCAGCTGCATGGCTCTGCCTCCCTGGAGATCTTGCAGGGACCCACAGCATCCTTGTCGGACTAGCGGCTGCTCTGCGAGCCTGCCAGGGAACACGCCCTTTTTAAAGAACAATATTGGTGACTCGAGAGATTCACCCGCCAAGGGCCAGGGTCCCAGCTTCACCTTTCGTCCGGGACTCTGAGCACCAACTTCCAGGACTGAATCGGGACCGAGGGCCTTCCTCAACACCGCCAACTGCCTGAACTCATTTCTACAAACAACACTGCCTTCTAATTCTGAGTTTCCCCACTCCAGCCAGCTTAACTGAGCCTTTTTAACCTGGGATTTGACCGGTCCTCCCGGATTTCTAGGCTGGGGGGGGGGGGTACTTCTTCGCCCCTTCGCTGACGTTCATTACGGCTTACATCCTATTAAGTCCGTGCCTGGGACAGCTGGCCTGGCCAGCTCCCAGCATTTCCGCACCTGGGGGCCCGTGGCCTCCAGTCTTCTTCCTCTTTATTTCATTCTTTTCTTCCTTCTTATCTTTCTCACGGACGGATTGGCTGATCCGGTTCGGCCTTTAGCATCCCACATGGGCACCTCGGACGCCTGGGCACATGTTTCGGATGTTCACTTGCATCTCACCTAAATGGGGAGCCATTCCCCATAGGCTCGAGATGCCACGGTTTTTGTGGGTTTTTCACGGTCTTGACCTGGGAAAGCAAGTCGTACCAGCCTAAATATGCCTTACTCAAAATCCTCCACACCTATCTGTCTTTAAATTGTCTGTTTATGCGGGTTTTCACAATTCAGACTCTGGATAACAACCAGGCCACCCCCGGCTTTTAAAATTCTTGCAGCTTTTCCATTCAAGCCACAACACGTGGCCGCCGCCATGTTCATTGGGGTCAGGTAACTTTATCGCTAGATTCACTGAGAGCCAGATCAAGCGACCAAGCTCTCTCATTCTTATGTATGTCCTGCTTTCCCCTCCCCCTCCTCGGTGTTCACTGAAATCCTCGTTAACTCTGATTGCAGGTGTTTTGCATAGTGACATGCTTTTTGATCATGTCAAAAACATGGGCCCATCAAAAACATGCACTTTGCCTAATTCCTGTTCAATCTTTCTATGTATAATGATTGTTCATTGCATCTCGTTTCAGACTACAAAATCATAAGTCTCATATTTTAAACTGGTATGTGCTATTAAGCTATTCTCTACCATTGTCAGTTCTGCTACTAATCTTAATGTCACAGTTTTTATTTTCTTTCTTTCTGTCTTTTTACAAATGTGGATCTTAGCTGTTAAGATCCAGTACAGTCAACCTCAAACCCAACCTTCCAGACAGATTCTATACTACAGCTATACCTAATAAATAGCCTCAACTGCTCAGAGATCTGGGGAATGCGATATTTAAATATTTAATTATTTAAAAAAACTTTTCATAACAAAAAGAGACAGGTTGGCTCCTAGGAAGCACTCTGTTTCCTCCAAGAAGAAGACAAACAGTCATAGACCAGCATCCATCTGCAGTTTGCTTCGACTGCCAAGCGCTGACCATTGGGCAAAAACTGCCTTTCACCTAAACTGGAGACCTCCAAACATGGACAGAATCACTGGAATCGACAGCCTAGCTGCCCAGGTCAAGGTAGGCCTGTCTTCCTACAGATTTCTTAGCCCACAGGGTCTTCTAAAGCTCTACGCTAAACAACAAAGGTCAAATACAACCTTCAGCGACCATGGAGGACCCAAAGGAGTAGCTATGGGTGCCAACCAAGTAAGTTCTCTGTGAGACGCACCCCTTGACCAGCAAGCAGGAACGACCACGAAATCGAGAATTCTTCCCAAATCACAACTTTATTGGAGCAACTCAGTTGAAGGGAGAATGGGGACGAGAGAGAGAAGCCGAAAGGCAGCCGCTTTTCTAGGGTGGAGAGGCTCAGATACTGATTGGTTAATACCATTCCGTTGAAGCCCGGGTTTCGGGATAGGCTAAGGAATCAAGGCTCAGTTATGCAAAATACAGGCCTAGGGCACTCTGGCTTGCGCGGCAACATCAAAAGGATCTGTTTACCTCCAAGCTGTAGGACCGTTGGCACCATTTCGCCATGGCGATGTCCTGGCGGCCCCTTGCAGTTCTCTGTCATTTTTTAATCAGTAACTCAAGTAAAATCTTATCCTTCTCAAAGATCTCGGACAGTCTGATAGCTAAGAGGTTTTGCCAGGTTGTCTCACCAAATAAAAATACTTTTCATTATAATTTTTGTTTTTACAAACCCAAGGAGTTCTTATATGTCTAAAACTTCTATTTTTCTTATGAGTTCCAGGAAGCCGAATTAAAAAACCCATCATAAACAGGTCAGATACAAACCCCTCAATTTCCTGGTCCTAAAAATTTTTTTTTTCTCAATTTAACTTTGTCCTCTGTTCTGCCAACACCCTAACCAGGTACAAGGGACACCAGACATTTCCATGCCACAGACACCTGTCGGGAACAGAGACCAGCTATGCCAGGATGTGAACAGCACCCAGCCTTTTCTCGGATCTCCCCCACCCCCCAAAGACAACGCCCACAAATCAGCTGGAAGCAGTCTTGGGAATTCGCCGCCCCAATTCCTTCAAACTGTAATGTCTAACCTTCTACTTTTTATTATAAAAAGGATCCGGGAATGTTATTCCTTTGCAGTGCCTTTAAGGACTAACCACGCCCACTCCCAGCCACTTCGGACGTCCCTTGCTGCCATCTTAACTCTCTCTCTTTGGTCTTTCTCTCTCGGTGTGTGCACACGTGTTTTTTTCTGTCTCTATGTTTTTATGTCTTTATGTTTGTCTATCTCTGTATCTCTGTCTCTCTGTTTCTTTTTAAGTAATAAATGTTTATCCTTATGTTTATTTACTATATCCTATGCGCCTTTTATCCGTTGTACCCGCCGCCTGACTCCCGGCCGCATGGCGCTGCCTCCCTGGAGATCTTGCAGGGACCCACAGCATCCTTGTCGGACCAGCGGCTGCTCTGCGAGCCTGCCAGGAACACACTCTTTTTTAAAGAACAATATCTTTAAAGACTTTCTTTTATTTTTTAAAACTATTTACTTCGTTTTATAACTGTCTATACTTTTTTCTTCTCTCTCCCAAGCCTACGTCTATTTTTTAAATGCACTGTGACCCATTCAGAGATTTATTGTTGTATGACTCTGTCTTTTATTGCATATCTGTAATTATTTTCTGACCAGGAGCACCTTTTTTTTTAATGCTAAGTGGACGTGGCTAGGACCAGCTGGGTAGCCCTTCCTGTTGACTCCACCCTGTCCAACACGATGGAGGTACGGTCACCTCCTCTGCCAGCCATGCTCAATACCCCAGCTCCAGGAACACAACGGATCTATGTCATCATTAAGCAACTAGCAGCACACGGCTCACAAACCCCATTTACGTGCAGGACTTCCCAAAAGAGTCAGAGTTCATGCAGTCAGCATGAACCAGGTAGTTGCTTTTTTTTAAAAAAAGAAGAAGAAGAAGAAGAAGAAGAAGAAGCAGCAGCAGCAGCAGCAGCAGCCGCTATGCAGTTTTTGCTGCTAAGCCAGGAAGCCCTCTCTCTCTCTCCCTCTTTTGGTTTTTCGGGACTGGGTTTCTATGTAGCTTTAGAGTCTGTCCTAGAACTAGTTTTTGTAGACCAGGCTCACCTCTAACTCACAGAGGTCTGCCTACCTCAGCCTCCCAAGTGCTGGGATTAAAGGTGTGCGCCACCACTGCCCTGCAGGAAGCCTTCTCTTAGAGGAGCCATGCCTCTGTTCACCGCCAGCAAACAGAGCCTATCTGAAAAAAATATGTGGCTACCAAGAAGCTGAACTTGGCTCCTGTTTGGGGAGGGGTGTGTCTAGGAGCCCTTTCTTTTTTCTTAAGCTTTTTTTAGGTTTTAAGTGAATCCATGTCCTAGTTGGTGGGTGCCATTTTGTAAATGGAGACTGCTTGTTCATTTCCTGGCTGCCCAGACCCAAATAATCACACAGAACTGGGAAACCCCACTTGAATCCCGCGTACAGACTGGTGGGATAGAGAATGACAATGGAGCCCAAAGGGCTGCTTAGCTGTTGCCTCAGCCAGCAGACACTTGGTACAGAGAGGAAAGCAGGGTCACAAGGTGGAGAAGTAAAACCAGGTATCATCTAGGGTTTCTGTTGCCTGTACTCTTCCTGGGCTTCTCCATCTTCCCTTTTTTCCAAACCTATTAGGTTGCCTTAGGCAAGATGTCAACTTTTGCCTAAAAATAGCATATGTTTGTGCCAGAGTGTTCTGCTGGCTTGGTGCCAGAGAGATAGCAAGTATCTCCCTCCCCGCTAGCTATAACCCCTGCTGGACCATACCTGGCCTACCTCAGGAGTTAGCACCCTGATCCATCCTTTGTGTTACAGAACCTTTTTGTTGCCAATATGAATCTTGTCTGAGAGTTTTCCATGAATACAAAGCCTATGCAAAACTTGGCTGGGGGAAACCCAGAAAACCAAGGCACCTCCTGAATCAGGAATTTGCTCTTGGCATTGTATTTTTGGAAGCTTCCTTCAGGTTGTTTTGAGCATATGGAAATCTCCCGTCTAAAGTGTAAATACAGGGCAAAATAAAAATGCCTAAGGGTTCAGGGAACCGGCTTCAGTCCAGAGGCTGAGGATCCCTGCGGCTGCTAAGGATAAGATCATTCTCAAAGTGTCTTCGGGTCTTCATTTCACGACCCCACGTGAGACCACACACCCACGCTGCGATACTTGTGACATATATCGAGCAAGAACGTTGGACGAAGAAGACTCCTCATAGGATGTCTCTAATGACATCAAGAAGGCATAGAGTTGGGGGCTGGAGAGATGGCTCAAAGGTTAAGAGCATTGCCTGCTCTTACAAAGGTCTTGAGTTCAAGTCCCAGCAACCACATGGTGGTTCATAACCATTTGTAATGGGGTCTGGTGCCCTCTTCTGGCCTACAGTCATACACACAGACAGAATATTGTATACATAAGAAATAAATATTAAAAAAAAAGAAGGCACAGAGTCAAGTTCAGGGTGGTGACGCACATCTTAAATCCTAGCACTCATGAGACAGAGGCAAGCAGATCTCTTGAGTTTGAGGCCAGCCTGGTTGACAGAGTGAGTTCCAGGACAGCCAGGGCTGTCAGGACTGTTACACAGAGAAACCCTGTCTTAAGACAGAGAGAGAGAGAAAGAGAGAGAGAGAGAGAGAGAGAGAAAGCCAGCCAGATATCTTGGGTTATTCCTGCTCTTAGGACCCTCCAGGGATTCAGTGAACACCAAAGCCGGTTAGGAAGGCAGAGGAACCAGTATGTGTCATAATTGTCATCATGGCTTTCTGCCTTACATGGGGTCAGCTAGTCAACACCAGCTCAGCGGTCCAGCATAGGAATAGCAGGTAAACCTGGGTTCAAGATGTCTAAAGTTCTACTGACCCCTGTCCATTTTATCTTTGTACAGTTTAATAATTTAGTCTGCCCAGATTTCCTAGGAATTTTTCCATTTTTTACATATTCAAATGTACTGCCAAAAGCCGTCCACAATGTTTTCATTCCTGCTGTGTGTGTCATTATGTCAGTTTTTCCATTCCTGCCGTGGAAGAGAAATACTATAGCGCCGTATCTCATTCCTTCTCCTGGATGTTTGGCAGGTTGGAGCTCTGCAGGCTTGGCTTCTGGAAGCTTAGCTAGGAAGCTTCCGTTCTGGTATCTGGTGGTCAGTTGTCTGCTAGGGACAGTGAGTGGTCCCCTTGTCGCTGCCAGCTTCCATGAGATCAATACTGAAACTTACCAAGTCTTCCTGGTCTCCTGCCAAGTGGAGAGTGGAACTTTTCTGAGCTTTGTTTTGTTTTTGTGTGTGGTGTTGGTGTTATTTGGCACGGTGTCTCCAAATTGCAACATTCCCTCTAAATTGAAACATTTGCCTTTACAGGCGTGCCTCCCTGGGTGGTAGTGGCTCACACTTTTAATCCTAGCACTTGGGAGGCAGGGGCAAGCAGATATCTGTGAGTTCCAGGACAGCCTTATCTACAGAGGTAGTTCCAGGACAGTTAGTGCTACATAAAGAAACCCTGTCTCAAGAAGAAGAAGAACGGGAAGAAGAAGACAAAGACTAAGACGAAGAAGAAAGGGTTGGAGAAATAGCTTAGTGGTTAAGAGCACTGACTGCTCTTCCAGAAGACCTGGGTTCAATTCTCAGTACCCACATGGCAGCTCACAACTGTCTGTAACTCCAGTTCCAGGGAACCTGACCCCCTCATACAGACATACATGAAGGCGAAACCCCAATGCACATGCAATAAAAATAAATTATTTAAAAAAAGAAGTACCTCTTGGATCAAAGGGAGGAATCAGGACCATGTTCCTCCTTGGTGTTAGGCAAAGCAGATTGATTTAGCACCACCAAGTTCATCATAGAACTACAAGGAGGCAGGCCCTAAGGAAGGACTCCAAGATGTGGAGGCAGAACGGCTCAGAAAGCCTGAGGGTTACATAGAACTAATTAATTGTACCCAAGCCTGATCTGTGGAGGAAACAACAGATACAAATGGAGGGAACTTTCCATGCTGTGTTAGACCTTGTCTGTGTTCAGCTTGCTCAGAACAGATGAAAATAGACTCCCAGAGGGATTTAATAGAGCTATAGTTGTAACCCCACTATTTGGTATGGGATGGTAGCTCAAGATGTAGCCTTTGTCCTTCCCGTCCTCTGGAAAAGGTTCTGTTATGAAGATGGCATAATGCTAACTTCTGAGTGCTTTGCAAATTTGGAGATAAATGAGTGCGCTTGAAGGAGCAAACATGAAGCATTAATTCACAAAGAGTAAACAAGGGTACATGTCACTCACAAGGACAAAAAAACATAAGGTTATTGATGGAAACCCTCAGTGCCAGAGGTCAGTTACTCTCAAGAGCTTGTTGGCCAAGGAAGCCCAGAGGCCCCAGAAAGATACAAGTTATCTGCCATAGTTGTTGGTTACATTACAGAACTGGACAGTGAGATCCTTTTACCAAAGACATTGTACGCTTTGCTTGTGAGTCTCCTCTCAGAGAAATAAAGCTAAGACTTGGCCTGAAGGGTCTCCTCCCTGTGAGCTAGCTGCTGAAGTTCTAGAAGTTGCCCCTGAGGATGCTGTGAAGGACGCACAAAAGTGCATGCTGCTCAAGGGTGAATCCTGCATGCTTTCCAATAAGAGTGCAAGGCTCCTGGGCTGGAGAGATGGCTCAAAGGTTAAGAGGGCCTGAGTTCAATTTCCAGGAACCACGTGATGGCTCACGACAATCTATAATAAGATCTGGTGCCCTCTTCTGGCCTTCAGGCATACTTGCAGGCAGAACACTGTCTACATAATAAATAAAACTTAAAAAAAAAAAAAAGAATAACCACTCGACACTATCACAACTAGTGTGTCAAGAGTGGTTATTTCTGATTGAGGTGTGTGTGTGTGTGTGTGTGTGTGTGTGTGTGTGTGTGTTTCATTTCCCATGAAAAGTCTGTCATATAACAGTAGCAGGGTTTTCATGTTTTGTTTTGAGACAGGATTTCTTTATATAGTAACCTTGCTTGTCCTGGAATTAACTGTGTAGACCAGGCTGACCTCAAACTCACAGAAAACTGCCTGCTTCTGCCTCCTAAATGCTGTGATTAAAGGTGTGTGCCACCACCATCTGGCCTCAGTGGGAGATTTTTTAAGACACCATTTTTGAAATTTTTTTGTACAGGGAAGTTTCTGTGTATCTGACCTGAGAATGGAGCCTATCTTAGTTTGGGTTGCTGTTGTTGTGAAGAAACACCAAGACCATGGCAACTTTTATAAAGGAAAACATTTAACTGAGATGGTGGATTACAATTCAGTGGTTCAGTCCATTATCATCATGGTCGGCAGCACCGCGGTGTGCAGGCAGACATGATGCTGGCTACATCTTGACCAGAGTGCAACAGCAAGGGGCCTAAGCAAAGTTTAAGCAAAAGCGACCTCAAAACCTGCTCCACAGTGACACACTTCCTTCAACAAGGCCACATCTCCCAATAGTGCCACTCCCTATGAGTTTGGAGTGGGGGGATCACCTCCAATCTGACCACTGTGGTTGGTTCTGTTATTCTGAATCTTGCCCTGGATTTTCCTTTTATTTCTTCTTTCAGTCAAGGTGGCCTCAAAATCATAACAATCTTTCCTCAACCTTCTGAAGCCTGGGATTTCGGGCATGAACCACAAAGCCCTGCTGCCCTAAAAATGGTCTCTGATATGACTTATTACTTCCTTTTCTCCCCCTAAGAAAAGTACCTGTATAGTTTCTTTGTAGAACCAGAAAACAAAACAAACAAACAAAAACCTTTGGATATTTTTCCCTTTTCCCTTTGTAGGAAAAAATAACGCGATAGGGCCGTTAATATACCTCTTCTGGTAAAAGCACTTGCAGTGCACAAGCTGGGAGCCTGAAGGTGACGCTCAGAGCCCAGGTAGCCGTGGGAAGGGAGAACTAACAGCACAGGATTGTCCCCGGCAAACACTCACGTGATGTATATCGGGAGCACACATCATGTGCAATAATAAAAAACTTTAGAAAAAAATTTCAGATTTTTTTAAAATTTTATGTGCACTAGCATGCATGTCTGTGTGAAGGTAACAGATCCTCTGGAACTGGGGCTACAGACAGTTGTGAGCTGCTATGTGGGTACTGGCGATTGAACCCAAGTCTTCTGGCAAGGCAGCCAGTAATCTTAACTGCTGAGCCGTCTCTTCAGGCCCCGTTCTTTGGTTTTCTGAGACAGGGTTTCTCTGTGTAGTCTTGGCTGTCCTGGAACTCACTTTGTAGACCAGCCTGGTTCAAAACCAGAGATCCGCCTGCCTCTGCTTCCCAAAACCTGGGATTAAAGGTGTGTGCCACCATCGCCTGGCTAAACTTACAAAACTTAAAAGTCATGATGAATTTTTCAAGTTCCTGACTCCCTTAAACAGAGCTCAGTCTTTCCACTCAATGAAGACTTCTCGAGGGCTTCTTTGGCAACACAGGCATTTGGGGTTGTCACACACCCCCTGGTTTGTGTCAGACAACTGTCTGTTC